>NW_020884872.1:85989821-86272420 GCF_003945725.1 Corapipo altera | reverse complement strand
TTCTATTCTATTCTATTCTATTCTATTCTATTCTATTCTATTCTATTCTATTCTATGTTGTAATTGTCATGGTGGTTACTAAATGTATTTAGGCAGCATCTTCAGATTTCCGACATCTTATTCCTGTCTTAGCCTTTTACAGAAGTTCATATTCTTGTTTGCCTACACCTTTTTCCTCTACTCTCCCCTAAAGACACCAGGAAGTTTGTATATATTCCCCAACTTCCAAACACTTAGCAGTGTTACTAAAAAAAGTTCAGTAACTAAGTTAATTTCCGTAAACTATATGTGCTTCACTAGTAGAGAAAAGTCTTTGCTTTTGCTTATATTTCTGATATTTTCTCTCTCCTTATTCAGAAACCTTGCAGCAAGTTCCAAACCATTATTCTTAAAAAAGATCTTATACCAATGTGTTTCACTCCTGCTTTTCCTGTGAAATCCGTATAACACAGCAGCACATTCATTTCCAGCTTCTCAGTTATGCTTAAAAATTAGGTTCTTGCAAAAATATGCTTTAAATTATTTTGAATCTTTAAAATATATTAGGGATTTTCAATTTGCTTTTTTCTCTTGGTTGTCAGAGCTCCTTTCAGACCAACATTTGTAAGTAAAATTTGATCTGATGTAACCATTTCCAAATATCATTTCACTTAATAATATATGTTGTTTGGGAGCTGGATTAAGACACTTGTAATTCCTACTCCCAGACTAATATAAAATGAGTGACATTCCACAGATTTTAGAGCTCAAAGATAGCATAAAATTTTTAGTGACATATTTTTAAATACTGTTTAATTAATTGAACTTTTCAACTGTAGATTGAGAAAAAATACTAAGATAGCAGAAAAGCAGTCTAGTTTAAAGGTCTCAAACTATGCCATTGAGAAAAAAAGAGAACTGAGCCACTGATGTGAATTTTATTAAATTTACTCTATTATATGTTAGCTATTTAAAGCATAAGTGTTTATGATCTTTAATAAGATAGCTATTTTATTTTTCACATTAAAAATCAATGATACAATTTCAAAAGAATAGAAAGACATTGACAAGTGCTATATTACTACTATAGAATCTGATGCAAAATTTAAAAAAATACAGATTTTTGCTAATCTAATTTGTTTGCTTTAGCCAACAGAGTTCAAAAAACCTTTTAAAACTCCACAATCACAGCAACAAGTGTGTTATTCTGCTGCCCTGATCTCACAAGTTTATATACGAGTTTCAGAATGAGGATGCCTTTCCTGGAAATCCAGTTGTGACTTCTCTAAAATTAGAGTTGTGACGTCTCCTTTCCAGGAATCTCAATCTGACACATAAAATATGTCGGGTGGATTTTATCCTGACAGTGTTGCTTTTCCTTCAAAACATCCAGAGGAGCCCAGACTGATTATCTGGAATAGAACACATAGGACCCTTGAAACGTAGATTAGTGAATTGGAGGGGATTAATTTCCATAAACTACTTGCTAAGGACAAGTTAGCATCCTGTGTCTGCTTTTCAGAAGAGACAATTAAATGTTGATACCTTGTCTTCTTGGTACTTAATTTTAAAAATCAACCCAACTCTACTCTCTGAGGTAACCATTCCACTCACTAGGTATATTGGGTGCCACAAATCTGCTGTTACTTTGAGCAATACTTTATAGAAGCATGGTATCAGATGCTAGTGCCACCTTCTTCATGCAGAAGAGATGAGAACTTTTTAAGGATCTTCAATATTTGGAAAGTACAAACATGTAAGGAAAAAAGCACATTTGTCAGAGTGAGGAAATACATTCAGCTAGAATGAGCAGAGATCTAGAGTTGATTCTCTATTATGTGTCACATAAAATTTTTCAACTTGCAGTTTATTGTGCCCAAGAGTACCTTAAAAAGTGAAATTTTAGCAAATAAGAAAAGTTTTATTTAAAAAAAAAAACCTGTTAAGCTTTGAAAAGCATTTTTGCTTGTCAGTCAACAATTATATTAATTTTAACACTGCAGCGTTTTCAAAAAATCACTATTGCTTTAGCAAATAGAGGGTCAGGTTCTGTAATGTTAGTGACTGACTTTGAACCTATCTAAAAGGTTTTAAAATGTCATTATTTCAGTACAATGTCATTAGAAATTTGCACAGAAGGAAACTGGTTTAAGGTGAGTTTGTCATTTGTATTCAGTGTAAAAGACAGTTACAGTACAGTCAGCGATACTTTCATTTTGACAGGTCTCTTTCCTCATTTCTCATAGACTACTTTTGAAAACGCTACAGATTTTTTTAATCCAAGTCAATGACACATTTTAGTACCTGAATAGTAAGATCAAAGACTGTCTGATAGAGAAATTTTAGCTGAGTGCAACCTGCTTATATGTAAAAGGAGACACTGGAATTCAGTGCTCTACCCTAGCTAAGCAAGGTACAAGCAACTCACTCCCTCCTCCCTCCCTCTCTCTGGAATGGACAACCCATTGAGACCCAAGTCCTTCTGAAAGCAGCTAAGAAGTTTCTGAATTAAAATCTCTATCTCCCCTTTATTTAATTATTGATAATTAATAGAGCTGCATTACCTGGGGAGAGGTAGTGTTGTGTGTCATTTCTATACCAAACTCCAAATCTTGTAGCATTGTTCCTTTCAGTAGTACATTGAAGATGTGGATAGTACAGCCAGCAGTCCTTTCTCATGTAAAAACAATCAAATGTTTTAACAGTAATTCAGGCAGAAATATTTTTTTGTCTTCTTCTGAACTGGTTTAGTTAAGTCAGATAATTATGTTTCAGTTTTATAATTAATAGATGTGTAAGAGTTTGTGTTATCAGTTATGGATCATAAAAAGTAATACTGTTCTTTATATACATAATAAGTCCAACTGATTCAACTGTGAATATGCATGCTGACGGAAAATATTATTTAAATGAGTCTAGATGAGTTTTGGGTCTCTTCAGGGATGGAGATGCTAATTTCTTGCATTGGTCATGGATTGGATGTGCTAGGTGGGCCATACACTACTACTTCTATATGCTGCTACATAGTCTTTGGGGTTATCTCAGTGGTTTGTGCACAGAAAGGAGAAGGAAGGCTCATGGTAGCTATCTCTGAACAAGTACTGAAGAACTGATGAAAACTGGTAGCAGGCAAAGCTGTTTTGAACTCTACTTAGTCTGTAGTACTTCAGCATAATTGGCATTATTGGGAATGATACAGTTCTTAGAAAAAGCCAAACAAATAATAAAAGTTTTGAGGGGCAATGAAGAGCAAATGAAAGATACTGTGGTCAAGGAGACCTAAGTACAAGTGAGTTCCAAAGGACTGTAAGAATTTAGTAAATGAATACATTTGTCCATTCTTCTGAAATATGTTTGGTTTTTTTTAAGTTATAATTTAATTATTGAATACAAAGAAGAAAAGAAGTTATTAGCAAGGGGTAATTGACCAATATATACTATCCTTCATCTTTCCTGAAAGGAAAAGACTGCAAATACCCTAATTGCCTCAGGCACAGGAAAGGTGCTGGTATGGATGGCAGTACAGATTATATGCACAGAACAGAGAGGATTCTGACCTAGAACAACACTTAAGCATGCAAACTACTGCAAATCCATTAAAATCAGTGGGAATCATTAATGTGTCTGATTTTTGTTGTGCTTAAATATATGCTTTGCAATAAGCTGGCTCTCCCAGGCAGAACTCTGAAATATCTGACAGGTCCTACAAAAATGCAGTGGTCCATTCACTGGGGATTGATCTCTCTTTACAAAGTCACTATATTCTGTAAACTGGGGATAACAGTATTGCCCACTTTCCATCCTTTGTCTGAAATCAAAGTTTCTCAGGTCAGCAGTAGTACTCAAGCACTTAACCTCTGCATAACACCAAACAAAATGGGAGCTGTTTCTGTAGGGGGATTATCAATACTTAATGATAATTAAAATGTCTCCAAGCAGACATTACCAAAAAAACCTCACTGTAGCTCTAGTACACCAATGTTTTATTCTCTTACTGAACTTTCATCCTCTCAAACTTATTGTGTTGTTTTATTTTTAGTGTATGGAGAATTTACAATGTGAAAGTGATCTTCACCTTTGCTTTCACATGGCTTTAATAATAACTGCTAAACTGCAGATCTAGTGTACATGGGAATCAATTCTTATATCCTCAGAGTAGTGACTACAAAATATGGAACATAAAATCACACAGCTAGATACTCAGTAATTACAAATAATTCAGCTTCATCTCCAGCCTTCACAACAAAAGTATTAATTTGGGCTTAAGAAGCTGAAGTAGAGCAGTAGCTGAGAGATATCTGAACCCTTGTATTTTTTGGTCATACTTCCATCAACGTAAATCAGTGAGTAATTTCTGATGGCATAAATAAAACACACTTCCATTGTTAATAGTCCTAGTCTATTTCTAACAAATGAAATATAAAGACATTTTAAACTGACTGAATTTAGTAACTTTGTCTAGTTTGTTTTGAGTACTATCCGGCAAGTATAAATACAAAGGTACATCCTCAAACAGAAACCAAGGACAGACTGAAATATCCTACTAATCTACCTCAGGCAAAAGCCTGTCTGAACAGATGTTTTTTTTTCTCTATGCCTTCAGGTTTTGCTGCATTACTGGTGGAAATTAGTTCCAGAGGGGAGAGTCTTCTCTTAAGAATTTGTCATCACCCACCCCTCAGGAGCACAGAAGGAATGAAGCATTTCCATAGAAAACTGGGACCTAAAGCATCCTAGAGAGCAGCATGAGTTTATTGGCTTGCAGTTTGCAGGGAACTCCCTTGAGCTGTAAGAACAGCTTGTGCTGTCCATAGCTAATTCCTCCCTTGCAAGCACTGTGGGAGAAGCTGTTCTGAGCAATGTGCTCCCAATTCTTCTTTATTCCCAGAGTCTTACTCCAGACCAACCAGAATTACCAAAACAAACTGGTAGAAAACTTTCAACACTTCAACAGCTAAGGAATCTGAAGACTGGAAATGAGGTTCAAAAGAAGCTGCATACTGACACAAAGAAAGAGAGTAACCAATTTCTGTAAAACAAAAAATATTTTTAGTGTTCTGACTGTAAGGTTTAATAATTGGTGTTGTAAATAGCACCCCCTTGACATAGTCTGTGATCCCATGAGGACTCACAGGGTTGGGTTATCTACTTAAAGACAAATATGAGTGGAAGATGTCACCCTTTATGTGCATCTGCCTGACACATTTATATTTAAGCAGAATTCTTTATTTCTTCCTTTTATTTTTAATGAAAATTTTCATTATAAAAGTATGGTCCTATTGTTCATTTTATATACAAGTTATTCTGAGAGTGATGTCCTTTTAATTAATGATTTTCACAAAAGGGACGACCATAATCGATTAGGGCTATATCAAAAAGCATTTCAAAGCAAATGCAATCAACAAAACTTTTCAGAAAATCAACTCCTTTTTTAGTGAATGGTGTATTGATTTCAAAGCTTCACATGCATATTTTGTCACTTCAAGAAAATGTCTGTTCCAAGTGCCTGCCTACTCTTTGAGAACAAGCATCTGAAAACCTAAATAGTTTGCCAAGGTCTAGTCTAATTTATATACACCACAGATTGTCAACAGCAGTAGATAGCAATCACCATGGGACCAAAATAAGGCATTTTGAGAGCAAATATAAAATACAGAGCGAAGACGGTGCTTGCTTACAAGATTAAAATGGGTTGTGAATAAACTGGACTGAAAACCAGATGCAGTACTTGGGATTTATTCTGACTTTTACTGGGTCATTATGAGGGTGAAACAGTATTTTCAATCATAGTAGAGTTCACTAGGCATGATATTAAGGAAGGTTATGGAATTTTAAGAGAGAATGGTGTTTTCTTAAGATAATGTGAACTCTGTGCTCTGTTTGTCTAATTAAGGGTTTGATATTCTAAGTGATGGCCACACAAGGTTCTACATTGGCATGTATCAGGGAGTGTGAGGCTGTCAAGGTGTAGGTGCAATCCTTTAATGTGACATCAAGGACCACCTGGATGATGGTCTTTGTCATGTGGCGTAGTTTTACATAGTAAGGAGCAGGGAACTGGACTTGATGATCCTTATGGGTCCCTTCCAACTTGAGATATTTGAAGGTTCTGTGCTTAGGCCAACTGAGCCAGACAGACAACGAGGATGACAGGGCATGACCAGTGGTGCTGTTGCACTTGACTGAGTACTAGATTTCAAAGCAGCAGAAGTTATTGAGATCAGAAATTTCTCCATACTGCATGTGGTAAAACCCAGGACTTTTGAAAGGTCTTATATAAATAGAAAAAACACAGACCCCATCTGATGAAGACAAGCACTTGAAATGGAAAAAGACATAATGCAAATATCCTCTGTACCTAAAGGGGTCTTACAAGAAGTCTAGAGTGGGACTTTTCACAAGAGCATGTAGTAATAGAACAATGGGAATGGCCTTAAGCTGACGGAGGGTAGATTTAGATAGGCTATTAGGGGATGAATCATAATCATCATGGCTAGGCTTTGCGAACGAAGATTTGGGAAGGCACTATCCACATTTGCTACAGGCACGTTGGTGGCTTATGAGGTCAATACGTGACAGACATATCCGATTGCAAAAGGCACAGCAGAAAGACTCCTTAGATGGTGTATTCTGCAAGGTACGGTTCTTTCTGCGTTGCCTTTTTTCCTCAAGAGTGATCCTGCGTGTGTTCTCGAAGGAGACAGCTGCGTTATAGACGGCATGTCTCCAGGCCTCCCGATTTGAGGCCAGAGTAGACCAGTTATGGTGATCAATATGGCCAAGGCTGAGATGTTGTTTCAGGGAGTCCTTGTATCTTTTCTTCGGGGCTCCTCTCATGCGGCAGCCAGTGGCAAGTTCACCATAGAGCAGGATCTTAGGGAGGCGGTGGTCCTTAGGGGATGAAATTCTTTGCTATAAGAATGGTGAGGGACTGAAACAGGTTGCCCAGAGAAGCAGGGGATGCCTCTTCCCTAGAAGTGTTCAAGGCAAAGCTGGATGGAGCTCTGAGCAAGCTGATCTAATGAAGGTGTTCCTACCCATGGCAGTGGGGGATGGAACTAAGTGGTCTTTAAGGTCCCTTCCAACCCAAACCATTCTATGATTCTATAACTACAATCAGATACGTGAAAACGGGGCATATCTCATGTGTCACTTAAGGATTTAGACATCTAAGATGTCAGTTATGCTGAAGTGGGCTATTTTTCTCTTATCCTGACTTGTCATTTCACTTCTGGATGTAAAGAGTTATCCTAGTCTTTCAGTGCTGGTAGATATTTCTCTGAAACATTCTAAGTCAGTTAAAGCTGAGAAATGGAGCAGGGTAGATGAGGTACTCCAAAAAAATACTCCCCAGTATCACAGCTGGAGGATAACCAGTAAAAAGAAAAATGTGCATAATTGACCTTCTTTCTGCATACCAAATCAGGTGGAAGCACTATATTGTGAAGACATTTTTCTATCACATTTTGACAGTTAAAAATCAAAAAAGAAGCAGTGAACTCATGTGAACTCTCCTGGTTCTCATTGTAAGGGCCAGAGCTTCAAGCTTAAAGCAAGGGTTAGCTTAGAGCCACGTTAAAGAATTATCTCATTTTAAAACTGTGAAATAGAGTGTTGGGTTTTTTTCCAGAACATGCAGTTTTGAAACTGTACCACTCAACTTCCATGGTCTTTTCTTTCTATCTCTTACCCTCACAATATAGGCTTTATTCTCTTCTCATTTTTTTATCTACTTTAAAGCAAAATGTAACTTTGCTGTCTTGGCAGACTCATTCCTGAGTTATACCCTGGAGTAACAAAGTGAATGACAATCCAATATGAAACATATGATTGTGCAGAGTGAATTCCATATTGGCCTGCTCCCTGCATAACTGCATTGAAGTCAATCTAAGCCCTGTAAACTACTGCAGAATTTTCTGCATGGAAATAAAAAAGAAAATGAAAGAGCCCATGTCTAGCCTTGTGTTTTATCCTAAGCCAAATACATAGACAGCTTGTATTTGCCAGCCTTCTCAGAAAGAGTCTAAAGAGACCTGTTTGCCAACATTTGATTCCCTGGCAGTAAGCTTTTTGTATTTCCATTAATTAGCCAGTTCAGGGTGTTTAATGTTTCGCTGGAATACGCTAGCCAAGGGCAGACTCTATGGACAGACATCAGAAAAAAGCCACTGACTGCACAGAAATCCATTGAAGAATCTCATCTTCATTGTGTGCAGGATTGCAACAGATGCACTTAAAAGAGGAGTCCAGGAACACAGATTTTTATGCATGGTTTTATCAGAGTTTAAGAATCCTATAGCGGCATTTGTTTAACTTGCCAAGCAGAAGGCAATGGTTTCATCTGTATCAGGCACTCAGGCAGAGCAGCTTGTTAGATACCATAAACAAATATGCTACAATGAAAGCATACTTTAATTTGTTGAAGTGGGGCTAATTTTGTGTCAGAACAGTCTGAAATACCAGCATTTATTTAATGGAGATATAGATGCATAAGCACAAATGTTTTAAGATGCAGGCATCTCCTTCCACACAACAGTAGCCAGATTACTGAACTAACATCTAATAGTACTATGCTCTTTTTGACATGGAAAATATCATAAAGATCACAAACTGTGGCAAAAACCCAAATATATTTAGGAAAAAAAATCAAATATGCAACTTTATTTATTTATTTATCAGAAACTAA
The DNA here is from genome assembly GCF_003945725.1 of Corapipo altera. Taxonomy (NCBI): domain Eukaryota; kingdom Metazoa; phylum Chordata; class Aves; order Passeriformes; family Pipridae; genus Corapipo; species Corapipo altera. The sequence continues at coordinate 86,263,755 of NW_020884872.1, read as the reverse complement.
ATCTCTCTAGGACAATAAATATTAGTACATTGAAACACAGAAAACCATATATACATGGATTAAAAAATTTCAGATATTTACTGCTAAACTGCAAAAATGTCTGCTAAGCTTCCTCCGAGATTCAGATATTTAAAAATGACCAAATCAAGCAAGTCTACTAAATCCACTAAATTTCTCCCAAAATGAGGAAAGTTTAGTGGATTTCAGGAAAACTAGATTGCTTTCTGCACTGGAAAAGCACTCCTGCTAACATTAATGATATAACTGGTACCTGAGCAGCAGTGGTCCCTCCAGAGGAATAAACAGAGAACAAACATCTTGTAAGATTCAGAATATCTTAAAAATAATTGCATTGAAATGGTACTTTCTAAAAGATGCATTTAAAACAGTCATAAAAAGAGAAAAAATTATTCTGGCCCAGGTCTTCCCAGTGGTCCTGCGAGAAGAAGGTGTGCTTAGTATTCCATATTTCTGATTCCAAAGGAGAAAAAGGTCTACTTACTTTGTAACAAAATCTACTTACCTCTTTATGCACACTTTTAAATACCTGCCATTTTTTCTAGTAATAAGATATTCAATCTGAAGCTACTTTTCAATACATAAAAAAAAAAAAAAAAAGCAGATCATTGCTTGGTGCTAACTGTTACAATTTGATACAAACTTTGCATTCAAAGTGTTGTAATCTTGATGCTAATTGTTCCACTAATTATTGTACTCTCGTGAATTTACTGCAGCTGAGGACTGGCTTCCTGCAATTTTTTTAGGTTTTTTTTAAGAAATTTTACAGGCAAGAGTGAATTTCAACCACAAAAAGTAATCACGTAACTTCCTGAGAACAGTAATTTTCTGAAAAATAGAGACCTTACGTCAGATAGAAGGAGTTAACATTATCTCACCTTATTGTGCTCCTGTCTGAGAAACAGAGGTGAAAAGCAATATACAGAAGCATGTACCATAACAGGGCAGTGGACCAACTAACATTTTGACTTTGACAGTGACCAGTAAAAGTGCTTCAGAAGGTGATCTAAAACATTCATGACACATTTAGTGAAATAACATGTCCACAAAAGGAAATTTCTCCTATTTCTGTCATACTGCTCATTTGAAGCAGTTTTTGAGATAAAACAGATGCATGGAATCAATACAGAACAATTAACAACCATCCAAGACCTGTTCAATATAAAGCATTAAAATAAATTGTCTTTGATTTAGAAGTAATTTGTATCAAAAAAAAAAAAAAAAAGAGAGAGAATCTGAATTTCAAATCTTTAATTTCTACAGAGAGCATGAGTAAAAAATAAAATTTTATCAAACTCTATAATGGTATGCTTAACATGAAGTATTCTTTGTCTTTCTACACCTATTTTTTTTTCCCTTTGAACACACTGTATCAGCAACCCCCTGCATTGATGGTTACCAAAGTCTTGTCCCTTAAGTTCAACTGAGGTTTTGGAAACTTTCATCAAGATCAGGGATGATGGCCTGAGAGAAGCCACTGAGCCTTTTTTTTCTTTTTAATTTTACTTCTTTTTTATTAAGATTTAACTGAGCTTTGTTTCAGTGTAGTGGACTGTGAAACTAGGATAGGGAGATTAGACTTTTCTGGGAAAAATATATGTATGAAATATTACTATGACAAGGTTGTGTGGATAGTTTGTGATGTGTGAAATGAAATCCCTACTCAATGTGCCTAGGCAACGCAATTAGTGCTATCCTGGTCAGGGATTTCATGTTAGAACTGAAAAGATTTGTCCTGAAAAGCAAGTACCCTAAAAGAAATTACTAAATAAAAAATCCTTAAGAGATCCACTCTGATTTATCATTTTGATGCATCTATAATGAGTTAAAGTGAAGAACCATTTTCAAGAAACTTTTGTGGCTAAATTCTGAATATCTAGTGAACTCCTGATCAGAATAGCAAATGCAGAAAATTATGAATTTTGTCTGGGATTCAGTCACTTTGCAGTGGTGGAAAAACTCAAGCTAACTAGGACATTCCCATTCAGTTCTTAGAATATACCATCTTAAAAGAGAAAAGAAAATCTAAACATTTTCTATAGAAGATTATTTTTTTTTAGCAGCTAAAAAAAACCCCAAACCAAACCAACCAAATAAAAAAAAAAACCAACCTTGAACTTTCTCCCAGGAAATATGAAACACTGAGTAAGGGGCAGAAATTGCTTTAACCTAGAGAGAGAAGACAAAATCGGCAATATGTTTGCCCTGATGAAAATATGAATTTTGTTTCTTCTCTTCCAATGATGAAATGCAATCTTGTTTTCCTGTTTTCTTCCAATTTATAGCAATGGAATTTTTTTTAAATGGCAGTGATGGAAAACACAACCATCAGAAACAATACAAAGAGCTTGCTGGGACTGAAGTGGACAGGCTGATTTAGCGGTTAGTCTTTCTCATAACCTTAATGCTATTTAAGATAGAACTATGCATTCTTGGCTTCAGGGCTTGAGTGGTTCATAAAGTTTTGTTCTGACCCTGTGCACAAACATGAAAAACATATTTACATTATTGTGTCCTTGCTACAAGTACAATTTAAAACAATGACATAAAAATATTAAAAGTTTCTAATAATTTAAACCTGTGTCAGAATTGTGACTGAACCAATTTTCAGATGAAAACAGCACAAAGACTGCACATAGTAGTAAATCCCATGGGCTCAGGAAGATTCCTAGGCACTGAAGTGTGTTGCTGAGTCATTAAGCTGTTAATATGTTTTTTGGCATGAATTTTACCAGCCTTTCTGTACAGTGCCCTGATACAGTTTGGCTGTCAAAATATTCCCAATAGCCAGTTTCTACACAGCCACCTTGTATCAAAAGCCGAGACATGGTACTTAGCCTCAGTGTCAGGAAACATTTCTGGGCATGTTCAATTTACTGCTAGCCAAAAGATCCTGGTTTTTGGCTGTCCAGATGTCCGTGTTTCTTGCCTGTGTTCATAAGAGTAGGCAGAACACATGAGGTTACTATGATTATCTCTGACTGAAAACATAAAGTGGATAGAAAGTATGTTAAAAATAAAATAAAAAATTCTCTAAAAACTGAAAGCATCATTGAAATCAGTCTCCAAAAGTTGAATCTCTAGTCATTACAAGGCAATTCCTTAACTTAGTCCCTGGGGCAGTCTGGATGGACACACTCAGAGAAATACTCATAAACAAAGAAGTAAAACAGAAATCCAGGTTTAAACTTGTCTGGAAAGGAAGTATGTTTTACTGAAGTTAAAAAGACAAAACATGAGGACAATGATGCAGAGGGAGGTGTTTGGAAAAATTAATTGAATCATGGAATCCTAGAATGGTTTGTGTTGGAAGGGACCTAAAAGATCATCTAGTTCCAACTCCTCTGCCATGGGGACTAGATTGTTAAAAGCTCCATCCAGCCTGACCTTGAACACTACAGAGGAATGGAGCAGTCACAACTCCTTTGGGCAACCTATTTCAGTGCTTCACCACCCTCACAGTAATTTATATAAGGAGGAATAGCTGGTTGACATAAGATTGCGAACCTTAATGTAACACAGGTTCCTACAGAAGCATATTTGCCAGGCAGTCGAACAAATATTTCCTAAGGAACCATTTGCAACCCTGTGATCTTTGCCTTCTTTCCATTCCCATTTCACTTAAATTATCACTCTAAATATATTAACGGATTGTCTATAGCAAGCTGATACATTAGAGATACTTACTGAATAGAGAAAGCATTGATTTGAAAGGAAAAGTAATTTCTTAGAAGTTCTACTCTAAAAGGATTTTGTGTCTGCCAAGAGTTTAAAAATTGATACATATTCAGTGGAAATTGCTATTATGCAAAGAATAAAAGATTCTAGCAACAGTTTGTTGTTGGTATGCTTAATTATGGGGTTTGTACTTTGCAAATGCTTTACAAGCAAGGATTTTGAACACATAAACTAGAGCTAGCTGAAATGCTTTTTGATTTAAACAATATTCAATACAACAATATTTGATTCAAACAATATTCAACAGAATTGAATGTTAAATAAAAACTCTTTGTTTGCTTTACTTTTTCAAACAATTATCAACCTTTCTTAAGAAAAACAAGTCACTCTAAATGGCTAACTGTTGAAAAACGTTGATTTTTCAAGACCTGAAATTATCTTGGTTGTCTCTACAGTATCTCAGAGAAATCACCATTCAAGTCACTAATCTTGTAGGACCATTTCCTGCAAAATGCCTAAAAGTCTTATAACTAGCAATAATTGCTATTCATTTTCTCGCCATCTCTTGGTCTTTTCTATACCTTTTCTCTCCTGTAGCCTCTGCTGGAGGCTTTCGCCTCAATGAGTCGCATGAAAAAGCCTAGTGGGTAGACTGTATATGCTAAACGTCACGTAAAACAAACTTTAACTGCAACAGTTAAGATCTCACTAGAGGACATGGTGTCTCATAGAATCATCACAGAATGGCTCTAGTTGCAGGTGCCTTTGAGCAAATCATACAGCTTGCATACAAATACAAGCAAATACTCCTCAAGGCTGAGGCAAATCCTTTTCACATCAGATATTTGGTAACTGAATTGTGAATAAGAACACTAACACTTTGAAATATAGATAAGTGATATAAATGATGATTGTACATATACAATCCTTTACACATATTTACGCATTGACTAAGTCTGGGACTAAGTCTGGATCCAGATGCCCTCAAACTCCCCTCACAAAGGTGTTTAAAACAGAAGTAGGTCCTTGCTGAATTTCATGACTCAACAGGGGAGTCTCTCTGACAGTTTTGTCTCATCCTGTACTCTACAATAAACAATCAAGCTTACCTTGCCATAAAATCTTTAAGAACTGCCATCACATTTACTATCAAACTTTGTTAAATCTCTGTTACAAGTGAATTGTGTCACTCTATCCATGAACTAGAAACCTGTCTACATCAGGTGCCTAATGAAGGCAGTGGCATGAAGATGTCCTGACCTGTGAAGTGAACTTCACCTCTGGTCCTACAGAGTCATCAATTTTCTTTCTATGATTTTTTTAAGCACTGTACTTCTGAAGAGTAATTCATACTTCTTCACAATTCTGCTTCTCTGAGGGTCCCATTTCAGGATGGAACTAAATCAGTTTCTGAAGAGGTTATTCTTTCCCACTAATACTGAAGACTAGTTTAATGTCCAATTTTTCTAAAGCTGAAACTAAATTAAGTTTATTCCATCTTCGGTCTACGTTGTTTGTTAAAACAGCAGGTAGTGTGGGCTTGCGGTGGTGGTGAATCATACAACAGGGAGTACTAAGGTTGTTCTAACTTATGTTAATGGATTGTTTTATTAAAACCCAGTTTTGGGAGAGCCTAGGCTGCAGGGAGAAAGAAAAGGTGCTGAACTAAACCTCTGGATCTATGATAATGGGGAGTGGAGGGTTGGACAGATGGATTTTTATTTTTATTTTTTAATGATCAAATTATAATATAGACCTTCATATTATAAATTCTTGAGGTCACTGATAATCTGGGGCAGATTTTAACTCATGCTAAAAGGTTTGACATCTCAATACCATTCCCTTGGGTCTCACTAATTCTAGCTTTTTAGCATTCAGACTGGTTTTTAGCTAGTTAATTTTATTTAATTTTTGTTTATTGGCACTGCAAATGTGTTTACAGTACAAAGCTTATTACTCCTTCCACTGTGTTTCAGGATTGTCTCTAAGGTATCTATAATTACGTAAAAACAGACTTCTAACAATTCTTGTTTCAAGAACATACAACGTTTTATGAAACAGAAGGTTCCAAAGCGACTAATGTTTTTTGAGTGATTTTTGCATTACACATTTTACAGCATACCTTGTTTTCTGTTGCCAAAAGATAGGATTGTCTTCCCATTTAAAACATATATTTTTAAGATGCATGAATATATAAAGAAAGAACATAGGTTTGGCTTAATTATCTGCTGGTTTAAGTTGTGTACAGGTCTAATTTTCAAAAACCATTGAAAGATTATTTCCCATGGTTTGTTTTCTGAAGTACATTCCATTTTGAATGCAGATTTAAATAAACATCTGGTTTTTTCCCGTGTAGTCTTTTAAGAAGCTACCAGAATTCCTAATCAAATGTTTTCACCTATGCCTCAAGTAGCAAATATTTAGGGAGCAGTCAAAATAAGAGTAGAACATTTACTGCAGTAAACACAAGTCGAAGCATTATTATTATAAATGGAAAAATGTTTGTTAAAGGTCTGACTGAAACAAAGGTTCCTGATTTAAAAGTTTTTTTCTATCTAAAATTAAAAAAACAATCTAAATATCACTATGTGCCCTATAAACAACTAAAACATAAGTGTGAACAAAAAATGACACATTACACCTTCCAAAGTAAAATTATTAAAAAGCCCAGATAGCTGGTTCAGATCTACCCACTGTTGTTGTTATGTTACCAGCCTACTTAAGAGAATATTAAAATATATAAAATATATATGTTGATGTGGTTTGATAGATAGTACCCAGTTGGGGGCCATTTAAAGGTCTCTTGAAAGTAGAGCATTGGATCATATTCTAAGAAAACATATTAGAGATAGAAGCATCTCTCTGTCTCTCTCATGTATCCCATTCTTATCAGCAAAGCCTTGATTATTTAAAAGAGTTTGTGTGTGTTTTAAAATTATTCAGGAAAATTAAACAACTTACATTTTTGAGAACTGATCCAAAATCCACTGAAATTTAAATGATCTTTGGGTGAGGCAATAGCTGTTAGTATGGCTGGTTCAGTGACTGATCCGGTCTAATGCTACAGACTAATTTTACTCAACTTACTGTTTTCCTTAAAAACGATTGGAGTTTGAATAATTGCAGCTGAAGATAACCATAATGACAAACCATGACATTTCCTTGAAGGTCTTGAACCGAGTTTTGTAATTTAGCAAAATTAAAAGTTTGGAACATTCATATGAGAAATATCATGCTAACGCTATAGACTACTGCATTTTATATTCATAATACCTTCTTTTGTAAAGCATTAAATTATTATTATATCAAAGTACATAATCCTTATATATCATGTTATGCAAAAAACCCCACAAATACACCAACATTTCTCAAAATCCAAGAAAAAAACCCCAAACAAAACAAAACACATAAACACCCCCAACAGCTTCTCAATATTCATAACATACAACAACAGATTGAAAATTACGACTGTCCTTTTCTTCTGTGTGGTGATTAAGAGATGCACTTTCCTGCTGCTTTGATTACAACAACATCTTCTGAAAAAAAGCTTTCTGGGTTTTTTCTGTCAGAATTATTCCCAACAGAACACTAAATATGAGAACAACAGTGTAAGTGAAATCTGGACATTTTCCTCTTTGTACTGTAAAAAAAGAAAATTGGTACAAATCTTCAACAGTTAAAGATTAATTTTAAAATTTTCAGTAATATCACTGACAAGTTTAAGGAAAGGTTTTTAAACACTAGAATATATATTTTAAATTCAGAATTACTGCCATTTTAATGGTGTCTTAGATAATAGGCATGATTTTTGATATTCAAAACTTGCGAATCAAAATTCAGGTCCGAGGACTCCTTTGGCTGACATAAAAGTCAATCAACATAATGTAATAAAATTGTGTTATTTTTTTTTTTTAGTGGAGATAATGTGGATTTTAGTAAGGTTTTAAGGCATTGCTTGATCTTTGTAGCACAGTTATGCTTCTAATGCCGTTCTTGTGTCTCTGTCCGGTATCTACATGCACGCACTTTTTTTTTAATTTTAATGTTCCTATCTTTTTTAATTGGTGATTATATTAATTAATTGCTATTTGGACAAAAATAACCTCTTACACTCTCTGAAGAAGCGCACTAACTTATTTCTGGCATACAAAGGGATGTAAGCTCCAGCTCACATACACATACAGCTCCCAGAGGGGCAACCATGAGGAAGAATAAGAGAATAAGAATATTTTTTCTAATTCCACTGCTTTGCTACTTACACTAAACAGTCCTTAGAGTGGTGTTCAATGCAGTCAGACTGGGTTTTTTTATTTGTTTGGGTTTGGTTTTTTTGGTTTGTTTTTTTTTCTCTATGTAGACACTTCAGGACCTGCTATTCTTCTGTTTTTTCAGCAGTTTAGTGTTAAACTGTCCTTCACAGAATCACAGAATGAAAGGCGTAGGCAGGCATCTCTGGAAACTTAGCAAGCTCAGTTAGGTTGCTCAGGGCAGTATCCAGCATTTCAAATTGTACCCATTCTCTCTTGTCCACTCTGCACCAATGGAGAGGCTCTGTCTGCATCTTCTTTGTTCCTTCCCATCAGGAAGGAACATTCCTTCTGACCCTTCTCCAGGTGTAACAATTGTAGTTCTCTCACTATCTCTTCCTATGAAAGATGCTCCAATCTCTAAATTTGTTTCCCTTTGCTAGACTTGATCCCCTACGTCCATGTCTCTCGTACAGGGAAGCTCAGAAAAGGACAGAGCACTCTGGGTGTGTCTTATTAGGGCCTCTAGTAGAGTGGAAGAAACATTTCACTCAACCTGCTCTCACTTTTCTGCCTAAAAAACTCTAGCAGGCTGATGTCATTGCCACAGCCAGACATGGACAGCTTGTGTTCAAGTTTGCGTCCAGCAGGACCCCTGGGTCCATCTCTGTCAAGTTGCTTTGGAGCAATATAAGAAAGATATTAAGTTATTGGAGACTGTCCAAAGGAGGGAAACAAAGATGATGCAGGGCCCTGGGGGGAAACCATATGAGAAGCAGCTGAGGTTGCTTGGTCTGTTCAGCCTGGAGAAGACAGAGGGGAGACCTCATTGCAGTCTACAACTTCCTCGTGAGGGGAAGAGAAGGAACAGACACTGATCTCTTCTCTGGGGTGACCAGTGACAGGACTGAGGGAATGGCCTGAAGTTGTGTCACGAGAGATTTAGGTTGGATATTAGAAAAAGGCACTTTACCCAGAGGGTAGTTGGGCACTGGAACAGGCTCCCCAGGGAAGTGGTCACAGCACCAAGCCTGACAGAGTTCAAGAAGTGTTTTGATGATACTCTCAGGCAGAGGGTGTGACTCTTGTGGATAATCCTGTGCAGGGCCAGGAGTTGGACTCGGCGGGTCCCTTCCAACTTGGCACATTCTGTGATTCTGTGATTCTGTGATTCTGCATGGTCCTCAGCCTGTGCTGCTACAGGAGGCTGATCATCCTCATGACCAGGATTTCACTTTTTCTACTTGGTGAATTTGAGGTTTATTTCAGACTATTTCTGTAGCCTGACAGGTCCTTCTGTTTGAGAGTACAACCATCAGGTTTATCAACCACTTCTCCCAACTTTATGTCATCTAATTTTGGTCTTTTCAAGACAATTATTTAAGAAAATTCAAGTATTTTGGTGTTATAGGATGTATAAGTGCTCAGAAAAGTATTTTGTAGGTAATCTGGATTGCATGAATTATGTGAATTTTCAATACATATCTGCTAGGTTTAAGAAGTGAGACAAGACACTTTATCAATGCATATGCTGCTCTGATCACAATTCATACTTATTTGAGAGTAAATATGTCACTTTAGTGAGCTGTCAGACTTCTTAATGTATATTTTTTAGGAAAACAAATTTCTGTAAGATAAATATCTCTATAAACCTACCATTATGAATGTGCACTAATGTATACAGTAGGATGAATATATTAACAAAAAAAACCTGTAACTTGTACCCCTCTCCCTTTTTTCACTTTCCCGTTTTAGCATGTCAAGGCAACCAGATTGAATAACCCTGTAACTCTATTCCCTTGTGTGCTCTTGTTTTTTATTTTCACATGCATTCTACTTGAGATTGCTCATAATTATAGTGCTAGAAAAATATATCTTCTTTTGAAAATGTGCTGTATTATAACAAAGTGTGGAAATGTATAACAAGAAAAGTTGAGTGCTGCAGTAAGTAAAAAAATGTTATCAATATTGAGGATATTAGCCACAGCTCTTTTTCTCTGAACATCTTTGATTATACTTGTTTGAAGAGCAGTTAAGATATAGAAGATCAAAATCTGGTCTTAGTTACACTGATTTAAATGCAGGATAACTGTACTCTGTTTAAGTGTTCTTAATGAAAGAGCTGAATTTTAATTTGGTTTCCAAATACAGAAAATGTGTTTCACTAGCAACCTGCTAGGGTAAGACTTTGGGACTTTTTTTCCTTCATACTCTTTTGATTCATTTATTTAAAGTATGTTTATATATGCTTTCTTCTATAAATGGAATCACAGCTCATTTTGTATTTCTCATTGGGATATCATTTAAGCATTAGTCAAGGTCCACTACATACAGTCATAGGGTTTAATAGAAAAGATTACTTAAATACCAAAAGAACTGATTAAAACAAAGCCCTGGTGGACTCGTCAGTAAATATTTTCAGAATATTACATATACCTTATAGTGTTAATAACTGTTTTGTTAATAACTGTAGACATTGATGGCCTCTGGGATAAATTATGTTCAGCAATCCAGGTAAAAAACTGTGGACAGAATAAATTCCTGAGCCCAGATGTCTGTTTACACAGACCAGAACCTTCATTCACTTTCTCATTCATTGTTAGGACCTGCCATATCAGTTCATTTTTTGTTCCTTTCTGAATATTCCTGGAATTTCTGCTTTTCCAGATAGTGAACTAAACTCCAAGCCCATGTGCTAGACAGTCAGAGAACTGTAAAATTGCCCTACCAGTTTTAGCTCTAGGGGAAAGGAAAATTCAGAATGGGGCTGTGTGATGCAAGATGACTCGTAAGAACACAGACAGCTGCAGAGCAAGGTGACACAGAATGTGTAGGTACTCCAGTTGGTTTCAGAAATATTCCCATGTGATAACAAAATCTGCAGCCAGCCCAGAAGGAAATCATTGAGCAGGGTTATCCATGCTGATTTCAATGCTGGTGAATACACTTTTCAGAACACATGATGTGTTGAGCCTTTGGCTGGAAAATTTGTCAAAATATACCCTCACTCTTCATGTTTCAAGGTTTGTCTTCAATTCTTTTATCATTTTTTATGTACAAAAATTACTATGGACAGCAAAGAAAAAGAAAATTACTAATTAAACTGAGAAGAAAATACGTATATCCTTTAGGGATGTTGGTTTACAGATGGCTGAATACTGTGCAACAGTGTACCCGGGTGGTCAAGAAGGCCAATGGCATCATGGCTTGTATAAAAAATAATGTGCCCAGCAGGACCAGGGCAATGATTTTCCCCATGAACTCAGCATGATGATGCTGCCCCTGAAATTCTGTGTTTAGTTTTTGGTCTCTCATGACAAGAAAGACATTAGGGTGCTGGAGCATGTCCAGAGAAGGACAATGGAGCTGGGGAAGGATCTGGAGCACATACTGATGAGGGATGACTGATTAAGTTGGGGGTGTTTAGGCTGAAGGAAAGGAGGGTCAGGGGAGACCTTACCTCTCTCTACAACTACCTGAAAGGAGTTCAGGTAGCCAGGTGGGGGTTGGTCTCTTCTCCCAAGTAGTAGATGATAGGATGAGAGCAAATGGCCTCAAGTTGCACCAGAGTAGGTTTAGTTTGGATATTAGGAAAAATCTCTTCACTGAGAGGTTTGTCTAGCAAGAGGATGCCCAGGGAAGTGGTGGAGTCACCATCCCTGGAGGTATTTAAAAACATGTATTTGTATTTGTGGGGTTTTTTTTCCTCTAGTGTATTAGTACAGCCTCCCAACCTTTCCTTGAGACTTTAGTGACTTTGTTTGCACGAGTATACTTGGACGTTCATAGTGTAGCAGAGAGCTCTAGAGCAAAGACCTTCATTTCTCTAGAAAGCAAGAGAAATGAGAGTTCAATGACTATGTGAAGGGAAGATGTAAAACCATGACAGCCTTTCAAATTGGTTAATGAGTTTTGTAAACCTTTATGTGAAAACAGACATCATCATGCATGCACGAAGGAAAAAAAACAGAAAATAAGAGCTACAGGATTTCTGCACAGACTTTGTAGACATCTCAGAGAACAGTGAAATTTTCTCGTATTTAGACCTCATGACTTCGAAAAGGAAGAGAGACACAGAGCTGCTAAGAAAACATGATTATTGTTAATAAGTTTACATGGTGTCTCATCAAAACCACGTCTTCTAAAAAGTATGATATTTTTCTGATGATATTTTTCTGATGTTTACTTTTATGATGATACAGATTTTTAACTACACAGTCCCCCATCCTCTGCACAATTAGAGCTTTTACTTAGCTTATGAAAAGCTGGGTCTACAAAATCTACTTGACATGAATGAAAAAACTGTGGATGTATTGATGTATACAAAGTATATTATTATTGCAAGGACTACATTAATGTTTTTTGATTGACTTATTGGAAGGGTAAAACTATAATACTATATATAAGTGAGAAAATTTGTATTTCCTTTTATTAGTAATGTAATCTAAGGTATTGTCATGGTAACATAACACTAGTAATGCAATAATTAGAACCAATATAAACTTGATGCATGAGCAATTTGAAAAATGTCAAAATTCTATTTTTTTAACATTAACCAAATATATTTTAAAAAATTGGAAAAGGAAGGAATATACACAGACAACATATGGAAATAAATAAATAAATAAATCAAACTCTTCAAAGTTTCCTTCAAGGCTATATTTAATAAATCAGACAGTAAATATGAATGTAGTTAGCACAGTTACAGTGATTTTGTCCTCTTTCTCCTTATTTTATGTCTTTATTGGATACATCAGATTTGATTTAATAAAAACATAGATTGTTTACTGAAGTAGCCCTTTGACTTCCTCTAATAACTCCCACACAAATGGTTAGATATTCATTTTGCTAAGTAATAAGTGCTTAATTGGCTTTATCTAATCTGAGTGTAATCAGACAGTCAACAGAGCAGAGGATTCTTTTAAACAAAAGATCTCCTAAAGAAGGAATTGTCTGTGCTTCAGTGGCAGCCTCATTAGGGTTACCATGAGAAAATTTCCTAGTATGGAGATGGGCTTCTAGTTAGGGTAGAAAACAAAAGAAAATGTAGTTTAAAAGCTCTCTAATTAGAAATAAGTGTCCCTGAGCTGAAGGCTGCAGTCACAGCCAAATAAACTGTTACAGAAGTTGTAATCCTGTTTCCTACAAGCAGAGCACGTCATTTAAAGTAGCTCTGGATACTGGTTAAACTAGAAGTTGTTTAGAGGTTTTGGCTCAGAAGAAATCTTTTTTTCTCTGGTATACATTTCCAGAGAAAAATTTCCTTCTTCTAGAAAAACTTTTTTCATTTCACTATGAACGGTGGGTTTTTTTCAGGCTTTAGCTACTAAACAGCTATGCTATAAGAGGAAAACTCCCAGATAGAGTGGAGTGGACCTGTCTACTGATAGTACCAGAGGCAACAGAAGTGTTAGCTTGAGCAGCTCATGGAATAAGGCTGTTTCAGCTGTACTAAACTGTTACAATTATCTTCACACTGTCGTCTTTTAATGAAAGAATCATCTTTACTGCATGCAGAATTGAAAAAAGGATGTGGAAAGTCAACGGACCCAAAAATGATGCAATACTTGTGTTAGGTTGCATCCCATTGAATGCAACATAGCAAGAACACAGAAAATGAGCAAAAATCAGTTCTGGAGTAGTGCATGTGCTAATCCTTGTTCTCTGAGAAAAAGAAGCATATGTGGATTTGACAATGCCATTCTAGGTTCAGTTATGAATCTCACAAAGTCCTCAACTGAGATAATAAACTAAATGCTTCTAATAAATGTTATCTGACATACAAGACTTGAATTTCTAAATGCAAACTTCCAGATCTGATGATACTTGACAAAGATAACTGGATCTACTTTTTTCTCTATCTCTTTCGAAAGAACTCCATGTTAGTACTGCCCATTTAGCCTGAGTACTCACCTCTTTGACATGAGGGAATGAAATTTCAAAATCCTCAAAACTTCTGAAATATATTAAAGTATCCTGTGAAATACGTACTGCTCCCTTACACAGGCTTGTTCCCAGCTTGTAGAGCTCTGAATACTGACTATCCTCTTAGGGGAATCCTTATGATATTAAATACATAAAAATCAATAGAAATACTAATTTTTTTAAAAAGTTGTTTATCTGGTACTGTAAAATCATATGGACCTCCAAGTCACTAGGAAAATGGTGTGAGGGAAGTGAGCAACACGTGAGAGCTCAGGAATCTCCTTTCAAAACAAGATCAGAAGTTTGTAATGTGTGAATTCTGTTTTACTGTGTCAAATGGCAAGTGACTGTGAGTCTCAGAAGAAGACCTATATGATGATGTTTTCACAGTATATTTCCCTAGTGATTTCAAATAATCTATAGCTTGCAGAATTTTTGAGCTAGTGCAATCTTTTGTTTATTAGATCTGGAGAGATTCCTTTTCTTAAGAATTTAATGCTCTTTTCAACTTTTTTTTAACACTAACTACCAGCATAAGTTTCCGTGGTACCAATGTTCCACAGTTACACTATATATTTTGTAACAGTACATAGTAAAATCACCTAGATGTAGCTATTTTACATGCATATTTCTATATTCATTATGATTTCGTGATACTCCATCATGCGCATACTCTATGGGCTCATCCAGTCTGGAAAACTGTGGTCAGTTTAGTCCCTTTTGATGTTTCACTACTTACAATTGGAAGCTATTCAGTCCATGTTAGCTTTGTCTGAATTTATGAGGGAGCATGAAGCATCCACAATGTCTGTCACACAAATGAGTTCAAAGAAACCAGGGAATTTTATTGTAATACAAAACAGAACTTTCAGACACTGGCAGATGCAAAAATATAGACATAATAATGTATGAAAATACACAAACCCATACATACAGCTAAATATTTTGCAAGTAGATTAAATGGGACTTCAAAATGCATCACGTAGTTCCTAAGTTTTGTAAGACCAACTAGACCTTCTGATCTGCTCTTCACTGCAAAAAGCTTACACTTTCTCTTTGTAGTGCCTTAAAGCTGCTCAGATTGGCTAAAATACAGAGACACCTTACCTTGAAAGGCAAATCATTTAACTGTGATGATTTTATTTTAATAAGGGATGCTGAAGAATGGAAGTCAAATGTTTTTATGACTAACTTTGGACCTGAGTTTAGACTAACTCTTGAAGGAAAATCCTGACTTTAACTCCTTATTCATCTTGCAGGTTCATGGAATGAAATTCAAGAACAACAGAAATATGTCCAGAGAACAGCAACGGGGTTGGTGAAGGAACTCGAGCACAAGTCCTATGAGGAGAGGCTGAGGGAGCTGGGATTGTTTAGCCCAGAGAAGAGGAGGCTCAGGGGAGACCTCATCACTCTCTACAACTATCTGAAAGGAGATTGTAGCCAGGTGGGTGTTGGTCTCTTCTCCCATGCAGCTATCAGTAGGACAAGAGGGCATGGTCTTAAGCTCTGCAATGGGAGGTTTAGGTTAGATATTAGGAAGAAATTCTTTACAGAGAGGGTAATCAGACATTGGAATGGGCTACCCAGGGAAGTGGTGGATTCGCTGTCCCTGGAGGTTTTTAAGATGAGACTGGATGTGGCACTTAGTACCATGGTCTAGTAACCATGGTGGTGTTGGATTAAGAGTTGGACTTGATGATTTCAGAGGTCCTTTCCAGCCTGGCTGATTCTATGATTCTGTATTTACTGCTCTGAATCTATTGAAAAATAACATATACTTGTCTTTTTCTGTAGTGCTTCTAACCAGAACATAGGACATGGGCACTCAATTTTGAACCATGTGGTGAGGCATTTATGAGATACTTGGGTTATCTCGAAGTTCGCTGAGAGAATTTACCACAGTTGATGTAGCCACATGAAATGTGCCATCTGGTTGAACTCAGTATGAATTCAGAGCTCGTTACTGAATCTTCCCTTTGGGGGAAAATCAGAGACATAAAACTTGAAAAGGATTTATAAATCATAACAGATTTAAATATGACAGCAGGATTTATAAATGTGATTATTATGACAGGGTTTAAGGGCACATTTATAGCCAAATCAGATATATTTCAAGAGCTTAATAAGGTGGGGTAGCTGAAATCTTTTATTTGGGACTTTTAACTTGATTTGTAGGTCTCTTGTTGAATTTCTATCTTACTTGAGAAGGTAAAGAATGGCAGAGTCTGTGGATTTTTAAACCCACTTTGGAATGAGTCAGCTGTTTCAGAAATTATTAAAACTAAATCTGATCTTTAAAATAAAAGTCTGTAAATTAAAACACAGTCTTGCAGATTTATTCAGAAGATCTAAATCACAACTGAAGAAATCTTTAAGAAAATCGTACTCTGAAAATATTCAATGTTTAAATGTTCCTATATTTAAAACTATCTACCTTTTTTCTACAATCATCTTTTAGTTTGAGACATAAATAAATCCTCTGAAAGATTAAGAATTTTTGAAACAGAAGTGGATTCACTTCTGGTACAGCCCAAACCATGAATGATGGCTTCAATAAAACTGGAATTGTGCATTAGGACCCTAATTTCACCTAGCATTAATGGAACAATTGGAATGTTAGTGTAGGCAGACTAAATAATCTCTGACTACTTCTGCAAACACCTCATGCTACCATTAGTATACAGGTTTGAAGACTTTGCATATAATGCATCTTTCTGTATTGATTCTTTCTTATGAAGGTGATGGACCATATTCTCCAACAGTTTAAGGTCAAGTCTACTGTCTACAACCACATGAAAGGAGATAATGCTGATGTGAGGGTCAGTCTCTTCTCCCTAGTAACTAGGGGTAGGTCAAGGGGAAATTGCCTGAAGTTGCACCTGGAAAGATTCAGGTTGGATATGAGGAAAGATTTGTCACTGAAAGAGTGATTGAGCATTTGAATAGGCTCCCCAGAAAGGTGGTGGAGTCACCATCCCTGGAAGTGTTTTGTCAACGTGCCCCTTTGTGATATAATTTGATGGGCATGGTGGTATTTGGTTGAAGGTTGGACTTGATGTTTTCGGAGGTATTTTCCAGCCTCAATGATTCTATGATTCTAAGTCTCATTAGACGTATGATGAGGTGGGTGGGCTAAGGAGGGCTTAGGTCACCATCCATTAACTCTAATTAATCTGCTTTTACACTCCGGTCAAATGACTTGTACCACCATATCTTCTCATTTTTTATTTCTTTCATCTATTTGAAGAAAAAAAATCACTCCTTTTTTAGGGCAGAGACTATTTCATGCATGTCTTGTCAGGACAGGTATGTTCATACACACACCAAAAATCAACAGTAGTGTTAAACATTTTGCATTCAACTGAAATTTGAAATGGATCATAATCTTTGGCTGAGGAATTAATCTGCTACAGATAAGATCACTTTCTGCAACAGCAGATAATTCTTATCTTGAACAAGTTGGATGTCAGCCAATATTACCATTATCACATTTCAAAAATAGGAGATAGCTGAAAGAAAGTATTTTTAAAACAAATAAAGTGAACTCCAAAAGTGTAACTAGCTTGAAAGAGTAATTATGGGGTTCTACAGTCAATATTGCTTCTGTATATCTCATCTGTTTGATTAACTGGTAAAAGTTACTTCCATCATTATAAATCTAGAAATATTTTTCTTTCTTTGTGTACTTGGTATTGCTTCATTTGTGTTTCAGATTTCCTTTTTTTTTTTCTCTTGAGATCCAAATTTGGCAAAATAATTAACTATAGACAAAGGATTAAGTAGAATATTAATTTTTAGCTTTGTTAATAAGGAAGAAAAACACATCTGTGAAGCTGTTCTTGAGCAGAACTGGGTGGGAAATAGTTTCAAATGTAACCAGCTAGTCTGGGTTTGGGGTAAAACCCAAACCATTCAGAGTTGTCAGTAGACATACAGAAGTAATCTTGATTTTAGTGATGTGGATCCCAAGTTAGAGATATCAAATACGGGTTCAAATCCTCACTTAAAAGACAAGAAAGGAAAAAAAAAATTAAAAAAAAAATGTGAGTTTGCCTTCCTAATCGTGCAATCTCATTATACAGACATCTGGCACAGAGTGGGGAAGTAGAGGGTTATTTAAATTTTTATGTCTTCAAAAACCAAATTTAAAACAAAACAAAACCAAAACAAACCACAACCTTTCACAGAAAATTATATTCTTCTTAAAAAAAAAAATGGTTTCCATAAATTCCATTTAAAGCAGAATTTCAGAGGTTTTATACAGCCTAAACTAATTTGAACTAGGAAAATTATAATAAAATTAGTATATATAAAATATCCTATTTTATATTTAATTACCATAAAACAATGTTGTCCATCAATAAAAAACAAAATATCTACCTCTCTCTATACATATTTGGACTGAGACAGGAAGAATGTTGATGCCTCACAAACTGGTTCTTAAAATGCTTTGGGACACAGAGAAGTTCCAGCTGAGCACTGTTTGGAGAAGGAGCTGGGATTCCCAGTAGATGATCGTGGTCTGTGTGTATGATTGAGAAATATTTTGCAATTAGCTCTTTTGTGGACTTTACAGAATCCCAATATGGGATTCTGTACTGTAAACTATTTCACAGTCAACATCTCATCTGAAGAAGATATGCAAGGAAAAATTTTTAGTATATTAGTCATGTTTTCTATGAAAAGCAACAATGACAAAATCTGTGAGAAAATTCTAAATGATTGGCTTCATTCTAGGACAGAAATTATATGCACAAAAATCCAGAATAAAATAGACAAAAGAATACCACGAACAATATACAATGATTCCAGCAGCCAATGATTAATTAGAGATATTTTCTACAAAATTAATTTCTGATCTCTCAGTCCTAATTCCAAAAGTAGAACGAAAAATTTCTTGAAAAGAACTGGAGAGTAAATAATCATAACTTTGATACTAAATATAATGAACCAAAGAAATATATTTTATTTATGTATCCCATATTAGAATGTGTCCATGTCCCTCAATGTTAGGTATCTTCTTTTCCAGAAATACTAATTTTCACTTTTTTTTAGCAGGGTCTATGTTATGGATGTGATTTTTTCAATCTGTACGATGCAACATTTGCAGAACGTTGTCACACTGATAGGTGTGATTATACTGTTAGGGGTTGAAATTTTGGAGGCTACAGTAGTCAAAGAGAACTATTAGATGAGTAGGAATCTAAATATATTTTGACCGTGCAGCCAAACTGATATGAAAATGTCAAAGAGGTTGAGGCGTTTTTGTGGAGTTTTTTTGATTTGGTTTTTTTTAATGTCCTGTGACAAGAAGCATTAGCTTAATCTGGTGACATGGGAAGTGGATATAATTCAGTGGCAATATCCATAAAGAAAGAAGAAATGTCATTAGCCAATAGGTGTTCTGCACTGGCTTGTGAAGTACAGAGGGTGTGTTTAAGCCTTTGGTTCATTGACTTGAAGACCATTGATTCTCAGCATGCCCCAAGTTTGTCAGCTGCAGAGTTGAGCCTATCAGAAATTCCCACTGCAGACACACACAGTGCAGTAGAGCACAGGAATGAGCTGTAATGTTGATTGTTCTAAGGGAGTAAGTGCTCCTGCAGTGGAGACTGTCCAGTGGCTATCACTGAACTACATCTGCAAATGTAGATGTAGTTGAGTGAGAATCTTAGTGACAGTACTCATTTACAAAGTCAAAAGACAGCTTGCCGAAGTCCAACTTGTGGACTTATGTTTCATTTGTTTGTTCTCCTTTGAAAATGTTAAAGTGCAATAAAGAAAATTCAGTTAAAAAAAAGAAAATATTTATTTTCTGCAAAGTCTGATGCCCTTGTTCTTTCGTTGCAGGCAGTTTGAAGCATAATAAAGTAATTAGAAAATTCTGTCAGATATTTGAAAAATACTTTGCTTGATTTGTGAAAAAGTCTGATTTGAAAAGCGACATTTTAAAAAAAGTTTATTAAATATTAATGAAATGCTGAATACACATGATGTACTGCAGGATATTTTATTTTTAAATTTCCAAACTATTTTTCAGCTCCTGTAAGTTTTCAAAAATAGTGACAACATATCTTACAGAAAGTGTGAACACCACGTGCTTCTCACAGATTTCTGTGTATCCTTCAGATGATGAGTATCTCCACACCAATCCGTAGTTAATCAATCTTCCTTACACCTCAGTAGAATTCAGACACCTTTGGTTTTGCTTTATCATTTTATTTTATTTTATTTCACTCTATTCTATTTTTTTATTTTTATTATTCTCTTCTATTCTACTTCTTTTCTAAGCATGAACAGGGGATGTTGAAAGCCAGAGAAGGCTGTGCACATGGTTAGGTTGCTAACATGGACATAGAGAAGACACAATACTCACCTGGAACAGATGAAGGTATCTGAGACTTAAAAGATAAATACTATGTGACAGAGATTAGGCTAAGGACCTCTTCACACATCATTAACACAACTTTCAAAACACTGAAGAACTATGCACATTCCAGCCTCTGTTCCCCTTGAAAAACCTCCAGAATGAGATGGGACAAAAATGTCTCCTTGAAGTCTTAACCCTTCCATTAGCTAAAGACATCCAAGAGAACTTTTTCACTTTTTGCAATTGAAAGAATCATTTTTTCTAGTGTGTTTCATTTTCAAATTGATACCATAATTCTCAGCTTGTCCATGAAGTAGAAAAGTCTTATTATAATCATGCCCTTGCTTTCCTCTTCACCTGGGCACAGCAGGAACAAGGCTTCAGGGGCCCTACCAAATCTTATTTTGCTGGGACCTGATAGTGCCTCACAGAGCCAATCATCCATAGGCATCCTCTAGGGTGCTGTGTTCAGATTCCTAGAGTTCACAATTAGAAGGATACCAGTCTAGTGTTTTCTATTCTTAGCATCCACCATTGCTGTTTTACCCAGATAATTACGCCTCTCTCTGTTCCTCTTATCAAGGTGTAATTTTCAAAAGCATTTCTGCACTGGCAGTGCACTAGTGTAGTTAAGCATGAAATTTCTGCATTGTTATGATCTATTTCCTTTTAAATTGTCCTGTCAAACTCACTAGACCTCCTTGTGCTCCAAAACTGAGGAAACTTTAAACGTATTTTTCTGAAAAGGGAGAAAGAGGACAAGGCTATATCTAAAGAGTGAATGGTGAGGGCAGTTACAAAGTTTATTACACTTGGCATGTTTTGAGGTTTTTTTTTTCCTTTTCTCACTTAACTTAATATGACATTCGTCCTTTGGGATTGCTTGCATTACAGAGCAAACTTCTTTCCTTTCTATTTTGTCACCTAGGGCAATAATGGTGCATTTAACACTTGAATGGTGGGTAATCTCCATGGATGAGATACAGACAACAGGACATGGTCTGAAGTTGCTCACATAAAATCCAACTGCATGATTAATATAAAATAATGCATATTTCTTAGCGGTAAAGACACAAGAGATTTAATTTTTTAAGCTGTAATGAGGTGAAATTTCATTCTCATCTGCCATTTCCTAGTTATAACAGCTAATAGAGGGAAAACCAATTTAATTAAACTTTAAGAAAGGCTAATCCAATAATGTTGTGAAGTAGATTTACCCTGACTCCATATCAGAAATCTGCTCCCAGACTGCTCCTTGGAAATGAATCTGATGTTAACATTTCTACAAGTACTCTTACTGGATTCATGCAGGATTCAGACTGCAGGGTCCTGCTGATTCATCAATTTTTATGGATAAGCACATATGACTTCTCAGGAACATGTGGTCACAGAGACTTTTCTTATGAGAAGGAATGACCCTTGCAGAGGTGCAACACAAAAATGGATGAAGTGGTACAATCTTTCCTGCCCTGAAAATATAGGCTTTGAACTTGTATTTTTAGGCAGAGGTACACAACTATCCCTATGGTTCTTTTGTTCCTCAAGATTGCGTTATATCTATCTATGACATCTGTCACTTTTTACACAAATAGTTTTGTTGTATCTACAAAGAGTTTCTGTATGTGTAAAAGATTTCATAAACTGAGAATGTAAAGTCCGCTTATGTAGACCTGTTAGAATGAGTCCAAAGGAAGCCATGAAGGTGCTCAGAGGGCTGGAGCCCCTCTGCTGTGGAGAGAGGCTGAGGCAGTTGGGGTTGTTCAGCCTGGAGAAGAGAAGGCTCCAGAGAAATTTTAGAACCCCTTCTAGTACCTAAGGGAAATCCAAGAGAGCTAGAGAGGGACTTTTGAAAAGGGCATGAAGTGACAGGGGGAAATGCCTTCGAACTTAAAGAGAGTAAATTTAGGTTACATATTAGGAATAAATTCTTGACTGTGAGGGTGGTGAGGCACTGGCACAGGCTGCCCCAAGAATCTGCGGAGTTTGCATCCCTGGAAATGTTCAAGGCCAGGCTGGCCCCCAAGATGGGGCTATGAGCAACCTAGTCTAGTGGAAGGGGAATTGGAACTAGATGACCTTTAAGGTCCTCTTCTAACCTAAACCATTCTATGATTCTATATGAAATCAATATATGAGCATTTTCAAAATCCTGTCATTGCAAACATGGAAATAACATAGCTGGTTCTTCTATTGGTATTAAAAAAATGTGTCCTTCGTCCACCCCACTGTGAATGCCATAGTACTCAAATGAGAAGAAATAACTAGCAGGCAGTTTTGGAGGCAGTGATGTAAGGACAGTGGTTAAGCACTGACAAATAGATTTTTAGGCTTGTATTGGCTGGTATGTCAAACCATGAGCAGGATGAGAGAAAAATCGTATGGCATCACTGAGAACGTGTGAGTGGAGAAGCAGCAGGTCCCCACTGATATGTTACAAAGACAGATAAGGTGCTGATAATACTAATAAGATTTGCAAAGGAAAAGAGAGAGAAGAGAAAAAGAGACAGAAGAGAGAGAGGAGTCAAATAAACTTGGAGAATGTACTGAGCACTGTTTATTTCAATTGCAATGCTGCTCAGAAAAAGAGGAATTTATCTGAAACTGTAAATCAAACCTTTGAGGGAAGGAAACATGCATGTTTGTCATCTGCTGTTTTAAAAGCCATAGTATTTAATTTTTTTCTTTTTTTAGGAACCTAAAACAGAAGTTCATCTATGATTAAGGTCTACAAATGGTTGCAGATTATCTAAAGGCCTTCATTCATGGTTAATTAACTAAATAAATTAGGGTTGTATTAGATCAATTAAAAGAGTAACTGTGAACACAAAGTTATACAGCAAGGCTCATTTGCATCCAGCAGTTCCATTTATGATACCAATATTCAAAAATAGCTTAGATTCTGGATAGTGAGTTTATCAACTTTAAAATAAAATAAAATAAAGATTACAATACTGATAGCTACTGTATAGTTGAATTTATATGAAAAACTAGCATAGTATCACATGGTATCATGATTAAAAGTTAAATTTTATGCAAGACTGGTGTCTAAGTCCTAAGATAGAGGGATTAAATGTGCTTCACTAACAGATTGCAAAATGCAATTGTTAATTTTGTGCAAGAACTCCTTACACAAGGTCACCTAATAATAACACTCTTGTCCCACTGCTATTTAATATTCCTAGTCTTGATTGAGATGAAAATAAAAAGAGACTTCTGATTAAGTTATGGGGAGTACACAGAAAACCAGTGGCACTGTAAAACATGAAAGATGTTTGGTTGCTGTTATGAGTCAACCTGAACTGCCAAGCTTGACAGTCACAGTCTAAGGAAACACGATGATAAAGATTTGTGTAAAGGAATGCATTAGGAAACATAGGAAAACTCGGAGATTATGGCTTACACTGAAAATATTCCACGGGAAAAAGAATGTAATCATGACTGGAGGCAATTTGAAGTACCAGTAGCTGATACCCCCAAAGTGCTTTTGGATGGACACTGCATTGTGTGCAAATTACTCCCTAAGAACAATGAGACTTTATCATAGAGGATCATAGAATAGATTGGGTTAGAAGAGACCTTAAAGACCATCTAGTTCTAAACTTCCTGCCATGGGCAGGGACACCTTCCACTAGACCAGATTACTTAGGGCCTGACCTGGCCTTGAACACTTCCAGGGATCCCTTCCTGAGCTTCAATGTCTAAAACCAATAAACCTTGTGTAAAGTAGTATGTTCTCTCTTTTTGCACGAGAAAATGTAGCATGAACTTATTTGGATTTCTTAGTTTATTCATTAGGCTGTAGGAAATATTTCTGTGATGATTTTCAGATTATTCACAACTGCACACCAGATGGGGTATCTTCCTAAGGTTCTTGATACATAAAAGAATCTATTTGCAGCTTGAGATGTAAAAAAAGATTCCTTAAAGAGCTGCTAAGACTCAAGATCCCTATGACAGGGACTAGAGGGAATTGCAACACATAGACGAAGTAATAGCATTTTTCTTTCCACTGCTGAACAGTACATAGAAATCTATATACATAGAAATTTCATATTGAAATATGCATCCAGTATATTTCTGATTACAACCTCCTCTGAAATGTTTAAAATTCACAGTGTTTCAATACATTATCTTTAACATTTTTTGAATAAGCTCCTTTGCAAGAAGTACTTCTCCAAAGGAAAAAAAAAACAGACAGGATAGAAGAGAGAAGAGGATTTTTTCTTCTAAATCATTTACCTTTGACTTCTACTAAAAGATATTCTAATTTTCAAAGAACCATGTAATGCTCTCTGTTTAACAAAGAACTTTTTTTTTTCTATTTGGAAGTTTTAATGATGAGTTTAAGGATTCATTTCATTGAAACAAAGGCTTTTGTTTCCCCAAAATCTTTTCTTGAACTGACATCCTCTTATTCAGTAATGTTTTCTATAGCTACACTACCATCAGTATTTTTATTCAGTGTAGGTAACACTGAAATTCATGGAGCAGCTTTAGAGTACCATAGATTAATATTTTTTATTGACTTTTATTTGTGAATTCAAATCATATACTGTGAAATTCTTGCTACCTATTTACTGAATTTATCTTTCATTGTACTGAAATGTTTTTTAGCTCGTGTGTATTGATGCCTGCACATTCCTAAAGGTTGAAATATTGAAGATCATCAAAAAACCAAATATGAAATGCTCATATCTTCAAGCACTTTGAGCACAGAACATACCAAACAAGCAAGAGGAAAGCAACCAGATGCATCTCAGCAAATGAGACTGAAAACAGCACTGAAGCTTACAAACAGAGGAAAATTTGGACACTGAAAGCAGATATACGGTTTTGTACTGAAACTATGTGTTTCAAAGGAAGAGACTGATTTGTAGAAAGCAGGACGTGGTTTTTACAATTTCTTTTTTTAAAGGCACTTATTTTTCAGAAAAGGTCTGCTGGGACTACCTTTGGGAAGTGGGAGGTTGATCTTGCAAATCACAAGCACATTTCAGCATTACTGTAGATGAATACTTTAACCGTGTGCTTGATGACGTCCTTTTTAACATGTAATTTAGGTCTCTACCTTTTGGTTCACCATTTAAATTTTTGCCTTTTGTTTCTAAGAACATTTCCTTATGTTAGGTACCTTGAACATCAACAAGATAACTACCATGTCTCCGGTATAGACCCATCTGCTGCCATCTATGTTGGACAGATATCATAGGAATTGTCACCATTCAGACATGAATGTCTCAGGGCTCCAAACTCATCTATGAGAGCAAGCTTCTGATAATCATTTTCCTAGGGTAAGTTTTGTTTATCAGTTCTAAGGTGAGTTATTAAACAATATTACACCTAAACTACCTCAGTCTTCTTCGTTCTGCTCCGCAGGGAGAAAATTATTTGCATAGAGATCATTACAGACCTTTGGGATACTAAGTACTCACAGATAAGGGATATCCAAACAGATGTTCTCGTTATTGAAACATCAACCTTGAATGACATCTGTAGAGAAAGACTGGAGCTGTTGGGGCTATCTCAATACATTTAACAATGGAAACCTGTTGCAACTCAGAGTATATAAATTCCTAGTTACTTTAGCAATGTAAATAACATAGTCCACATGGAAAATTTTGAATCAATTGCCCTATGACTGAAGTTCACTTATTGCCACTGTGAAAGTCTTCTAGAAGATCCTGCACTGCTACCAATACTTTCAGGCCAGCAATGGTGCTACTAAGGTGGAAAAAGAATGCAAAATATGATTATTATCACAGCTCCCTAGTTAAGCAGATTCTGGATTGCAAAGTAATTCTAAAGTTTCTGGCAAACTAAATGACATCTTAGTTTGTTCATTCTTCATCTTTGTTCAGAAGATAAAGATATAGATTCCTTCTGTACTTGAGTCGTTCTTTGAGAAGGTAAGACATATAAAGGTGAAAAAGGATAGTCTAGAAAAACTGGTTCCACAGTGCTATAATTTCAAAGCTCAATAACTATTTGCAAAACTATCTGGAATTCTTTGACTAACCCTGAACATGGCTAACTGTGAGACTAGAGAGGATATCAAAGTGTTATCAGTGTCCATATCTTAAAAGTACTTTGGTCCAGAAAAAATTTTTCCAAACATGAAGTAAGAAACTCTAGTAATTTTTTTGGTAAATAAGGACTTCTAAGGTTTCATTGCCAGTGTTTCTCTATTGTTGGGAAACCACCAGTACTCATCTCTTCACTGAAATATCTTGAATACTTCTCAATTAATTTGTAAAGATTTCTGTGGTACAGCACTCATTTACTATTTTCTGTAAGCACCTTTGACAAAGAGAAGTACTCTCAAGAAACTTGATAAAGATAATAAAACACAGCCAAATATAATCATTACATCCATAAAACTGTTAGTGACTTCATTACCAACTATAGGACAGGAACTGGAAGACTCTTGTCAGCTCAGAAAATCACCAACTGCCCACTAAAGCCAGTGTTGGTTTTATGAGAGAGAAAGAAAGCTTTAACTCTGCAATACACTTGTAACACAGAGGAGAATTTATGCTGTGTGACAGGTTTCTAATCACTGTAGTGTTCATTCTGAGAGAATATAGGATGTGATTCTTTGAATGTCATGTGTCAGATGTCAAAGTATTTTTGAATACTAAACACTTATTTTCCATGCATTCTTGGATGGAAATCCTCCCTCTCTAAATGATGAAGTTTTCACACATTTCTTTTATCATAGAATGAAGAAAGATTAGGAATTTATGGTAGCGGAACTTTAGCTCCATGTTGAAGCCAGGCAATTGTTTTAAACAGAAATATTTTGCCCCAAATGAAAATATTTCAGTTTTGTATGTTTATTTTCTACACAAGGAAAATGGAAATTTGGGTTTCCTTTAAAAAAAGCAGGAAAACATTTGACCAGCTGATTCTATTTTGTGCAGCTATTCATAATGTTTATGGTAAACAACGGCAAGTATAAATGGAGAAATTACGACAAAGTTAATTTGTGTTTGAATGCTAAATTCAGACACATTTGTAGAAATAATTACATAGTCACCTACAAGTGAGTAAAAGTATGGGTCCATTCCTACCAAATATGTCAGAAAAAGCACAACAACACAGAACTAGTCTCTGCCAGAACTTTAAGTGAAGATATGACAAAAAGCAGAGGCACCATGCCATGAGTGATGTCCTTTCAAGTCGTGCAGTTCTGTTCTTAACCAGATTATGAAAAAATGCAGGTTTAGTCTCTGTTTGCTCCTGTGTACTATGTATGCCCATGAAAAGGGCTTCTAAGAGAACCACAAGCATTAGTAAAATAAAATACTATCAATCTGTCCTCTTGATGGTAGAATCTGACTGATTCATCCCTTGAAACTCAAGTATGGATTATTTCGAATAAAACTGACAGCATCAGCCATCTGTGAACAATCCAAGTACGTCTAACTCCTCTGACCTTTTCTCACAGTACCAACTGCCTTGGCAACTCTAGTCAAACCTCAGCAGACCCTGCACTCGGTTCCTGCACATGCTCTAAATCAATCAAATACTGTAAGGGCAATGTTTCCTTTTCTGATGTTCTAGCTGCTTCCCTGAGTGCTTCATCCATCATTAGTGCATACATTGCAGAGAAGATTGGGTAGCTCTGAAGGTTATTAATGAGCAACTGAACTTTTTAGGTCAGACAATATGACAGATTTTCAGAACAGATTAGGGATTTTGGCAGTTCAGCTGCAGAGGAAGAAAAGAGCAGTTCTCCAGATCACATATATTGCATGTGCTTTGCAGTGTAGAATCCTCCCAGGGATCCTAAAGTAGGTGAGGTAAGGCTGGCAGGAAGAAGTTCCATTTTCTGGTAGAATAACTAATAGGTTTGGGAGTAAGAGACAGGTTTTCAGAAGTAGTTCTTCAGGGGCAGGTTTCCACTAGTCATTTTGTAAAATACAAATGATTGTTGTTTACACTTTCCTATAATTTCTTTTCACACAGCCTTGTCCAGCATAGTGTATGGTTTGATTACAGACTCTGAGACATATAATTATGAAATAGAAACAATAAATATTTTAGAGATACAGCACTCTACCAGCTACTAAGAAGAAAATTAACCCTATCGCAGCTGAAACCAGTATAGGTCACTTATCTAAATTAGATATCACTGACTAGTGATTGTTTTGTGCCCAAATGATGGTTTCAAATTTAAAGAGGAGCCTCACATTCATTTGCCCACACAAATGTAACCATTTTATGGATGCAACAGTGAACTTGAATAACATGCTTGTAGATCTAGAGTGGCATGCAATCCTGGGGAAAAATTAGAAAATCTAGATTATTCTCATTTGTAAAACATTTATTTTAAAAAAATACCTAGACATAATAAGTTGATATTTTTGTTGAAAGCTCAGATAATTCTTTTTACTAGATGTAATTGATTTTTATATTTTATTTTTAAAAATATCAGTAAATTATTTTAAAATATGACAACAATTCAACTTATAACTGATGCATGAGTGAATGCACTTTCACACATGAAAAGGTCATTATATATTATGTATGTGTGTAAATCTACATTCTCATGCAGATAAGTAAGCATACATATCCTATAAAATTCTGTATCTGTGTGCTTACATGTGTGTTTATAATTGTGAAAAATATTCCTCTGAAATACATGTTTACTGGACAAGAATTATGCAAATTACCCATGACCTGCTGAATCTGGAGGTGACCACTCAGATGTTTCCACTTTGCTGTGACAGATCCAGATTTGTGCTGATCTACAAATTTGCCCTTTCTTTCTCTATTCATTTGACTCCTATACAAATAGTTGAAGAAATTCAGATAGGATAACAATGAACACATGCACATGGAAGAAAATTGTCAAAATGTTATATAATTAGGTGGGTTTGGGTGAAGATTTATGATGATAGTAAAGACTGGGATAATTAATCCTTTCTCAACACATGTATAAATAGAAAACAAAGAAAACCAGACATAGACATTCCAGGGCTTTTCCAACAGTGCAGAAATTTTTTCCAGAGCAGAACATTTTCAGCTTTCCCCCACCTTCCCCCTGTGCCTGCTAGGTGGTTTATAATTTGTAAAAAAACCCCAACTGTTCTGTTTCATTTCAGTAAACTTTCTCTACCCTAATTAATGCCATTATTCAGAGTCTGAGCAGTAAGAAACTATTAATTGTTTCAATGGTGCTTCTCTGGTGCTCATCACCATAGTATATCAGTCTAACAAACATTAATGAAGAATGGTTTCAGTTGGAAGGGACCTTAAAGATTATTTAGTACTAACTCCCTAATAAAGCCCCTTCATTTTTTAAACCATCTTTTGAAAAGGTTTTTACTCATTTTAAATATATGAATCACAAGCATCCACCTGTTTCCTAAAAAGCAGTTACTATTCTAGTGACACATGACCTCCAAACATTCACTGAAGGCCTTTACTTTACTTGTCCACATTAGCACTCTAAAATACAGAGGTACTACTTTTCTTGTTTTAGGAAGTATTAAAGTGGCCAGTTCAAGGTGACCCGAGAAACCACTAGTTAACTTTTACCAAAGCTGGCTTAACAGATCCTTAAAAGAAGGAATATGGAGCAGTTTTGAGGAGATGGTGCATGAAACCATAACTGAAGCATTACTTCCAATAATGGTACTGACCTTTTGTAAGTGCTGCGATAAAACTGAGCATGATCTGGAACATATCAACGAAAACCACAAGTCACTTGAGAATACCTCTTCTAGATATCCATTATCTATATTCTAATGTATGTCCCCATTCAGCACAAGTTGCCTCCCAAAAAGGATACAGAGAAGAGTATGACAAGTATGGAAACGGGTCGACTTAGTATTATGAGTATACAACCTCTCTCTGAACAATTCCTTGGGATCCCCTAAAGATGCTCATCTTACTACGTTATTTCTGCTTGGAGACAATGTGCTGAAAAAAACTGGTTTGAAAACTACATAACAAAAAAAAACTATAATGGCACACTGTGCTCAGAGATATGGCTATGGACCTGTGATTTCATGTCCCTCTTTTTTATGAAAAAATGATAAGTCTAATGTGGGGCTTATAGTTTTGTTTTGCTTTTTTTCTGCTGGGATTTGGTTCTTTTTTTTCCTGTAAGTCCTTACCACTTCCTTACAAAACAGGAGATTTCTTTTCCTGGGTATTTCTTAGGCTTTAAAAACTCAAGAGCAAAGAAAGAGCAAGGAGATAAAGGAAATTTTGTGGTTACACAAGTTGCACTCATTATATCACCTTATGATTTCTTCTATAAAAAGGCTGTTAGGCTTTTTTTTTAGCATTGATAATATAAATTGTTATTTGAATGGTTTAATGCAGCAGATATTTTAAGTCACTCCAAAAAGAATTTCTTATACTTCCTATTCATTTAACACCACAGTTATTTTTCTCAAAGTCTTCTGTACTCTTCTATAATTAAGTTTTTCTTAGAATGAGTTTGGTTATGTCTCTTTTCTTCTCTCTCAGAGACCAGTACCTGATTCAGACACCCACTTTCTCTACAATAGCCTATATATACTCAGAGTAGAAACCACAAGTTAATATTTTCCCTTCTTTTCCTGTATAACATCTTCATTGTGGGAGGGGCGGGGAGGTTTTCTTTGCTTTGGACACTGTACAGAATACATACAACAGAAAAGGTGGAAACACATCTGCCATAAAATACCTGAAAGAATTGGTTTTACCTTCTGATATCAGCTACTGTTTGATATCAGCTCTGTGCAAGGGCACATGAAACCTTATTCCAGTTACACCATGTGGGAAGGACATGGACTGTTAGAGACATGCCATTATATCCGAATGCATAAGTTCATACAAAATCTTTTCAAATATAGTTAATTTCTGATTTAATGAATATTTCATCTGACAAAAAATATTATTTTTGTAATTCACTGAAAGCTCTTAATTTGTTGTGTCAACAGGGCTCCTCTTATGTAAACCATTCAGAGTTGGTGTGGTTGGTAGACATACTTGTGATTATTTACTGAACTGGAGCTAAGCAAAGGGAAAGAATAAATCGAACTTAATTGAAAAGTTTAATCAGATGCATAAAATGCATTTGCTAAACTCACTGTTAGATTTCTGTTTTCTTTATTCACTTAGGAAGAAAACACTTTAAAAACTATCATTAAAAAGCTTAGAAATATTTATATTTAGAAATATGAATACAAACTGACAGCACCTCTTTAAAGAAACTTGGAGTGGAATATGAGATTTTATGTCAGAACAAAAGTTTTGCTCTGTTCATCAAAATGGGTAACACTTTCAGTGTCACATTTTGCCTGCATGAGCTTTAATTCATATAGATCTAATTCCCTTTCTGAGCTCTGTGAGCTAATTTTTTTTATTTGCACATGAGACTGCGCTATAGATTTCATTAATGAGGCCTGAGAACTTCTGTTATTCTGGAAAGGAAAATATTGGAAAGAGCTTAGACATCAGAACATGACATATAGCTGTGGTGTGCAAAATCTTTGGTGCATTTTTATCTTTGAAATTATTCTCTCCGTGCTCTCAAGGAGCTACAAATTCCAGGGCTGACAGCCTAATATCAGCCTTGATAGCCTTCATTCTGCCACACTCTCATGGACAGGGTACTTAACGTAAGCATATGAGATACCGTAATTGACACTCTGATCAATAAAGTCTGCCTGGCAAACTTGCAAAAGACATTGATGTGGGTTCCCAGGAGTTATTCAAATACCAGCAGAGGGGTATATCACATGCATGCCTTAAGCCACTCTGCTGCACAACACCTCAGCAGTGGTACAGTAGGTCATTAAGTTTCAAACATTTTAGTCTTTTGTTTCTTAAAGCAATAGTGGGTTTCGCTCTGACGAAAACAACTCACAAATTTTTTTTTTAGAAAATAATATGTATATATATATTAGTATAATGAAATGGGATTTGTTTGTCATTAAACTTTGGGTTACAACAGACAAACTATAAAGAAGAATCATTAAAAGAAGGAAGCATTCTATCTGAAAAGATAATCTTTTCTTCCTTGGTACCCTGGTTTTGGCTGGGATAGAGCTAATTTCCTTCTAAGATGATACAGTACTGTGGGATTTGAATTTAGTACAAGAATAATGTTGATAATACACTGATGTTTCAATTGTTGATGAACAGTGCTTACTAAGTTCAGGAATTTTCTGTGTCCTGTGTTCTTCCAGTGAGCAGGTGCGCAAGAATCCAGGAGGGAACATGGCCAGGACAGCTGACACAAACTGGCTAAAGGGATATTCCATAACATGGAACACCATTCCCAGTATGTAAACTGGGGGGAGTTGGCCAGGAGCCGCTGATCACTGCTGGGGGATGAACTGGGGCATCCGTCAGTGGGTGCTGAACAATGGTATTGTGCATCACTTGTTTCTCTTGGGCTTTAGTCATCTCTCTTCTTTTAATTATTATAATTATTGTTGTTATTATTATTATTGTTTAGCATTTTCTATTTATTATTCAATTATTGAATTGTTCTTTTACCAAACCATGAATTTTCTTTTTTTCCAATTCTCTGTAAGTGAGCAAGTGACTATCTGGTATTTAGTTGCTGGTTGGAGTTAAACCATGACTACTGAGACAGTGAATTCCCAAATACTACAGCCACTATATCCCATATAGCACCTATTTTAGTCTTGACTCTGACCATAAAAGTTTAAAATAAAGGCACAAACATTCATTATTAAGATCTAAGGGAGACACATAATTCTCATGCATATTTTTCATCAAGAATATTAACTCAGTTTAAAAAGGAATGACCTATTGTTTAGATTGCTAACAAAAATAATTTCTGGAAGTGTGGGATTAAAAGTTGAGACAAGGATGTGTATAGGCAAACCTGAGTACCGATATGACAGCATTAACTAATACAACCCTCTTTTTTCCAGGTAAATTAAGGAAACCAACAGATTTGACATTCTGATCATTGTGAACAAGACACATATCCAGAACAACTTCAGTGTCTTTAATGAAGTCATGCTGAAAAAAAATTCAAAGGTGCTGTTATTCAACTTTGTAGGGATTATGACTTAAGAAAAACACTGAAGTATGTTATGAGACCTTCCTTGATAAGTGTGCAGGTCTCTGATAGGATGGTTAATTTTCTTCATAGTAGTTGGTATGGGTTGTGTTTTGGATTTTTACTGGAAACAGCATCGATAACACAGGAATGTTTTCATCATTGCTGAGAAGTTCTTGCACAGAACCAAGGCCTTTTCTGCTTCTCACCCCACCAGCCAGCAAGGAGGCTGGGGTGCACAAGGAGTTGGGAAGGGGGCACAACTGGGGCAGCTAACCCCAACTGACTCAAGGGATATTCCAGACCATGTGGTGTCATGCTCAGCAAGTAAAACTGGGGGAAGAAGAGGGTAGAGGGGATGTTCAGAGTGATGACGTTTGTCTTCTCAAGTCATCGTTATGTGTGATGGAGCCTGTTTTTCCTGGACATGTCTGAAAACCTGCCTGCCCATGGGACATGGTGAATTAATTTCTTGTTTTGCTCTGTTTGCATGCATGGTTTTTGTTTTGCCTATTAAACTATCTTTATCTCAGCCCATGAGTTTTCTCACTTTTACTCTTCTGATTCTCTCCCCCATTCCACTGGGCAGGAGTTATCAAGTGACTGTGTGGTGCTAAGTTGCTGGCTGGGTTAAATCACTACAGTAAATGCTTGTGGAATCTGGGCCCTGACTGATTTGCTCAAGATCACATTGTGAATAAATACTCAGCAGGGAACACAGACAGAACAATAACTTAATTACACCTGAAACAAATGAATAATGCTATGGACTCTTCTCTGCTGTGGAACTTGCTGTGTATAACCATGAATAGAGAGAAACCTCTTTTCTACGGCGCATGGTAACATGGGAGCTCTGTAATTTGCTGGGCAGAGATTTAATGCTCTTAGTCTGTAATTCCAACACTTTACAATGTACAGGATTGCCTTTTTTTTTTTTTTTTTAATCTATATGCATGTGCATTCTGGGAACAAGTGGATTGTTTTTTCACACCATAAAGGGAAACTCAGTAAATGTAATAAATCATGTAATAAATGTCAAGTCTCAGACTACTTTTTAGCAGCAGAACAGGCTGAGGGCACAAGTTCAATGAAAACTGTGCGCAGCAAAGACATGCTGGTGACTTGCATAGGTTCCAGTCTCAGTAGCTCTCTGCTGAGACTCCATTGCCTGTCCTTGGCTGTTTTGCTTTCCATACAACCTCATCTCCAACCTATTACCAAACATAAAAATGGTCAAGAAAGCAGCTGGTTTGGGGATGGTAAAGTTAGAGAGGATGCAAGTAACAAACAAACAGATAGAGAATACACATTAAAGGATTTAGTAAAAGTACAACCTTGCTTTGAAACAGTCTAAGGAGATATGGGAACAGGGGAATATAAAGCCACAGCTAAATAGACACTGGGGATTCCTCCAAGTGATGCGCTGGAGACAGTTCGAGCTCTAAGAATTAGAGTTGGTTGCAGAAAGGCAGACCAGCAAACCACACAAAAAAAGAGAAAAGGAAATCAGAGCCACTTACTAGGCACAAATCCATGTCTCAGAAGGTCTGCTGGCCTTCCTGGTATGGGGAAATCAAGAGCTTCCTTTCCTTTGGCTTGTTACTGCAAAATGGCTGATATCTCAACCTTTTCAGGGCCACTAAGTCCCACTCCCTGAGTCTGCTGCCTGCGCTCTTAAATTCCAATAAATCAAGAAAATTGACATTTCTAAAAATATCTCTTTTACCTATCCTGAGATAATTACAGCCCAGGAGTATTAGAAGCATACATAAAGGCTTGTAAAGCCCCTGGGGTATGATTCATCTCACAATAACCACCTCTGTCTCATCCCATCTAATCATCAAATATCTTCCAGTTTCTCCGCCTCCCTATTCTTCCCTTCCCTGTAAAGGATATCTGTGAAACACAAAGCTGATACAAATAAATGGGAACAATACCTTAAAAATTCCCATTGTTCTGTTTCTGGTGGAAGAGTTTCTGGGTCTTGCAGAGTGAGAGAAAGCCAATTCCCAAATGCTCATTGTTGTCAATCTCACAGTGCTGAAACAGTTCAGCCATGACTGGGAGTAAATAGAGAAAATGGTAACAAATGAAGGTTTGAAAAAAGGTGGTGTAACAGATGGAGAAAACTAGCTGGAGTTTTGTTTTGTGGAGGGATGAGTGGTTATTCCAAGGGGAATCTATGCAAATAAACACTCTTTACACTAATTTGGTCTGCAGAGGGACTGAGTTTCTTCTGAAATTGAAGACTTCCTAGGAAGTAGATGGTATTTTTATTTTTGTTACCTGATGAAAACCTACAGGCATCATTTTTCAGCGCAGAGGAAAACTAAAAAATGGGCACTGGTCTTTAAGGACAGTTCCTCTATGTGCTGGTACATGGCAAAGTATTACTTGAGCACCTTATACCACACATATGACTGAGAAAAATTAATTGCAGTGATTTTTGTGACTACCAGTTCCACGTACAGAGTTAATCTACAGAAAGAAATGATATAACTTTTGTCTACTGGCCACCAGCATCAGCAAGCCATTAACATTTATTTCTCTGAATTGTTTCTGAGAATTGTTCAGTTGTTTATGAAGCCAACTGTAATGATATCTGCCACAAAGTGCCAGTTGGGGTGTTACTCAATTCTGAAAGGATAAGAGGAGGAAAAAAAAAGTGCTTTTACAACATGTAGGATAAAGATTTAAGGACAGTCAGCCTTATCTTCAACATAGCAGTGAATCTCTTTATATATATCCTGAACTGGCAATCCACAGTTGTCTTCTATGGTTTGGTACTTGCCTCTGAACTAGTTGCCAGCAGTCATGGCTGAAGGAATGATACTGCATTAGTTAAACCCTTCATCACATCCACAATGAGGATAATTTTCCTAAGAAAAGTGAGTTTTGTACATAATCATCAGTTCAGCTGGCTGCAGGAACTTGAGACCTTATTATTACTGTGCTATTACAATATAGTTAATAATTCCATCCAGTCTTTAATATCACATATAATAATTACTCTAGTGTTGCATAAAATTGTTACATTTTTGAATGTTAATCCAAGAAATAACTTTTGTCTTCCCCTCTCATTCTTATCTTCACCCGTATGTTTATGAAGAAGTCTTGGCAAAGCCTTTCTCTAGGTTGTTCATTAGTCCACTGTGTACAGAATATTACTCCTTCATTATAATAAATTGAAAGTTCTTTTCTAATGGAGACACTAGAGTGACTTCAATGCACACTTTCCTCTCTCATTTGCTGTAAGAACAGTTTTCAAAGCCCACAGGAACCAGGAAGCAGTAACATTGACAATGCAATGACTTTGTTACAGTTGGACCTGAATAATCAAAAAGCTATCACTGAACTCAAACTGAGACTTTGTCAAATCTGTTCAATAGCCACATGTCAGATGATTAACTTTATATCAACAGTCTAGATGGTCTGACTTTCAACCAGAACAGTTTAATAATGCCACTTCATTAAATTAGGAAGATAGACCATTCCTATTTCTGGATTCTCTTGCAACTCTTTGTGAATAAGTCTGTGAGTAAGAGAACAGCTCTGAGATACTGGCATTTAAACTAACTTCAGTATCTAAAGGCGAGATGTTGAGTGCAAGGGAGGCTCCCTTTACCAACAGTGGAAAAGGCAGTAAACAAAGTAAACAAATTCCAGTTGATGAAACCATAGACAAGGAAAGGTCTTCAGTATAGATTGGTTCTCTTCACAGGTCTATTTAAAAAAAAAATTAAAAATTAATAAAAATCCTTTCTAAAAGTCATTATAAAATCCTTCCCAATAACATTTGGGTCTTAGATTGGTTCAAAAGACAGGAATGTGCAGGAGACAATGGGAAAAAAGTTTCAAAAAATTTTCTTATGAACCTGGAGATACTTATACTAAAAAGTTACCATTTAGGAAAGAGAATAATAGTACAAGGCCAGGCATAATTAATAAAATATAAATAGGGTTATCTTGACTACCTAGAAACTGCACCTCAGCCCTTGTTCAGGGAATTCTGTGTATGCCTTACACATTCAAATGTTAGGACTACCTCATCAGGTGTAAAAAAAAAAAGTAATAATGTGGCAGTCTGTACAAACTGTTAAGCTCAACTGAAGAATACCTAGAGTTTTTAAGAGAAAAGCGATATAATGAACTGATAAATTTCAGAGCTACCTCTTCTTTTAGACCTGTTAGCTGTATATAAAGATTAAGGTTTTAGGAAGGAATTTACAAAGCCCAGGGAGTCACACAGTTGTTCAGATCTATTAGCTGCGTCTGAAAATTTCAACCATAACTGTTTCTTTTTCAGCAAGGTTGTGTTCTGTGTTCTGTTTACATACTGAAATCACTGATGGAAAAACATTGTTTATTTTGGGCCAGAGTTAAGGTTGTAGTAGTGTGATGAAATATGCATTTCCATCTGGTTGATCAGAATAATCCTCTTACATCTATAATGTATTCAGCATACGCCTTATGATATCTTTAGCCATTAATTCCCCTGACATTAAGAGTCTGGAATTTAAATATGAGGCTGCAAATTAGTGTGTGGTTGCATTTAGCAACTACACTTAGTGTTCAACAATTTTTTTTTTTATTTCTTTTGGAATTTTCCAGGTTTTGTGTCTTCCCTTATTAAAAAATTGATGAATCATATTATTAAATCAAAAAAATGACAAAAGAAATAATGATAAAACATATTTTATCTCTTCTAATTTTGAAATCTCCCCTGGAGAAGTCTGTAGGTTTAAGGCACTGCCTGCAAATCTGCCTGCAGTATGTTTTCAGAAAGCTTGCACCAATGGGATTGCAATACCAAGAAACAATTCATCTCCTCAGTAACTCTCCTTTTACTGTTGAAAGAATTCATCAATAGCAGAATCTCTTTTCCATTGTTGCCTTTATAAGACTTTGGTGCAGACATGTGAAAGGACTTTCCCATCTCACCTCTCCAAAACACTCTTGATAATATCTTTGCCCTCTCACTCCAGGAGCCATATTCCTTCTTAAGAGATGAACTAATTGTTCATTTAACATTTTAATATATATTTTAGAGCTGCTGTCATTAACCAAGGTGTCAGTACTTTGTTGATTTATTGACTCAGATCAATGTCTTTCATTTCTTCACTGCATTACAGTCAAACTCTACACGTCTTTGAACTCACATCTTTGAAGTTGCATGAGCAGCTCTGCCATAATTTCCTCCTCATTCTCCATTTTCTTCTATTCTCCTAGTCTCTTTTCTTTTTACTCCTGCTGTCCCGATTTTTTTCCTATTGCTCTCCTTCATCTCACATAATGTTTAATACCTTTAAATGAAAAGTCTATCGCTTCCAGGCCAAAATCTAGTGCAACACATCTCTTTGTGACCAAAAAATTAGGACAGGAATGAATTATAAAAGTCTAACTTTCACTTCCAAAGGCTCAAGGAAAAGTTCTAGGGCTTGTTTCTGAAAAACTCCCACCTATCACTCAAGGGTCTTTTCCCCAGAAATAATTCGCATTTGTAGTTCAGTTTCTGCATTCATGGATGTAAGAGTGTTATTTCATTATGTGATTTCTTGAAACCTATGTAATTCCTCCATTAATTTTAATCATTGGAGGGATTCTCAGTGACTTGTCTAGTTTTGGATCATGTCCTTGGCATGGTCCTGACAAAAGTAAGAAGCTGTATAATTCACAGGTAGTTTTTGCCATGGCATAAAAGATGCCTTTTGAGATTTTAACAACTCACCTGCTCCTTGCCAGAGATGAGACTGCAGTGAGATTGACCAGGAACAAGTTGCAATTCCCCTTTTTAGTCTACCTGAAGCATTGATTGCATCATCAATAACATCAGAACAGTAATGGGCTTTGTTAGTTAACCTGTGGGTCTCTGCAAGCTGCCTGGCTATGCACTGGGAAAAGACCTTAGCATTGTCAATAAAGAACAGCTATTAAAAATTACTTTGTTGACAGTGTTAGTGTTTAAAAAAAAAAAAGAAGGATAAACCTTATCAGAACAAAATATATATATCCTCTGCCGCCTCTGGAAGACAATCATGCCTTAAACAATTACTTTAATGTAGTTCCCAAGATTTTCACTTCAGTCTTCTATGGATTTAGTTAAAAGTCATATGTGGTAGGTGACCAGTTTTTACTGGCCTCTTTGGTAGTGGCTTAAGACAGGATTCTTAAGCCTGTTGCACTAGAGTAGGTCAGACTTTCAGGGGCAAAGATAACTGCTAGTCTCCTTTGAAAATGGGGTACTATCAAAGAATAAAAGATGGGTGTGTGAACATAGCTGAGACAACATATTAATTGTCTACTATTCAAACTAAAGCACATTACTTGCTTATTAAGTACACACTGAACAAACAAAATGCCTGTGCACATGAAGGGTCAGAAATTTTACAGCCTTCCCGCTCAAACAGTATGTCACAATATTTTATTTGTTGCAAAAACAACTCAATAATTAAATGTAACTCCTCTGTAAAAACATTACTGAATGAAATCCTACTTACTCTTATGATAGAAAAACAAACGAGACTAGCTAAATATGATTACTAAGATACTAGACCAAATATTATCTATTATTACTGTGTCAGTCTTCTCAACAAAAAACAGACAAATATATATTTTACTTAAGCAAGTGTATTTTCATAATCATTTCTACAACATGGATTTTTTTTATAAGGGCTAAATACTAGGTGTTATTTTTGTACTTCTGAGAAGTTAAAAGACTTTTTTGCCTCTCAGTTGCCACTTCTACCCTTTCTTTACTTGTCTTTTTGTGCTATAATTAAGAACTGAAAAATTATGAACAAATATTTTTAATATAATGTATGTACTCAGCAAATGTATATATATATATATATATATATATATGAACATATTCTTTTCCAAAATCAGCTACAACTAAACTGCCATTTGTTTGCAAAGGTTATGGGAAATTAGGTTGGATTTTGTTTGTTTGCTGTGCTCAGTATATGCACAATTTATCCTTTCTTTCATTCAGACTATCCTTGCACTCTTAGCCTGAATTGAAGTTTTATCATTTTTTTTCAGTGTTGCAATAACTGAGCTGTTCTTGGGGGGTACAATAAGATTTTGTCATACTTCCAGTTATTTACAGCATCTATCAAATCTCTTTAAACAGATCCTCTCCTCTCCTCTGTGTCAAGCATTCAAGAAGACTACACAAGCATTTGTTTTTCTGTTGCTCCTCTGCAGGTTTGTAGGTTAAACTAAAGACTAAAAATTAACATTTTATTCTCCTTGTTAATAATATTCTATCCAACCAAAAAAAGAGTTTCACATAAAAGAAATACTGCAAAGATGTGTAGCAATACTTTCTCACCATGAGGTAATGTTATTTTCAACAATTAGTAACCTAATTAAGAAAAAAGTTTGGCATAAAATTGTTTTTTATGTACTTAAGGTTTGGGTATGAGTTAAAAATCTTGATAACTGAAGACATGTTTATGGATCTGAAATTCAAATCCTCATTAACACTTAATCACTAAAAGCCAGATTGTTCGAAATTTTTTCCATTTTTGTAGTGTAACAATATTCAGTATAGACTTTTTTTCTCCTCTTGAAAAAAGGGAAACACTTGGTTCTTAAAATATATGCTTGTAATGTTTGACTCAAATTACAATGTTTTGATTTTTTTACCTAAAAATATAATAACTAATTCTGTGAATCTGGTGATAAACAGCAGTAAGTAGCAAGGTTCCCATAAAAAGATAAGAAAAACATAACCATATGGATTATTTTTTTGGCGTATTTCTCCACCCTGCAGCATTTTGTGAGTTTCTGTGACAGAATTTGCACTTAGATGGTCATATTTAATAGTCACTCCTGGACCTATTTTCCATAATTTTCTAATTAATCTGGATCCTATTTATGTTCCTGGTTTCCCAAGTATCCCATTGCATAATT
Organism: Corapipo altera; assembly: GCF_003945725.1. Classification (NCBI taxonomy): domain Eukaryota; kingdom Metazoa; phylum Chordata; class Aves; order Passeriformes; family Pipridae; genus Corapipo; species Corapipo altera. The sequence continues at coordinate 86,222,561 of NW_020884872.1, read as the reverse complement.
TAATTATGCAGCATCCAACAAGTAACTTCATTTGGTTGGAAACCTTATTCTTAAATTTTAACTATATTCTAATCCAAATAGTGAATATGCATTCCTTAGTAAGCTTTCAGTATCTTTCATTATATTAATCTTTTTTTCCTCTAATACTACTAAAAGAGACATGCAGGGGGAAGACAGAAACCCAAAAAACCTTAATCAGTGTCCTGAACCTTTCAGGTGCTGCTTGGGAGGATCTAGTAGCTCTCAGATTTGAGATATGATGATGAAATTTGTGTGAATAGTGTAAAAAGCTCATGAAAACTGGATGTATTGTAAAATTACATGGTGAAAAATAGATGCTGTGAAAAAAATAATGCTTCCAGATTTCCTCAGTCTTGGAATTATTTGAAAAATCAAAAGTGACTAATGTGATTTATCAACAAGAGAACAAAGATTCTCAAAGAAAAGAATCAGAACATCTCATCACCTGACTGGTGTCCTGAGTCACAACAACATGCACCTCTGAATTAATAAATTTTTTTAGACTTGTAGAAAGAAATCTACAGCAGGATATTTTTGCAAAATAAACAGGTTTCAACCTTGAAGACTTTTTTAGTTCAACTGCAGTAGTTTTGCCTTCTATTCTTGGTGTCAATGGAATTTTTCCACAACAGAAAGTGAGGAATGGAGGAGGAAGGGAGACATTCCTCCCATTCTTAAATATTTTTTAAAGGAAAATTATTTTAAAATTACTTATTTGAAAGGTGGAAACACCTTCCATGCACACATAAGAAATTACCTAAAATTAATTTTTCATTGAAAAGGTAAAAGAAATCATCATATCACAACAATCCAGATCCTGTCACGCATTGTCTAAATAAAACACTAAAATCTCCCACCACTGTTATCCAGCTGGGAAAAAGGAGTATTGTGGATCTAGCACACCTTCACAAGAGTTTAACTGGATATTAGGGTTCAACAGAAGGCAATAACTGTATTAAGAAATCATCAAGAAACTCCTGTAAAATCAATATGATTAATTAAATGCAATTGAAACCAGAATGTCAAATAACTTGCAGTCAAATCATTGTGAACAAATGCCTTGTCTCTTGATTTAAATGTCTTAAAACTCCATGTAAATGTCACTTTACTCACGTATGATCTCTCTAATGTCTCGCTGTGAATTTCTAAGAAACTTCAGAGCATTTATATAACTTGTGTCACTGGCACTTAATATGTCTTGTCCTTTGATGACAACTGCTGATGTCTGACTTTGCTTTAGCAGGCTTGTTTCATGCAGCCAACACTATCTGTATAGAACTTCTGTTCAGCAAATTAAATACGTGCTTGTATCTCAGTGGAAACCCTGACAAATACCACAAGAGAACAGTAGCAGTAATGTGCAGAGCAATGTCAGAGACAGCTGGCTTCTGAAATCCTTTATTTTATTTTATTCTCAGAATTAGAACTAAAGCTCTGGTAAAATCTTCTGGTTGGGGAAGGAGCCAACTTGGAAGTTCTCCCTGTCTGAAACATTTGCTTCCAGCATGAAACAGGAATTCTGAGCAACTGGGCTGCACTACAATTAAGTTTGAATGATAACCAGTCATGACTTGATCGCCAGGTTATTTTGTCCAGCCTGGAATTTGCCATAGACCAAAAGCCTTCCAGTGTTGCTTCAATGTGAAAAGTATGTTTTGTTCTCTTGGAAAATAAGAACCTCTGGTCCAACAATAACATGTCAGCCTCCCTGCTGGCTTAATTCTGTTAATTCCAGAGAACTAGCACTGAAAGAGAAGTTGTCTAAGAAAGTTTAAATGAGAATCTAAATTAGATGTGAGACATCAATAAAGATTTTTATCTTCTTTTTTTTATTATTTTTTTTTCCCCCCAGCAATCTCCAGGGACCAGATGCTCAGCAGGTATAAATTACTATAGTTGCACTAATTTCCAACTGAGCTATGACAATTTGCACAAATTGAGGATGTAGTTCTAGCTAGCAATATTCTTTTCCAGGAGTGAATAGATGAACACTCCACAGTGCTGTCAGAAGAGCAGAAGAGGTCACGTTTTGTTAATGTGAGATATAGTGAACTGCAGGACAGATAGTACCACAATACTCACAGTTAATCACACCCTTAAATTATTTGAGAATTAATTTCACTTCAGGAAAATGAAATATTCATTTGATTTCCAATAAATGGTCTTCCTAGGTAAGATCAAAAGTCTACCTAGTCCAGTATCCTGTTTCAAACCATAATGTAAAGTGAAGATGCAGTGAAGAATTGGAAAAATATGGTAAACGTGTAACAGAATGCTTTTACAAGCTCAAATAATTTGTGGTCCAGGGACAGATCAGATCAGAGGAGATGCACTGTAAGCCAGTGGAATTATGGTGGTTTTAAGTGAAAAACTCGTGTTCAGTATGAATATATAATTAATTCTCTGGAATTCAGTCATTGTAAAATTCTGAGTTTACTGCATGTTTTCAACTGTGTTGTTTATTTTTGTATTGTACATTTTTTTTCCAAATATGATGCAGCAGAAAATAGCATTTGGCATGAATATATTATTAAAAGTAGCTGATACAACTAAATGGTGTCACTGATGTACTTAAATCAAAGCCAAAATTCAAACCAAGTCAGTACAATGAAAAATTGATACTGAAGTCCTTTCACTATATTTCAATGTAATTACCATTTTATACTAGGAAACATTCTTTATGCATTAAACATTTACTATGCAGTGTATCTCAAGCTGTTTAATTTGAAAAGCACTAAAAATTTGGGTGGAAAACAAAGAAGACAAAGGAAAAACTCTGAATATCCAGTATGCTTGAAAGTGATGAACTCGAGTAATTAGTATGTGTAGAAGTCTAAATGTTTCCTCTGGTGATTCTACCATCTGGTCTGTATCTTGTGGCCTTGCTAAATTGCACTTTTACAAAGCTTTTAGGTCTGGAAATACATCATGCCCTTTGTAGGTTCTACTTTTTGGGTTTAGCAGGCAGCAGTGGCCTGTGAACAACAGGATGACTAGTATCTCTCCAGATTAGTGAAAATTAAATATGCACAAAATTTTAAAATCTGATAAATCCAGTAACACAGGTAACATAATACACAAACAATAGGTGGAAAACAGTGGGCAGAATGAATTAGTGGGGTTTTATTTCTTTGGTTTTTTCAGGTCTTTTTGGGGGGCGGGGATTTTTTGTATTTTCTTATTTTTTTAATTTTTCATAGCAAGCTCACTTGCAACATTTACAGTAAATTTATTAAGGTTAGAGTGAAAATGCCTTTAAAAAGAAAAACAAAGGCAATAATGATACCTGGCTTTGAAATATAATTGAAGACAGCTGTTGTTCACTGCTAAGGAGTGTATCATGATGGAGGGCAGGGAGATAGTGAGAAATGTGGGACCTAGTTGTCTGAATTAATTATATCAAATTTAATCATTTAACATTATACCATTAACATCACTTATTTTCATTCCTTTGAAAATTAATACAATAAATATTCATTAGATAAAGGTTACCATTCCTTCCAACATTCTAAAAAATTTATTTACAAAAAACTCAATGAAACTGGAGAAAAAAATAATATACAGATCGTCATATGCTGATAATAAATGAGAGACTAGAAAACTTGGTTTGCTGTGATAATATTGCTCTAAGAGTTAACATCAGCAGGGTTGGGGAAGGTTTTGAAAGACGACAGTTAAAAAAAAAATTACTTCCATTAAGGAATATAGTTTGCTTAAAAATATAATAAATGGTTGTAAGTGAACATAAAGAAGAAAAATATTATATCTGATGCCTGCATGACATTCAGTGAAGATGCCCACAAGATAGTGTCCTGTATGTTTTTGGGTATGCTGTTAGAAGAGTACTTTAGAATTAAGATCTTGCTGTGCTGTTTCAGCTATTCGGGTTTCCATACAATTTTAGGCCAAGTAACTGGCATTCATTATATGGGTAGTATTATATCTACAATGCCTTACTCCCTTGCACAGAAGTAAATTCCCTCTTGGCAAGGACAATTTGTCTTTGGGCTATTATTACCATCAGTTACTTTTCTACTGAAATGAAAGTTCACTGCTTACTCAAAGGACCTTACATTTGGAAGGTCTTCAGAAACACAGGCAAATAAAACAGTTTTCACTAGAAGACTGCTGAAAGAAGCAGAGGAATGAACATGACGTTTGTTACACTATTAAGTATTTTTTGTTTGTGTATGGCTGTACATCATAGTACAAAAATATTCTATTTAAGCATGCCAAATATAATTAAAAGTGGTTTAATTAAAGAATGCAATTATACTTTCTCATGTTCAAAAGGGAAAATAAATAAAGTGAACCATTGTAGAGGCCTCATTGAGTTGCACAATGACAGAAGTCATTAACTGAACTCTGGTTAAATGGCACTCATCTGCTTCCAAAGGAAATACGCTTGTGCTATAGGTCTGTGACATATTTCAAAGTATTTTGCTTTTCATACATGATATTTATGAAATATGCATTCTGTTGACTGGGAGCACAATCAGTAGATGTATTTTGACAATGAAATGGCAAATTTAAATGTGACTTTCTTTTTAGTGCTCTGGAATTTCTAGGGGGTTTTTTCCCTTACCCGTGTAATATTTAAAGGTTTTAAACATCTCATGTAGCTTACCCATACTGTATCACTCCCTGCATCTAGATGTGTCGTCATGTCCATTAAGTGTAAGTTGAACATGCTGCTCCGTTTTGATTTATGGTCTTAACAATGTCTTTAGACTCCATTGCATGGTAACTGTTGTACTGATTACTGCTGGAATGCAGAGAAGCAGCAAATTCAATGGACTAGGGACTTTTTCTTGACTGAGAGAACTCAGCATATTTTATGTTTAAATTACAATAGCAGTTAAAATGTTTAACTTTGCATGAAATTTTTTTGGGGGGGAAGATCTATCTCTACAGTTTTAGTGGCTAATTAAGAAAAATCTTTTAGAAGATATTACTGTGCAGTTTTATAGTCCTTGTTACTGAAGGGTTTCAAAGCACTTTACAACTACTGAATTGGTTCCTCGGCTAGTGCAGACTGCTTTTATACACAGATTTCATGAACTTATTTTAATGAAGTTATGACAACATTATAACATTTAAGAAAACATCCTGATGTCACTGTGTTTGGTATCATTTTGTTCATTTTGCAGAAGAGTGGAATGAGGGAGAAAGAGATTAGAAAGTAAGATTAGTTCACCTATTTTTAGGGATGGAATTAATTTAAAACATCTAGATCTAATGATAGTCTGGCATGGGGCTTAGTTACACACACATAAGTGGGCTTATAATGCCCTAGGGTATTAGAAATCCACAAGGAGCTGGCACAGGAATGACAACATCTGATCATTATGAATCTCAAATGTATTAGACACATATGTTTAGAAGGTGATTTTCAAAACAGATACCTTATGTAAAGTAAGCTGAATTATTCTCTTGGTGCCACTGACTGTGTTTCATGTGGTTGACCAAATTCATGCCTTATGCCAATTAGGTTGCCTTAGGGGCTTCCATCCAGCATGCAGCTGCCACTCTGCAAAGTCTAAATCTCTCTTGGTCTCTGTTGTTTCTGACATCTCCATGTAGATTTCCTGGACACCCTAAGGCAACTCAATTGGTCATTTTGCTTTTTGGAGTTGACACTTACATGTAGACCTCTCATTTAATGTCTGAGTTTAATCTCACACTAGATGTTTATATTTGAGGCACCAAATTTTAGATCACTTTGCACTTAATGGATAGGAACAATCACTTTTAGGATATGAATCATCTGTCCAGTTTGAGCAACTATCATAAGATGAGAAGTCATAATTATCATAATTATCTAAAATCATAATTATCTAAAATATAAATTCTGTTCCACTTGACTAAAATAGTATCACAGTTCTTCCTGAAAGCTAAACATGCTGTCCACATGATCTGGTATTTGAAGTGAAGAAATGTCTACTGCAATCCATACACTAAACCAAACAAAATAACAAACTCAGATAACCTGTAAGGGTCCTACTATAAGTCAATGAATAGAAACTGAACATGTAAGTATGCATGGCAGTAGAATGGCCAAGGAAATAAGAAGAGATTTTAGAATAATACAGCAAACTTGAATACAGCCATATAATTCTATAAACAGCCTTAGAATTTGTTAGGTGTATTTCAAATCTAAAGGGAGTCTTCTCTAATTGAATGTTCATTTCATTTTTTCCTTGGTATGATGCAGTGAAATATATTAGGTTTCCCTGTAGCTTTTACCTCACTAAATACTTTATCAATCTGTACAGGGTCTTATACCTAACAAAGCTGACCTTAATTCATTACAGAATGGGCAGTTAGAAATGGTATAACCTTCATAGTTAGCTTATCAGAAAGTTTAAACTCTATCTGTTAACCAGAGAGCTTCCTCAAAAAGACAGATGAATAAAACAATTTACTTCTATAAATTCCCTAATTTATGTCTATCAATGTGCAGAACAAAAGTGGCTCAGTCTTGAAAGAAAAAGTGTTACTTGAACCACAAGAAAGAGAATTGTGCTACAGGGCTACAGGCTGGGGGCAGAGTGGCTGGAAAGCTGTCCAGCAGAAAAGGACCTGGGCGTTCTGGTTAACAGCAGCTGAACATGAGCCAGCAGTGTGTCCAGGTGGCCAAGAAGGCCAATGGCATCCTGGACTGTATCAGCAATAGTGTGGCCAGCAGGACCAGGACAGTGATTGTTCCCTGTACTTGGCACTGGTGAGGCCGCACCTCAAATCCTTTGTTCAGTTTTGGACCCCTCACTACAAGAAATATGCTGAGGTCCTTGAATGTGTCCAGAGAATGACAACGGAACTGGTGAAGGGTCTGGAGTACAAATGTGACAAGGAACAGTTGAGGCCTCAAGTTGTGCGAGGGGAAGTTTTTATTGGATATTAGGAAAAAATTCTTCACTGAAAGGGCTGTCAAGCACTGCAACAGGCTATCCAGGCAGTGGTAGAGTCACCATCCCTGGAGGTATTTGAAAGACACATATATTTGGTTCAGAAGAACATGGTTTATTGGCGCACTTTGCAGCGCTAGGTTAACAGTTGGACTCAATGATCCTAGAGGGCTTTTCCAACCGAAACAATTCTATGATTATATGATAATATTTCAAAGTATATCAGCATCTGCGTTAACGCAGCTGTCTGCTTTGAGAACACACGCAGGATCACTCTCGAGGAGAAAAGGCAACGCAGAAAGAACCGTGTCTTGCAGAATGCACCATCTAAGGAGTCTTTCTGCTGTGCTTTTTGCAATCGGACACATCTGTCACATATTGGTTTCATAAGCCACCAGTGTGCCTGTAACAAATGTGGATAGAGCCTTCCCAAATCTTCGTTTGCGAAGCCTAGCCATGATATCAGCATCTCCACCATTTTCTTTTTATATTTTATAGGTAAGTAGAAATTCCCTTGAATAAAAAAACAAAAAAAAATCTGAGTGCTATATTGGAAGGAGAAAGTGAACAGGCTTGAATTATGTTAAAAAGATTAAAATTATATTGGAGACACACAGGAAGATAAACTTTCATCATCATAACTGCAGATTGCTTAGGATATGTATTAAGGGGAAAGCGAGAGGTAGGAAGCTCAAAATGAGTATATGTAAATACATCTATAAACCTTTGTTTGGGACAATTCTCATGTCTGTGTTCTGGTGGATGCTTCTTCCACTTCAGTTTGTAAATCTTTTTCCTACCACAAAAATCCAGGTTGGGATTTATCTTGTCTAGCTTTAAGCAACATTACAGACACCTACATGTGGGACAATTACCTGCTGAGTGTGACTGACTTGCTGTAGTCATTCACATGAATTGCTTTTTTTACTTTAAAGGGAATAGAGAGTGATTAGCATACATAGTAGCTGTCTAAATTTCATCACATGAATCTCACCCTAAATAATGACAAAGACAGTTACCACACTATGTATATAATATCCAATTTATGAAAAGCATCAAAATCATTGAAATGAAAAGCTATAGGTGTTCCTGTTTGGAAAATAAGCCTGTGTACAGCTTAACCACCTATTCAAAGAGGTGTACTCTGTGCAAGCGCGTCAAACTGAATAAAAGTATCAACTTGTGATTTCATTTGCCCATGATGTTGTTTTTAGGGCTTGAATGGCACCCAGAAAAAAAATCAGTAGAAAACCCTAAAAACCAAAAGCAAGCAAACCCTGATGAAACAGCCAGCATTCAGGGGATAGTATCTACCATGTAATAAGAATCTATAAAAGCTAATGCTCACGGGGATAGTGCTTCAGTACTGAGCATCTAGTGTATGATCAGCAGACAGTCTACTAAGGAACAGTATAATGATTCAAGCCTGTTATAAGCCAATAAGAGTCCAGAATTATTCTCTCACTACAACCACTTTTTGTCTTGGGTTCTAACTTGCTAAGCATCATCCTAATTTGAGTTTGACTAATTTACCTCTTTCTAGTTGTTAGTATCCCAGCAATGAAGAAGAGCACGTTTACAAAGAAGTTTGCTCTTTTCCTTGTTCTTTTTGAAGATTGAAAGCAGTACAAAGAGGAAGGAATTAACGAGGAAGAAAGGAAAGAGTATGTTTTCTTTTTCTCCTAAACACTTACAAAACTGTATCGTATAAAACTAAGATCAAGCAAGAAAAGATAAGAGTCAAGAACGGGAGAGTCAAGAAAATTATTAGGTCCCATCGTATTCTTAGGGGAAAAAGAAATCAAAAAATCAAATAAGAAAACAGGTAGGTTAGAAGGAAATTCCCTCAAGCATTGTAATTCATTATTTTCAGTTTGGTATTTTGATGGTTTTTTTTTCTTTTATTCTAATTAAAAAACACATAAAATTCTTCAACAATCAACATAAAATGTTTGAGGAACTATGGAAATTCTGTAGATGTGCTTTCTCAAGCTCTAAATGAATTAAATTAATTTCAGGTTCTTGTTATGCTTACCGTGAAAATTCTACAGGGTTAGTAATTGGTTTTATTACTTCATGAGTGTTCAAGGTTTTATAGTTATCAGGATGACATATTAGTTTGGTTTCAGAGTTTACAGACTCTTTGTCCCATGACCATTTGTGGACACCAGGACAATAAGCATTTTTGAACTCAAAAAGCATGAAAATGAGGACCCTTGTAGGTGGCATGTCTCCAAAGTTGCCAGAGTTGCCAGGCACATAGCATAGCATTCTGGCAAAGACATGAAAAGAGGCCCTCTGAAAATGTAGGTTCTACTCTAGAAGGTCTGGATTCCTGGATCTAAGTTTAGAGAGATTATTTAAAACCAAACCACTTCAGTATCCTGACAAGAAAGAGGGTAACCTTCCAGTGGAACTCAGCCTGTAATTCAGTCAAGATTTTGTCAAACTCAAGATATTTAGTAGGAATTTTTAGAGCTGATGAAATTGATGGGTTTGATCAAACTTGGCTTTTTTAAGAAAAATTCTGGTCTTAATAATTGGGGGGTTCATAATACTTTGACGTTTTTCATTATGCAAGAGGCAAATACCATTACAAAATAATAGAAAAATTACTTACAATGCACAGTCAGTGTTCATAAAAGCAGAAGAAAAATCATACCATAGGGTCTTCTTTCCTACAACCTTTCATAAGATTCAGACACTTTATCAGAGCTATCAAGGAATAGCAGAATTGGTTTTGTTTGTTCTTAGTTGTCAACTTATGCAGGTTTAGAAATATAGTTCAATTTACTTCAAATTTCTGGGCATTTGGACATTGCAGAACACTTTGAATCCAAACACGTATGGTACTCAAAGGTTTTTTTGCTTGATCCCAGCAGCTCATTTAACATCACTCAATTACTTTATCTCATAAATAACTTGTGAATCTCAGTCACCTGAGACTTAACTCTTTCAATTGCATAGGTAACTTTTGAAAATACTGCTTTTATGTCCCTATGGTTCTGAACGTGGATATTGAGCACTTGTTTCTCTACCTAAAAAAGGCCTAAGAGAGAAAAAAATAAGAAGACTATAATACTAGAAGAGTAAGTGAATATATAAGAATATGATATGTATAATATATGATTATATAGGTATTTAACATATAGATATAAATTAATTATAAATTGATATAAAATATAATGCTCTATGAACATCAAGTGAAATGCTCAAGCACATCAGGAGTTATTGGCTTTCTTAATGAGTCTGGTATTGTGTTTTGAAAGAATCTTACAACCTCTTAGTGCTATTCTGATAATCTTAAAATAGTAGAAATGGATAATTACTAAGGAAAAGTCTTCTGTCTTCTTATAGATATTCATAGGAAGTGGAAGTTTTCCAAGTACCTATTCCTAAAGTGTCAGATATTTGCATCATCATATTGGTGACAGAAGTGTACACGTTTTGTTTTATAAATTTACAGGTGCCTGTTGAAATATTATTGTGAAGCAGTCAGATACACTGATGAACTAGAATAAATAACTACCTTACTCGCCATAAATGCCTCTTATTGCCATCACTTTATTATTCACACCCATATGATACAAGTAAAATAATGTATTTTTTAATAAGAAATTGAAGTTCTTTTATTACTGTAATGAAGTAAAATTTCATGCCACTCAACATATGAAAATGCTAAGAACAAGGATAGCTTTACTTCAAATTCAGCGGAAAAGGCTCTTCAACCAAGCACAGCATGATCTTTTTCACAATTGATACTGTCATATGCAAGGAAAAAGAATAACTCATGAAATATTGGTAGCCTTCCTGCTATGAAATCTAAAGAAGTTCTGTTTATTTTCTTTGGAACCCCACACCTTTAAATGTCTTACTTCCAAATTTGAGGGCCTGATTAATCTTTGGAACACAAACATCTTCTTTTCAAAGGATGAGTGACAATATCTTTCCCTCTGGTAGGCAGAAGAAAATCTCCCGGTAATTTTCAGAACATTGGGATGGAAGAACCAATGGATTTGGTGATAGAAATCACCCCTCAAAGTCTTTACATTAAGAAATTCAGGAGTCGACCCCCACTAGTACCTCACCCTAGGATGTAACATCAGAGCTACTTTTATTTCTGAACTGTACCAGAAGATCTGTAGTTTCTCAGCATCTATAGAATATAAACGCAGCCTTTGTGGCACCAGTGTTGGCCAGGTCCTTGTGATATATTCTTTGAACAGGGCTCAATCACTGCTTCTGGAAGCAGAAGTCTTCAGAAACTGATACTTAATACAGCACTTCTGTTTTATATTGCTGCTAATTTAACTCTGCAAATGATAAATCATCCAAAGAGGTGTAAATGAAGGCAGATTAACCTTTGAAACTGCTATTATGAGCTGCTGATTACCTTATACACATCAATGAGTGTTCACTGGAATCTGCATTACACACAGAAAGTTTTTAATATCAATGTATTGAATATGCACATGTTGTTATACATCTGCATCATAAAAATAATTTTCCATATTTTCAAATTTTGAAAATAATTTTTTTTAATGGTTTTCTTGTTTTTTTTATTTCAATTTATTTGGGGAGGGGGATTGAGAGAGAACAAATTTTCTTTTCTTTAAAATATAAATACTCTCTTAGTAATCACATGGATGACATACTGGATTATAATATACGTGTATCTTTTTTTGCAGTTCCTGTGAGGTCTGCAAAACATCAGTATTTATGTTGTACCCTTCCTAGTGACATCTATGTCAAATGACTTCCTTTTGCTTAACAGGAATGAAACTGAAGTGTTGATTATTAACCCTCATACTAAATTACTGTTGACTGATTTTCCTTTTCAATCAGCTTTTTCTCTTAAAGAGGTGTTGATGAAGCCTGACTGAAGATCGTGACAGCTATTCTATTTAAAAACAATTCTATTTATATACCATATGATTATATTTCTGGATACACGTGACAAAACCTGCTTTCTTATGATTAGTGAATCTTGTATAAGAATGGGACTTCCTTTCAGCAAAATGTCAGATACAAAACACAGCCCTCTCCCTCTCTGAAACCATCATTATTTCAAATGCCTCAGTAAAGGAGAATGGAACCTGAACTGAGGGCCCCACAGTAACAACTACCAGTGGGAATGCAGGTAGAGAAGTGTTTTAGACATACAAGGAAAAAAAAAGAGGGGTAAAATAAAGTGGTTTGATATCTTGCAATTATTCTGTAGACCAGCTCTGGCTGGTAATATGAAAGAAGACAAAATAGTAGAGGTTAGTTGTTTCTCAATTTCTTTTTGAAATTGTAATTTGAGTTTCTACTTCACATGAGATTTGGTCTATAAAATTTATGTGGCGTCACCGAGGACCATCATACTAGTTTTTAAACTCTAGCCCAAACATTAAATTCTTAGCCCTTAATTTGGCAACAATAGTCGCTGCAACTGCACATGGAGGAAGTTAAAGGCCAACAAAAAAGGAATTCCAACAACCAGATCAACTAATCAAATGACTGAAAAAGTTTAAGCATTGGCTATTATTTCCCTTATACTAGATTTGAGAGCCCCTGTGAGACTGTCACTCACAGTTCCAAATCCCTTTCATCCTAAAGTCAATTTATTTCTAAGTAAAATGAGCTTGTTCCATTTATTTTACAATAGTGAGGAAAGAACAATCACGATGTGGAGTTCACAATATTTATCAAAGAGCTTAGAAATAGGGTTCATGTGCATTATTGGTTTTCAGAAATAAAAAATATGTACCTTTACCATGCCAGGACAATGTCCTAATGGTCACCTGATCAGCCTTACTCCGACCTAATTCCAATAAAATGAGTTTAAACTGGAACCTAAACTTTACCAATAATCAAGAACAGACTTAAACAGAACTAGGTTACTGAGTGAAAGGGTGTGGATGTTCTGTGTCTGGACTTCAGTAAAGCCTTTGGCATCATTTCCTATGGCATTTTCCTGAAGAAACTAACTGTCCAGTGATGGAGAAGCTGCATGGGTTCACTCCTTGCTGGGTAAAAAAACTGACTGTCCAGGCCTAGAGAGTGGTGATGAATGGAACTGAAGCCAGCTGGGCTGTGTGAACTTGGTAATGCTGGTTTAATGGTTGGATTCAATCATCTTGAGGACATTTTCCAACCTAAATGGTTCTTGGATTCTATGATTCATAATTTACAGCAAAGTGTATGTTAGAGGTTTGGTGTTGTTATTCTCTGGGCGTAGGCCTGAGTTCAAAAACATTATATAGCTTATTTTCTATTAAGCAATTTCTAAAATAAAAAATTATTTTTAGCTGCTCTCTATGCTCCTTCCAGATTTGTAAGGTTTCATACGATTACTAATTTACTTATTTTCCCAGAAAAATATTTTCTCCCATGTACTATAACAATCATAAATAACATTGGGATAACATACGGGCAACTGAATTGTTTGAGACTCAAATGATCACGTAAGGAAAAGACGGAAAGCCGATCCCTACATAAGGTGGTTCATACTATCTGGCAAGTTATGTGAATCACTGTGTAGGGAAAATATTTATCAAAATTATGAATAAACAGTTATCAATTAATAACATGCATAAGTATATTTCTGGGGATAGCATTTCCTGAAGTAAAAAGTCTTTAATACAGCAAAAATAAAAGTAATTCCCCAAATATTCAAAATGTAGATTTTGCAGCTTAAAATACTCATATAAGGAATAAATAGCAGTACTGTAAAATGAATAATAATTACAGAGGAAAATAATTTAGTCTGCAAGGTGATACATTTTCTGTCACATGAGAGTCTTGAGATCAAATTTAAATCAAGTTAGATCTCTTTCTCAGGAATATATCCATGAAGAATTTGAGGACTAAAATCTACTAAGTAGGTGAAACAGACTATTCTGACTGAATTTCTTACATATATTATTTAATGCACTGGGCCCAGTATTAACTCTGTAAATTATGAAGACTCCTCTGCCTGCATAGCATTCTACTGATTAGAGAATATTAATTACAGTATAATTAGGTAAAGATGGGAGAGAAGGGAATATGGGTACAAGACAGTAGACGTTGTCATGATTCAGAAAAATGAAAACAGAATTAAGTGCTTTTCACTATGGTATTTAGTCCTGCTAAAACATTTTGAGAGTATCATACAAAGCCAAATTCTGAGAATATCAATTAGAAAGAAATTATATTCATACTTTCACAAAATGGTACAGAAATGACCTTTTCATATGTAATACTATTAAAAAGCCTGCATTATGATTGAGGGAGAATAGATTGATTTAGTGATATAAAATCAGATGCGATTTGATTTTACAACTGAAAGATTCGTAAATCCTTTGTATACTACTAAGTAGTACTTAAATTTGTAGAGAGTATTTTAACAGGTTTTCATTTCAGAAGGAAACATAAAAATAAGGATTTTTTTGTGGTGCTTTTTGGATTTTACAGAATTATCTGTTATGAACTCTCTAGAGAAGTACATGATAATGGGAACAATGATAAGATTTAAAATTTGCTGGGATTGAGGTCTTTGCAACTAAATTTTGACTTTAACACATGAAGGACTTAGTATGTTTAAAACCAGAAAGATTAATGACTGGTGAATCATAAAATATCCAGTTACAATATTAGTATGTTTCTTTCTGGGAGAAATCAGCTGGTTTCTGAGATCAAAGACAGAAGAGCACAGGAAGATATTAGCCTATAAATAACAAAATAAATATTTAGTCATAGCCAGATGGAACTCAGCCCTTCACTGTAAAACTTCCATAAAAATCTACACTTTGTGAAAAAAAATATATGGGAAACTAAAATCGTGCACATGGTTTTCATTGACTTTGTTAACCACGAAAAGTTAAAAAAAATTATAATTAATATATTAAAAAAGAATAAGAAACATTCTGCAAAAAAACCCCACCTTTGTTTTCCCTAGTCTTTTTTACATTATTAATACATATTTTACATTTGTTTTGACATATTATCGGAGTAGCATAAAAACAATTAAAAACACTTTTAACTTTTTTTAATACATTACCTAATAGAAAATTTCAGGGAACTGACAAAACCGAATTATTTTCTGTCATACTATTTTTCTTAAGAAGTTAGGAAAAAAGAATCACTTAATTTTTGAAACTTCCTATATCTACTTTTTTTTTTTTTTAACATATTCCTTTTTCAAACTTGTCTAAGAGATTATAAGAAATAACTCTCAATGCAGTCCTTGTCTACATGGAGAAAAAGTGCTTTTCTTACTTCAACTTTTCTTACTGTGACTATTAGTTGGACTCAACGAGATTATAGAATAGTGTGGAAAACTACATGGAGCCAAACGGTGGTGTGGAAACCTGGGAAATTATAAAATAAGCCCATGCTCCTTTTCCTGTACCTGTTTTGTGAGAATGGTCAAACTTCTTCCCATCAAAATACCCACATGGGTAAACCACAATATATCCTCCTGGTTTTAGTGAGCAAGAGGATTGGATAGCTCCAGGTGTAAGGAATTGTCGAGCGACTGTAAACCTTGATTGCCCTGGGTGCCTCAGTTCTTCAACACACGTTAATTTGTGTTCTTTGAAAGCCCCCAGTACTACCACAGCAATACAGAGCAGCACAACCAAGGGAGTTGCACTTAAAAGATTGATTCAGACATAGATCAGCAGTCTCCAGTCAGTCACTTCAGTCTTAATGGGAGAGCATGGCTAAAGAAGTTGGATGGTGATAGTGTCCCTGTCTTTGCAACTTTTTCCTGGTTCTTACAGCCATTTTATCTCCTGTGCATGGCCTGGCCAGTGAGCCAGATGGTCATAATATCTAATAAATGTTTTGAGTGAATAAAGTGGATACGGCTGTGCATTGAGAACTGAGCATCAGATGTCAAAAGTAATGTGTTTATGCAGAATAACTAAAAGAGAAGGCAGTGTAATTGAAGGACACAGAGAAACAGAGGTGTGGTTTCTACAAGAATGATAACAAGAATGATTAGGAGATGAAATAAAACCCTCCTCCATGAATAGTGATTGCAAAGAATAATGTGATTTCCTGTAGAAATTAAACAAGCAAGAGGGGGTATAATAAAGTGTTAAAAACCAAATGTTGTGTGGCAGTAGGAGTGAGGACTACTATTTCCCCTGGCATAAAGCAAGCCTTCAATCAAACAAGAAGGGACAATTGCTGATTATTTCTAGACAACGAATAATTATGCTGTGCAATACACAGCTGCATGAGACAAAGGGAGACTGGACAGTTATATGACTAGCAACACTACTGACTTAATGATTCAAGTTTTGGGTAGGGACATAAAACCCCATAATTTAAACCAGTGTCTTTCAGCCATTAATTACAAATCTTTGTGAATTAACGAGGCTTTTTTATCTTTTTCTGCACTTTTTTTTTGTAGCTTCTTCTCTACAGCTACTATCGAAGACAATAGAAGATGAGATGAACCATGGGTTTGATGCCTTATGACTTGCACTACACTCTCATGAAATGCTATGGCATATTTCACCACAGTATGAGATAGACTTCTAATTTTGAATACTGTTCAATGCAAATATATTGCCCTGGGAACAACGTATAAAATGATCTAGCTCTGGTAGAATTATGCAGAACCTAATAATTTCCTACTAATTCTCACACTCGAACTCTTAACTGCTCATCTAGCATCAGAGATATGAATATTTTCAGAAGTAGTACTTTCTGTCATAAATTTTGTAACTAATGGGGAGGGTAGGTGCAAGAGATACACAAAATAAGCCTTAAAAATTTCCACAGTCATCCCCTTTCAACTTAATGAGCTGACACTTGTACATCATTCAGCTGGCTGATAGTAAACCTGTCCTGATCTGACCTCCAGGCCATGCAGTCAGTTTCTGATTTACTGCATGATGTTTTTCAGAAAAAGACGACTTTCTGTACTGCACACACATTTGGGTCACACCGCACGGAGAGCTAATGTGGGGAAACTGAGTGCAGTTTAATAAATTCTGTTATTTTTCTTGTTATTGCTGATATTTAAACAGTCCAGCAGTTCCAGTACCTACATTTCACATACAAATTCATTTCATAGTGCAGCTTTTCCCGAATACTTCTTTTTCTGGAACTCTTCTTGTTCAATAAAAATTTATAAGTCAGGAAGCATCCAGGAGATGCAGAGCTGAAGGTTTGCCATTTTAGGGATAAACATTACCATTCATGAGCCATACACTTATTAGAAAACTGTCATGTTACCACTGCTTGGCCAAAAACAAGAGAGAAATCTAGATCCCTGAGGATTAGTAGGACCTTTGGAGAGTGAAGCACTTCCTAAATTGGCAGGCCTGTATATCATGCTGGATTTAACTCTGTAGGAGTCCACTGATCATCACTCCAGTAGAGTTAATCCTGGTAAGTTTTCACAGTAATCTTGTCCTTGAGTAACCTGAAATGATGGTCTTTGGCCCTATTCCTTAAAGCAGCCTTGCCATGGAGAAAGACTTAGAATCCAGAATTGAAGGGACTCATAATAATCATCAAGTCCAACTCCTGGCCCTGAACAGGGAACTCCAAGAAGCACACCATGTCCTGGAGAGCATTGTCCAAATGTTACTTGAAATCCATCAGGCTTGGTGCTGTGACTACTTCCCGGGGAAGCCTGTTCCATCATCCAACCACCCACCGGGTGAAGAACCTTTTCTTAATATCCAGAATAAACATCCCCTGACACAGATTAAGGCCATTCCCTTGGGTTCTCTCACTGGTCACCACAGAGAATAGATCAGTGTCTGACCCTCCACTTCCACTTGTAAGGAAATTGCAGACCACTATGAGGTCTCCACTCAGTCTCCTCTACTTCAGACTGAACAGACCAAGTAATGTCAGCTTCCCCTCAAGGCCCTTCACCATCTTCATTTCCCTCCTTTGGACGCTCTTAATGTCTTTCCTATATTGTAGTCCTCAAAATGGCCACAATATTCAAGTGCAGAGCAGAGTGGGACAATCCTCTCCCTCAACTGGCTGGTGATGTTGTGCCTGATGGCCCCCAGAACATGGTTGAACCTCCTTGCTACCAGGGCACTGTTGACTCATATTCAACTTGCCATCCAATGGGAGACCCACGTTGCTTTTTGTGATGCTGCTCTCCAGTATCTCACTCACTGCTCTTTATGTACATCCAGGATTGTCCCATCCCAGATGCAGAATGTAGCACTTGTTTTCATTAAACTTCATACAATTGGTGATTGCCTAGCCTTCTAATTTTAAAGAATAGGCTACAGAAATATCAGACATGATGCCAGAGGGGAATGAGAACGCATTTTATTCCTGTCATAGACAATTTGCTGTGTGGAATTTGTGGCTCTGCTAAGGATGTATTGGTGTTGACAAGCAGAGGACAGGGATGTGAGATGGAGGAGTGTCAGCAAATGGTGCTGACAGAAGTTGCCCACCTGCTGTGACTTGAACCCCATTTTTCATAAATGCGGAGAGAACTATCTCTCTGCTTCAAGATGTGGGAGTGGATTCAGCGGGGAGACCATTATCACCTCAAGGGACATAGCATAGTGGCAGAAGCAGTTTATTAGCTTTATATTGCAGGTCAAGCTTTTAATACTTCTTGGACCAAGGAGAGCTCAATGAAATGTCACAGAAAGCTCAAGCATGTTAACATTCATTATGTCCTCTGTATAACATGTTAATGTTAATCATATAGATAGGTTGCCCAGGGAGGTTGTAAAGTACTGGAGTATATGGGGTATTGGAAGTCAAAAATTGTCTGGATATGGTCTTGGGCAACCAGCTTTTGGTAGCCCTGCCTGTGGGCAGAGGGACAGAATGGGTTGGACAAAATGGCTTTCAGACGTCCCTCCTAATTTCAACCATTCTGTGCTTCTATTAAAGTAATGACAAGGAAGATAATTGTTTACTTAAAATTGGTATGTTTTGTGGAAAAATACTACAGTTTTTTATCATCATCACTTTTATCATCATGGTTAGAGCTCAGTGTCAGAGATTGTCAAGACCGCTCAGTCTTGTAACACCAAGACCTGACTAGTGAGGCTGACCAGTGCCTCTGACACATTGGTGATTATAACAGCAGGGGAGAGCCATGACCTACAACTCCCTCCACATCAGCTAATTGAACATCTGTTACCATTCAGTTGTACATGCTCCTACATGGAGCGAACATTTTTCTTATCCTGAGGTACGTAAAAACTCCTCAGTAGCTGGAATCATACTCTTTCCAGTGTTAACTTCTTCCCAGAAGAAAAAGAGATGCAGTAGGGTGACATTCTCAGAAATGTGAGTTCCAGTTCAACAACTTCTAGCAAAAGCTAGGAAACTAAGTATGTAGCCCTGGACAATTTATCCCTAAGGACAAGTAAATTTCATACAATGGCACAAAAACTACCCTGAGGCACAAGGAAGTAATGTTGCAAGAAAACAGAATTTGTTTCAGCTTCAGATCCTCTACATAGTTACCTAGCACCTGGCATTGGAGATAATACTGCTTTATAATGGCAGCTTCCAAATTACACTTTTTAACCTGTTATTAATCTTTCAAAACCAGAAAGTATGTACAGAAGATGCAGTACTTTCAATTGTTCTACTCAAGTCCACATTTTCATGTGTCTATATGCATGCAAAGAAATGACTGAGATCTCTTAGAAACACATTCTGTCTACTATGCAAAATCAATATCTTTCAGTAAAAAAATATTTGCAACAAAGTTCTCATTTAAATGCAATCATCTGGGTCAAATTTATTTTGAAAGGATTAAATACAAAGGTAATTTGACATAAGATTAGAATATCTTATCACTGCTTTGTTGGGTTGTTTTGCAATGATGTAAAGCTACGCTGGATAGTGTAATCTAGTGTTCAAGGCTGGGGATGAGGAAGCCTGGATTCACTCTTTCTATGTCTTTGACATACTATGACCTACATAAATTAGATATTTGACTTCCCCAGGTCTCTCCTAGACATCATTCCATGTCATTGTTTCTTTTGTTCAGTTTCTCATCTATTCTACGTGCTGTCTTGTTAATGAATGAATTCCTTGACTTGTTTTGCTTGAGAGTACAGCTTTTACTTTACCAATTATACTGTCTTCATATCAATCCATGAGTTTTATTATTTTTATTCTTCCAGTTCTCTCCTTCCCCTTCTCTGTGACTGAGTAGGTAAGTGGTTGTGTGGGGCTGTGTTGACAGATGAGATTAAACCACAAGTATGAACATTAAATACCAATGCTTCTAGTCTAAGTTAACATAGTCTTCATAGAAAAGCTCTAACGTTCATCACTAATTGTCCATCATGAATCACAAAATACACATCTAAAGTGATATAAACATAATCTAAATGTGTGTGGGTAGACGTGTATTTCCAGGGGTGAGTTGAGGTGGAAGGAAAGGAAAGGAGGCCATGTACTTTTTCCAAGTCTTATAAGATTTTATAATGAACTATAAATGAAAACTTGATTTCAGTGGGAATTTCTGGGTGCTATTGTAAATAGTAAGTACCATTAGATATACAATCTCGAGTTACATTACAGATTTTGTATTTTTATGCTACAAATGTGGCCCTAATAATATTTATTTCACTGATTTTCAAACCATTAATAATTAGTTGCCAGAGTAGTTTTATCCACTGCCTGAAAATCAGCAAGTAAATGGTCCAATAAGTCATGGGATCTTCCTTCCATGGAAAGATTTGCTATTACGACTAGCAATGCCAATAGCAAATAACTACAAAAATATATTTATTTATCAAATAGAAGGAAGACACAAAAAAAAATGTAAGACATTATACTTGCTTAAATCTTACCAATATTTTATTCTTTATCTATTCTATGCAAAAATATGGTTTTTCTTGGAGATATGTGTTATAAATAGATTAATTCTGTATTGATTATTATTTTTTATCATGTTTATGGCATTAAACAATGTTCAGAGAACATACATGTCTCTGTATACAGAGATATTGCAGGTATGAACAAGTAGTACTCTAGGCTATCCTAAAGCACACCTGACTCAGAAAGATCAACAACAAAAAGAACAATAGTGGTTCTTTTTTTCATGGCATGTCTAAGTAGTCAACAAAGATGGAATTTCAAGGATCATGGAAGCATAGAATGGTTTGAGTTGGAAGGGACCTTAAAATCGTATAGTTCCAAACCCACTGCCATGGGCAGGGACAACTTTCACTAGAGCAGGCTGATCAAAGCCCCATTCAATTTGGTGTAACAACCATATAATATAGAAATGCTAAAAAAAGTATTTTGCCATTGTTTCTGCATGTCAAAACTTCCTACCAAAAATTCTCTGTCAGCCACCCTACCAGAAACCCTTACTTCCTGCTGGAGTTTTCCTGCCAAAAGATCCTGCTGTTGTTTATGGTTCTTCGAATATCTGAATAGGGTTACACGCCAAAAAAACACATACAAGTTCCTTTAAACACTATAAAAGTTGAGGAAAAATTTTGGAAAATCAGGGAGAGGAAAGGGAAAGAGAGAATCGGTTACTGTAGCCAAGCATCTCTCTCCCCACTGCCCCCTCGCCTTTTCTCTGCCACCACATGCTACCTGTCCACCACTGGAGACTGAAACTCTGCTGACCTGGAGAAGAACTGAGATCCACCATGCCACATGAGTGAATTATACCTTATCCTTCTACCTTTACTATATTTCTGAGGTCCAAAATGTTCTGCTTACTGAGGATGGAGGATCAGGACTCTGCCTGGCCTGGAACGCGGCTCAAATGTGAGCAGCAAAGCCAAGTATCCTGGCTGCATTCCAGAGAACTAAGCTGCCATGACCCCCCACAGCTAAAGAGTGTCCTAGTTAGAGCAACTGGGACCAGTTCATCGCTGTATGGATGTAACCCAAACTGTGTATTCTACACTCTCTATGTCATTTCCCAGGAACTGTTAAAATAGACCATTTGCAGCAGCTGTCCAGAGCACACCTGGACACTCTGGCTATAAGCTGGGTGTTAAGAAGCCTGTGAGATAGGAGGATGTTCCTGTCTTCACATCAATGACTCAGGTGTAGCACCTCCACACCTAGCCTGAGGGCTCATGTCTGCTAATGGGCCACCAAAGATTCCAAAAATATCTCGGGACTCACAATCACCCATTGTGGAACTCCCTGCCCTGGGGGAGGTACTGGGCATTCCCACTCTAACCTCAGTGTATACAATCTTGGGGTCTTGGGACTTTTGGGCCCCCACTCATTGGATCCAGAGGAGGACCAGAGCCTCGACCAGGCTGCGGCCACCACTCTCGGCCAGACTGCGACTGGCACTCTCACCAGCGGGTTTTTCTTTCCTTTTGCTTTGGACTCAGGGCGAGTATGTGGGGCTCAGCATGGGGGCCAATGAACACCATTTCATTCGTGCCCCAGGGTGCTGGGTTATACATAGGGGTTTTGTGGTTTAAAACCAATTGTTTGTCCGTATAATTGTATTTATTGTATTATTGTTATTAAATTATAATTCTAATTTATAATCTCTTTTGAGTTGGGTTCATTTCTTCTGCCGGTTTACCTTTAAACCAGCACAAAGAGATAACACTGAAAATCACCAGAGAAAGAAAAAAAAAGGCAAAAACTGCTCCTTCCCACACACCATCTCAACAGAAAGGTAGTTTTAGTGGTAACTTTCCTATGATTCTAAAAGTAATCTTAGCTTTTTCCAACTCTTTCTTATTTTTTCCTCTTTCTCTTTGCATCCCTTACAATTAATAAAATAAAAATATTGAGTTTTGGTATCAACAGATAAGTTTGTTTGAGCTTTAATTTTGCTCTGGGAATACTTGAATCTGATGTTCTTTCTGCAACTTTTAAGCAGATTGTAACACCTGGCCTTGAACACTTCCAGGGATTAGGGTATCCACAGCTTCTCTGGGTAACCTGTGTCAGTAAATAATTTCCCTCACAGTAAATAATTTCTTCCTAATATCTCAAGTAAACCTGATGTCTGTCAGTTTGAAGCTCTTAGGTGCTGAAAGGTACTCTAAGATGTCTTTGAAGCCTTCTCTTCTCCAGGTTTAATAACCCCAACACTCTCTTCATGGTGAAGAGTGTTTCCCATGTCCCAAAGAAAAATGTGCTGCAGCATAAACATTAAAGATTTTTGAAAAGCCTGTATTTTTTTTCCAAGATTATTAAAGTGAAGATAAAAATTAAGTAGTAATGAGCAAAAAGCATGAAGTTTACAATCTGTAACAAGCTCTCACCAGACCTACACAACATTATAAAGGCACTTTAATAATGCAAAAGCCTCTAGCATGGCTGAAAAACATTTAACTTGGTTGACACAGTAAAATGTGTTGTAAAAGCACAATTATCTGTAAACATATCAAGTCTGATCAAGCTCTTTTCATCCCTGGTTCTGAATACAATTTTTTGTCTGTACACTTTTTTATACTGTTCATTCTTTCCCAGAAATACATCCTTTTCACAAAAGCATATGTCAAAACAGACATATCCACAAGTGTATGCACACATTTAAAATAGGTGGGCTACAAAGTCCTTCTGTCTCAGGGAACTTGGGGCCATGAAGCAGTGGAACTTGGATTGTGGGCTTCATTCAAAACCTAGCATTAGGTCAGGGCAGATTTTTTTTATCAGAGCTGAAGAGAAGAAGTGGCAGTGGTGGGGGGGCTATGGAACATAAGCTCGTCTTTGGCTACAGAAGAGGAAAGAAAAAATTTCCTTGGACAAAGTGGAGGAGGTTGGATTTTGTCCTTTGGGACCTAATTAACCATCCCCATCTCCCTTCTTTTATCCAGCCTCACAGTGAGCTCTGTCAGCAACTAAGACAGGACTTATCAATCTTCCACTCACCCATAACCCCTACTAACCCCACTGTCACATGAAGGAGGGAAGAACCAGCAAGTTTCCCCTTCTGCCCCCCTCTAACCCACAGAACTCTCCATTGCAGCCTATGAGCTACATTTCTCTCTAATAGATCATTCAGATGGTGAGGTATCCTGAGGGGCACTGAAGTAGGAAATGCAGCCCAGTGGCATGTAACAGGATCAAAAAGGGCACAAACAAGAGGAGAAGGTATGTTCTGCATAACCATACTTGCCCAATTATGGATTGAGACCCTCAAAAAGTAAGGAAAAGTTCAAGAAATAAACATAGATCCTATTGCTTTTTATTCCTTCAGTGTCATCTTCCATCCCACCTTCTTGCTCCTCAGTGGCAAACCTGGTGATTATTTCCATCTGCATTGAAGGCAAAGATGACATGGGTACTAGCTGGTAATATTTGAAAGGTGTGATGAGGACTGTTCATGCAGTTGCTGAAGATACTGGTCTTTACTGTTCCAACTGGGAGGTAAAAGTCCCCCTGAAACCTCATAGACATTTTGTGGGGCACAGCCACCATCCTCAGAGGGCATTTGTGACAGCAATGACTAACCTCCCACTGCAGTTAAGCTTATCAACTGCATATTTCAACATGGGATCCAAAAAAATGTGTATGCACTCCTGTGTTGGTCGGGTATGATATAGCATTACCCAGCAGCACAAGGATAAGCAGCCTTTCTGGCAATAGAAACAGGTACCCAAATGCTGTAAAAGGCTCTGTCTTGGCATGGAAACAAGGAGTCACTTCAGGCTGTAAATGAGAGGAATCAGACATTGCATGTTCTCCTGCAAAACCTCCCTAGATATCTCTAAGCTTGCCTAAGTGTTTCACCAAGGTGTACTGGTTTTGGGTAGGTAGAGTTAATTGTCTTCACAGTGGACAATGTGTGGCTAAGTTTTGGATTCGTACTGAACACAGGACTGATAATATAGAGATGTTTTTGTTTTTGCTGGGCAGGGCTTACACAGAACCAAGAGGTTTTCTGTTTTTTGTATTGCCACTCTGGCAAGGAGGCTGGGAGTACATGGGAGGTTGGGAGGAGACACAGCTGGGACAGGTGACACCAAGTGATCAAAGGGATATTGCATACCACATGTCATCATGCTCAGTATATAAAGTGGGGGGAAGAAGGACAAAGGAGACAGAGACATTTATAATAATGGCAATTGTCTTCCCACATAACCATCACACATGATGGGGCCCTGCTCTCCTGGAGATGGCTGAACACCTGCCGGCTCATGGGAAGCAGTGAATTTATTTCTTGTTTAACTTTGCTTGTGCTGGTGGCGTTTGCTTTCCCAGTTAAACTCTCTTTATCTCAACCCACAAGTTTTCTGGCTTTTGCCCTTTCAATTCTCTCCCCAGTTGGTCTGGCGAGGGAGTGAGTGAGTGGCTGCATGGCACTTTGTTGCTACCTGTGGTTAAACAAGGACATAAGACTTGTACTGAAATGAATTCACAGCTACGCTGGATTGTACTGAAGATCATGCCAAGCAATGCTCATACGCTTCAAGAACGGATACAAAGTAAAGTCTAAATGGCTTTGTACAAGAGAGAGGTGGATGTTAGCAATCAAAGGGACAGTGTTCGGAAGACGGCTAAGGAGGCCTCAACCATCTTGACCACAGAAAACTTGTTCCACAGCTCAAACTAGCTAATCATTGACTAGTAGGTGTAAGAGACGGTTTGGGAATCTCGGTAAATCATGCTCTTTAGATTAAGTATGGACTCCCAAAAGTTTGCTCAGTTATTGCAAAGTGTGAGTACAGATTATAGCAGAAGACCTCAACTCTGCCTCTATGCACATTTCAGTTCTGTGAGAACACTATATTTCCACTAGCCTAAGTTCACTGCCTACATTCATAAATTTTCTCAGACTAGGTCAGAGCAGTGCTATTGAAAAGGTGCAAGAATATGAGCTCTGAGTCTACGAGCATTGGTAACAGACCATTAAGAATTTCCTCCAAAGTGTGTTCTGCAGATATACAAGTTATCCTTTTCTGATAGACCTGCCTGAGTTCAATGACCCAGCCAGGAGATTGGCATGAGAGAGGAAGCGTATTGCCATTGTATTGCTCATGTAGCAGGGATATCAGGACAGATAGGACATGGAACAGAAATAAGTCATGAGTTTAACCAATAGAAGAAATTAAGCTTGATTCCAGATTCTGAAGGGGTTGACATCATAAAGGGAAAAAAAACACCACCCCAAATTCCTGTCATTATCTCCCATAAGAAAGATGAAAATGCAGCATGGTACTTCTGAGGATGATCTGCTGAAAGGTCTCTTGTTCTGAAAGAGCAGAAACATAGTTATATTTTGGGCAGCTCCAGGCTACATGTTTATCGGGGATATTTTGCCCACAGACCACACTACAGCTAATCTAAGGTAAAAGAATGCAAACATCTGAGGCACAAACATTAGGTTTTTGGCATCACTTGCTTCAATTTATTTGATCTATTTTTGCTGTACTAATAAAAGCAAATTCTGGCAATTGGTCTAAGGCCCTGGACATCACTCACCGCATATTGGTTAGCTCTCAGACTTAGCTTTTGAAGGAACAAGTTAGTTCTCTCTGAAGATAAAGTCAGAAGTGTTTCAGATGGTTCTCTTTCCCTCTCACACTCCTAAGGAGTGTTCCATAGTTGTTTTTCCTCTCAACAGACCCAGTCATCTGTTGCCAACCCAAAGCATACAATATGTACGTTTGGCTTTTGCCAAGTCTGGCATTTCTAGCAAGTTATAGCAGAGGACTTAGCCTTTTTGGAGTGCATTTTGACCCAAAAAAAGTATAAAAATATGCCCTCCAAGTGCACTTGCTACGTTCTGAAGTAGATCCAGGCCATGTGCTCTGCTGCGTGAGTACACAGTTGTGCTCCACAAGGAGCAGCATGGGTAGGGTTTGCAATTCTACATCAGTCTGAATAGCTCAGATCCCTTTCTCACTACCAATGTTTTCTATCTTTTTGTGCATATTGTCTGCAACTTCCTACTTAAATAATTGCAGCAACATCAAACAAACCCTGCACATTCACAAAACTAAAAATTCTAAATATCTGAGTTTCAGGAAATGGCTCCAGTGATTTGATTCTAAGGCAGTAATAATTTCCCTTATTTTCCAGTCTGGGGAGGAGGAAAGACTTTCATATTAGCTGGTACAACTAACATTTCAGCAACTTCACACTCCAAGCTTAAATGAATTTTAACTTAGTGACTATTATAACAGATTCATACTGTCTAGGAAGGTCTTCCACAAAAGGCTTACATATGCATTGTAAATATGTATTTTATATAAAGTAGACACTATGTCTTTTTGTCCATGTATACTGCCCACACAGAACTTACCAGTGAGATTTTTTTGTTAAGCCTACTCATGTTTAATCAACTATGTGCAAGAAATCAAAATCAGAAGAGTGAAATCAATAGTCTGGCACGGAACTCTTTTCTGATAATTTCCCAGGAGCCCACGCTTTTCATCCACATTAATGGTACTCAATGGGCAAGTGTAGGGATAGGTACAATTTTGGAAGAATTTGTGACAAAAAGCTAGGAACTCAGTTCTCACCGGGAAGGTTTTCTGCCTAAATGGTAATTCTTTCTCAAAGGCAATTTCAGTGCTTTTTCTCCTCCCTCACATTGCAAAAGAAGTTCTCAGCCTCTCTGTCTGATATATGAAAGGAGAGAGATAGCCCTAACAGACATACACAGAGGCCTTGGGAAGGTGAGGGAGAAACAGAGAGATCCTGAGAGGGCGGGAACTCGCCTATTTCTCCCTGAGGCCTGGTATGCAAACCAGATTGTTATGTTTCTCCTGTTCTGGCCTTCTAAGGAAACTTTGTTGAATTCTTTCCACTGCCTTGGCGTTTCTGGGGATACCTGCTTATCTTACTTAACAGCTAGGGAAAGCACAGGGAAATGCCTTGAGAAAAAAAGCATAATTCAAGTGCCAACATCTCTCCTATTAAGTACCTAACAATTTTACACAGAAGCTAGGCACTGCAATGAATGTCCAATAAAACCTAATTGCTGTATAAAGTGCACAAGCAGGCATTTGAAGAGGCTCTGAGTGGAGGGATACTAGCCAAGAGCAAGTCACAGGGGAAACAAAACACCTAGTGATACTTAAGTGAAGTGTTTGCATGGGGTTGGACTGTCAAGTTTGTGCTCTTTTGTACACTGAAAGATCTGCCATTTTGTTGAACTTGCTGCAGCTGCATGACCTGATGGCAGGAGAAAGTGCTCTGCCTGCCCAGTGTTGATTTCCTCTGCTCAGCTGATTACTTTGCCAATCAGTCAGCTGCAATTTACAATCAGTTTTAAGATTGCTCATCATTTCCAAAGACTGGCATGCTGACTCTTTGACAGAAAAACAAATTGTGGCCCATACTAATCAAAAGCACAAATTGGTTTCAACACTTCTTCCTTTGTTAGGCAGTGGTACATTTTTCCCTTTCTGTCCTGGAGGAGTTGGCCACATTTATCAGCAGAAATGGACATGATGGAAGTTCATACACAGTGGTAGCATAATTTACTGGATGTATTACACTTACCGCTGTATCTACATTTAAGATAACAATGATAAATTGAACCTTCCTAAACAAGTTCCATCGTCTTTCAGTACAATTCATAGAAAAATAACAAACTGCTCTAAACAGCAGCTTGAGGTAGCAGTGGTGTGTTCCTCTGACTCCCATGGCTGGAAGCCCTCTTCTAGCAGTCTTGGATGGAAGAGTATTTCCGCTTTAATTTCATGATCTCATATAATGGTCATGTTAAGTGCTATTTTCAGAAAATCTAAGACTTCACACAGGAGAGGCCTGAAAATCACATCCTCATCATTTTTAGCAAAACATTGACATTTTGAGCACAACTTACTGCATTAAACACTACCATTCCTTACAATAGCATACTCTCCTCTTCAAATACTCCATGAAACAACTGCAACCTGAAGAGTTTATACTGGCTCCACAGAACCAGCAAACTCACACTAGAAGAGGACAACAATTGTGAGAAGTTGCTTCTATATCTGGTTTAGGAATTAAAATTGTTTTATATCTCCACAGTTAAAAGTTTTGATAATATTTTCTACCACATTTGAACTGTGGTTGATTCACTGTGTGAGGGGTTTGCATCCTTTAAGGGGAGACTTTGATGAACACACAAATACCTCTGCTATTTTATTCTAGTTTCTTACTCCTTTTATTTTTTTATTCATGGTTCTCCATTTACTCTGCTTAGGAATCATCTTCCAAGTACTAATGATTTAGATTACCTTAACTGTTATTTTCTCCTTTTGAAAGGAATTGAGGCTCTGTTAGTTAAGGCAGAACATTCAAATTACTTAGTTATACCTCAGTCCTCTTATCTGTTTTCATAATTGCCTGTCAATGTAGGAAATGCCCTTGTACACTGAACCTTAGGAGTTAACTTGCAGACTGTTCAAAAATCAGCCAAACTTGAGCCAAAAACTTATTCAGGGGCATTAAAACAATTCAATGCACTGGTAAGTATTTGGGACATCTGCTTTATTTACCGCAGGTGCTTCAAACTGGAGGTTGGCCAGGGGCAAATCTCTTATAAAATTACTTCACCTTATGTAAGCAAGGACACACTCCCTCAATATATATGTGCATAAGGGTTGGAAGAATCAGAGCATCAGGATGATTCAAATACTGAGGAAAGCTCCAGTGACTCCAGCCTTCTTAAACATCCACAATAATAACAGCAGCTGTGACTGTGGTCAATAAGACATGTGTCTAACAGAATGTTAAGCTGCTTTCCATTACAATCATTATACAGCTGACTGATTCAGATGTTTTTGTATAAATGTCTTGTTTGACGAGTTTATTCTTGTCTCTGCATTTAATATTTTTTCTGACCACCATATGGAGAGGATTCATTTGTCAAAAAGCCTACCCCTACTGTTTTTGGAAGCAGTAAACTTATTTTTTTTCCATACAGTAAAGAAAACTTATAATAACAACCTAGAGAGGATAAAACAAAATTTAGAGCATGTAGAGTGGGTTTTGTCACAAGGTTAAGACTGTATTAGTTTTACAAAAGCCCCTAAAAATGTACACTATATTGACAAAAGGGTTTGGTATTTAGCGAGGAACTTAGAAAGTTATCCTGGTTAAACTATTTTCCTATTTACATATCTCTCTGTGGTCTGATCTTGGGCAAGTCATACAACATTTCTGTGTCTCAGATTCATATGGGTAGATCAGAAATGCTTCTCCCACAAATAAGTATGAAAAAAACACATACTCTCAAAGGCACCTCATAAGAGGATGAGAAGTAAAATCTCTTTCAATATAACATGATCAAACCAATTTAAGTAAGGGCTTAGCAAACCTTACCTCAGTCATAATGTGGAAGACACATGTAACCGTAAGGAAAACATCTTTGCTCTCACAGCAATCCTGTTGTTGCCTCATTTAAAACAACTGTTAAAAGGTGAAGTGAAAAACAGTATTTCTCAAATTTGAGTACCAAGTCTTTGTCTCCTGTTTTCCGAGATTCTGTTTCTGCAATATTAAGAAAATACCATGCAATATACATTTTATCTGTATATTGTATACAGGTAGCCTGTTGTCCCGCTTTCTTTCAGAGGAAGATAATTGTCACCAGGCAAGAACTGTATATAAGTATTAGAGCATATTAAAGAACTAAAACATCTTTTAATTTTATCTGTATGTGTTAAATGCAATGATATAACCAAGGTGTAAGCTCATGGTAAATTTCCATAACAATGAGTACTTCTGTATCAGTAGTTATAGTATCAAAATCAACATTAAAACACACAACTCAGACAAAATTTCTTCCTATGTTACAATACAACAGCACAATGTTAAACCATCCATTTCTCACATACAGATCACTGCAGAGTACTGTGTCCTACCCCTGCATTTTACTGTACATGCGTTTTAACATGAAAGACAATTTTTTTTCTGGTCCTACAGATTATTTCCTTTGCTCCCTAGCCTCTCCAAGGGGAATCATCTCTGATACACCACCTACATAATTTTCCAGATGAAAACAATCCTATTATTTTTTTCTATTGTAACTAATGTGACAGGTAAGAAAAGAAAATATTGACACCGGTAATAATTCTACATCTCCCACACTCTATATTCAAAAACCATTCCCACCTTAGAGCTTTGTGTGCAATTTATTTTCCTTCAATCTATTCTTTCATTCCCTGTCCCTCTGAGGCATCTGCTAAGCACTCCTTGAAAGTTGCTCAAGGATCACCCAAATGCTGAAGCATCATTTTACCCTGAGTCATCTGACCCTCAGATCCTTGAAAGGAAAGTCTGAACCAGAAGGTATTCAGTTTTCACTTTATTCTCTCAAGCATGACCAAGTGCTATCAGTACAGGAAGCTGAACATCCTCGTCAGAAACAGCAGAATTCTGTGTCCTTAAAATGTTACTGTTGTACCAGTCACTTACTCTGATCTTCAACATACCCTGATGCGAAGCCTAATATCTCGGGAATCTGTCCCAGTCAAATTCAGCAAGGGTAAGAAAAGGGTAAGAAAAGACTTCACCTGTTAAAAATTTTCATTCTAACTGGTGAACCTTGGCTCATCTTCAGTTGGACTTGGTGTACTTGATTGTAATTAAGAAACTGGTGCAGCAATCTCTTATCAAATATACTTTTTCAATGCTTCTCATACAAACACACATTATTCTCCACCAGTTTATGCATAAACCCTTTGATTTAGCATGTTCCTTAACTCTCACTACAACACTGTTATCATTTATTGTGTAATAGATAACATTTTTATCATTAGGATTAAGTGATAGATGATCTGACCATCTTTTCTGCAAAGGCTGAGAGTTTACTTAGATTTCAGAAATATAAATAAGGATGAGACATCCATCCTTGTAAGCTCTAGAAAACACTAGATTTCTCCCACCTTGAATGAGTACTTTCTTCAGATTTATATGAGTTCAGAATTTAACCAAATATTTCTTCGTTGTTCTTTTTAAACAAAATTTTGTTTGCTTATTGGAGAAAAGGATCCCAAATGACTTTTCTGCTGTACTCACTAAAATGCCAATCATTCCTGGCAAGCTTTTTTTTTTGCTTATTATAAAATTAAAAATTGCAATTTTGAAGAAAAGATATAGTTCTACTCACTCAATTTTGTCCAACAAAGTTTTTGAAAATCATTTGAGTAGCACACAGCAAATTCTATAGATAATTTCAGTAGTTTGAAGTTCCGACTGAGGTTCAATTCCCTTTTGATGCAGATTATCTGAATGATTTTATACTGATATGTCCAGAAAAAAAGTCTTTTGGACAACTAAACCTATAAGGTTTGAAGTTAAAATTCCTCAATATCCACATTATTGAAGTTTTTCGATAAGTTGCAGATAATATTATGAAGTACTCAAAGGAGTAGTGGCAGCCATGAGAGTATGTTAGAGAGAGCAATACATCTTAATGACAATGAGCATTAGATGTGTTCATTATATTATAGATGTGTTCTTTAACACCATAGGTACTGATCCAAGGACATTTCCAAAATTCTTAACAAATCAAGGCCCTTAATTTCATGAAGCTTCCAGATGCTGATGTAAAGTAAAATGATAAACAAAAGAAGAATCAAGATCAAGAAACTAGTAAAACTGTAAAAAAAAACCTTGGAAAAATTCATGAGGCCAATAATCCATTAAAAGATCTGAGATTTCCCAGAAATCTTCACTTCAAGAAAAAAAAAATCATCTGATTTTTTTCCCACAAGGAGTAATTCCAGCACACTGAAGTCAGCAAGACAGTTTTTGACTGACAAATTATTCAAAAGAAGGTGATTCACACAGGGGAAAAAACAATAATAAACCAAAATAAATCACATAATCATAGAATGGCTTTTGCTGATAAATGAACAAAAGAACTTTAAAGTAGAGGTCAATTTGACAGAAACTAAAACTAGTTAGAATGAAACATTAATTGGAATCAATATGTGGTTGTGAAAATGTTTGATAAACCTAAATAATTGCAACACTTAATGCTGTTGTCTTAAAGGAAAGTAGAAAGGTCAGGTAATTAAATTGTCTTAATGTGAACAAGGAGTAAAAGCTTCAGCTTTTAAACATATTGAAGCAGTACATAGACAAGTGTGAGAAAGTAAATTATTCAATATCAAGAAAATTAAACTCAGAAAGGAGAACCCCACACAAATTGATAATTCTTGAAGCACTTAATGTAAACCCCTAACAAAGCAAATTGTCAGTAAAATGAAAATTGATAATTTGCTTGCTTCAAATGATTTGCAATTAGTCACATATTGTGGAAAATTGTATCCTAAATCACAAATACCGTGGCAGTTACTAAAGACACAAGAAATATTGAACCATCTAGGGGAAAATGCTGTTTACTCCTTAATGAGGTAAAGGAGATACTTGCATTTGTAATTTCTCTGTTACTTTTGGATAAAGCACAAACAGTTGAAGATAAAGGAGGGGAGGATTTTGTTTTCTCTCTGACAGGCAGCAATACTTCGGAGAAGAAAGGTATTCACCTTTTCAGAGGCCTTTCGCTTTGCATTGTCTAACCTTCTTCTGATATTGACATGCATACCAAACCATATCCACCATATTCTTATCCTCAGATGGATTAGTATACTCTTGCCAATAAGAGACTTATTTAATTGAAAATAACAGCATGTCAGCATTAATTTTAATGTCTCATGTTGCTACAACCTCTCTTCAAAGGATTCCACCAGAAGACCTTCAAAGCAGTCATAGAAACTCTTTTTGAAACTGTGTAAAAAAGTACCTATGTCTCAAGTTTTTACCAGTTTCCTTCTCTGCCACAAAGTGGTCTTCTGGTCAGATCACACTGCAGCTTCCATTACCTGGCATCATTCAGTGAAAAGCATTGAGGAAAGAAGCACTGACTTGGAGAACTACATGTCTCTGAAGGCAGATGGCACAGATTCAGCCTACGAATTCCCTGGTACCTTTAAGCTTCAATTAGAAATGAGGTTTATGAATGCCCAGTGAGTACACGGAATAAGTAAAAGTAAATATAATTTTGTAATAAAATAAATAAATAATAATTTTTAAAATCATGGGGTTTTTTCCAAAAATTAAATTATTTTAATGGAAAAAACCCTCTTTATCTGAAGATTATGGTGCTTAGTACACAGATGCCGTGAAAAGCACTGAATCAGTTACACCTCATAAAACACCCGAGTGTATAAGGAAGATAAGCATACCTAGGATACATTTAGACAGCATGGCTGGTAAATTCAGTGGTCTGCACTAGTGTCCTACACTAAGTCACTCCCACTAGAGGAGCTGTTGGAGCACTTCAGGCCTTCCATTTTTTCTCATACCTTGACCCTAGGAGATCTAAACCCAGCATTTAGAAAGTGTCCCATTTCAAAAATCCAGTGTTCCTTCCTTGTCATGAATTTCAGCATTTAATTCTGCTACTGGAAGACTGGGTAAAGAAGTCAGTTACTCAAACTTTGAATCTTGATTAAAATCAGTTACTCTTACTTTAGAAAAGGGGAAATTCACATTAAACAGTGATCAGATGTGATCCTTTCTGGATTTCCTGAATTATCACACAGCATCTTATTGATCAGTATGTCAAAATGATAATTTTTTGCTTGGAATGTTGGAGGCCAAAAACCAAATAATTATCACAAAATGTCATTTTTTATTAAATAGTTATAGTTGTTTACAGAGTAGAAGAGAGAATTAACTACAATAATGAAAATTGGGATTTGGGTTGGTTTTCTTGTTTGTTTTCTTGTTTGGTTGGTTGATTGGTTTGTGGGATTTTTTTTGTGTTCAAAAATGGTTTATTTACTCCTCAAGAGGTTCTGCATTTCAACTATATTAAAAAAACCCCAATCAACTAATTTAGAGGATTCCTTTGATTTCTAAGGTAATTCGCTTTAAACAAAATTATGATAAACAAAATTATGAGAGCTGTTAACTTGTGGGGAGAGGAGGAGTGTTTTGAATACCCCAGTCAAGGTGTTCCAGCAGTCTCTATTTTTGAGCAACGATACAATAAAGCATTCATTTATACTAGATTCCTGCCTTCACATGGAAAGCATTTTATGACCCATAATTTAAGACAATCTTCCCTCTGTACAAGTGCCACAAAATTGATCTATATCTGCTGTTAAAAACCTTCAGGACAGAAGAATAAGAGGCTTAAAGAAATATTATAAACAAACCAAAAAGGAAACCCAACAAAACAATCAACTTGGATAATAAAAAAATAAATTAATCTCTCAGAATGATTTAATGCAAGGAAATTCAGAATAGTGTGATAAAAAACAAAACCAGACAGCCAAAGTGACATTGACCTTTTCTTCACCAGGCGGGAAATGGGGACACTTGGATTCTCATTGATGTTTAATTTTGGACAAGCCACTTAAATGACTTTGCCACAAACCCCAGCTGGGTCTTCTTTGTCTCTTTCTTGTCCTTTTCATAGAAGAGAGTTGGAATATCTCTCCTATCTAGAAAGGCTGAGAGAGTTGGGGTTGTTCAACCTGGAGAAAAAAAGGCTCTGGGGGGACCTTAGAGCACCTTCTTGTAACTAAAGGGGCTGCAAAACAGATGGGGACAAATATTTTACCAAAGCACATAATGACAGGACAAGAGGCAATAGTTTTAATATTCAAAGGGGCTTTAAGCAACCTGATTTAATGAAAGTAGTGAAAAATGAGGTTGGACCAGACGACCTTTGATTATCTTTTGCAACCAAATTATTCTATGATTCTATGCTCCCTGGTACATTTGGGATGGTATGAGAAGATGTCATTCATCATAGTAGCAAAATAAAGAGGTGAACTCCTTGGAGGTAGATGACATAATTAGGTTGAAAAAATAATTAGACTACTTCATGTACAATAGGGATTACGGTTTCTATCCCATAATGGCACAGCTGTGACTCTGGGGATTGAAGGAAGATGGTATCCAGGCTGGTATATTCTCCCAGTGTATTCTCTGCTTTTAATGTCTCATACCATCCCGGGGAGAACAGTGACTTACATGCACCATTGTGCAGACCGTGGTTGCTTTACATGTGTAATAGGGTGTAGCTCTCACCCTAAAATTACAGGAATTTTGATCTCAGGCTCTCTGTTATGGTATATGTATATTCACATCAGTGACAACATCAGGCCAGATTCAATCCCTTTAATTACTAGGCAAAGCAAATAGTGCATGTGGTCTCCAACTAGTAGACAAACTCTGATCCCTCTGTTGCATCTAATATTCCATGCAACATCCTTTCTTCCATGAAGAAACTATCAAGTTTGAGATGGAACTGACTAACAGTTTCTACAGTTGCTGAATAGAAGTGGAAAAAATTCACAGGGCATTCCCACAAAACGTTTCTTCAAGGAAAGGAGGTAACCTCTCATTACATCTCCCCTTTTCAAGAAACTACCCTGAAACTCCACCAGCAATCATGAATATCCGGATGGAGATAAAACTCATCACATAGCCAAAAAATATAATGGCAAATATTTGAAAATCATAAAATGGTATATTATGAAGGAATAATAGTTTGATTTTTGATGTGCCAAAGCATTCTCAAACCACAAAGGAACTGTGTAAGCCAAGTTAATAAATACTGTAAACAGGTTTATACTTTATTATACTTTCCTGAATTCAAGTATATATGAGGGGAGGAGATCTTTTAGGTCTGTTTTCAGGCACATTAAGTGTTTAATAAAAACTGTCTTTGTTTCTTTGTGTTCACTGCTACATATTTAGCACTTTAGGGCTCTCAGAAGCAAGCCTTACATATTGATTCTGTGATTATTTCCTAATAAATAATTGTGCCTCGTAATGCCATTGCTCATGAAGAAGCAATATGATACTAATGCAAGTTGACTCTGTTAGAGTTCAGTAAGATTCAGGAAACTGGAAAACTTTTCCTTCATCTATTACTTCTAAGTATGCAGTAATCCTAAATTCAATAGGAAAGTTGTTAATATAGTCCAAAGCTTTAAGATGGAGGTTTCTCAAAAGGAAGGACAAGGCAGGACCAGTCATTGACCACAACCCAGAAAGCGGTGACAACTCGACAACTACCAAGGATGCCTTCCCAGAATATCTGTACAAGATGATCTGGCTCTGCAGAGCTGCCTAGTGGCAGGTTCCACCAACCATCCAACAGTTGTCACGCAAATGGGAAGAGGCAAATCAGCAATCCAGGACTGGTAAAGGCAGGTACAAAGGCTGAAGACAGGAACATATATAACAGAGCTGAGATTCCAGGGTTGAGCAGAAATGGGACTCCTGAGCAATGGGTACCTGGGGGGGGGGGGGGTAAATGTGTCCCAGGTGAGCTTGGTCACATTAATGAAGGTCCATGAATATACATTTAGAACCTTTGGAAACACTTATCTCTAATGCAAGAGGCTCAAATCAGTATGAGAGGGAAGGATCCTGCTCTGCAGTATATCAGATGGATAGCCTTAACTGAAGGTTTGTCTTGGTCTGATTTACAGTATAGACATATTTTCCATCATTATTTATTATCATTCCACTAAAACTGGTTTCTCAGATTCCAAATAGTCTCAAACCTGTGGGCAGAAGTAGTTAGCACAAATTCACTCAGCATCTGTAGATAAGCATATGTAATGCAGCATTTTGGCATAATGAATCCAATAAACAGGGACAATATTGTTTCATTATATTTTCCTTACCTAACTGCAAAAAACCTCAGACACTTAATTTAAAATGTAAAAACAGGATAACTTGCAGAATATTTAGTAAACAGAAAATATATTTGGTTATTTATGCCCCTACTGAAAACACTGGTGTTGCATTTGCATAAATTTTTTTTAATTTATAATAACTTTGCCTTTTTTTTCAGATACTGAACTTATTTTAAGAAAACAAAAATTATGTACTCTTTTCATTTAAATTACTTCAACCTGCTGCTCTTTCATTACAGATATGTTCCCTAGTTTGTTCATATCCAGGAAA
Organism: Corapipo altera; assembly: GCF_003945725.1. Classification (NCBI taxonomy): domain Eukaryota; kingdom Metazoa; phylum Chordata; class Aves; order Passeriformes; family Pipridae; genus Corapipo; species Corapipo altera. The sequence continues at coordinate 86,184,810 of NW_020884872.1, read as the reverse complement.
GTTGTGATTGATTGGAGGGTGCGATCTATTCTCACTCCTTGGAATAATTAACCCTGAAACACATAATCAGGGCTTTCCCATTAGTATGTTATACAGTGGGTCTATATTTCTGAAAAGACTGTGTATATTACTTTAGAGGTATCCTTGACAGGTCATTAACAGCAGGCACAATTATGTACAGAGTGAGAAGGCGATTACTAAATTTTTTTTTCAAAAAAATTCTATTCTTTAAATTTCAGTCCAGCTCATTTTGATAATTTTAGTTCAGTATGTTTTGGTTTGTCTTCTGGAACAGCAGCAAACAGTTGCAGGCTTGATATCTGTCCCTGAAAGTTGCGAATACGTGCCAGCCTGGTCTGGAAGTCACACATCACAGAGGTCAGGTTCTAAGCTTCTGAAGCCCTTAAAAGAAAAAGGTGCAAGGATGCACTAAAGTGCATAAGGACATTCCAGCTCTCATCTGGTTTACATCTGACCATAAGCTATATAACTGTAGTATGTATTACACAGTCATCAAACACTTCACTGGGATCCAGGGGTCTAACAGGTTGGTCAATGGTGATTGTTATGACTCCTTAGACTCAGGAGACTGAGATTTGGCTGTTATCCTGCACTGTGTGCTAGGGTAATGATGACATCAGGCAATCATGAAAAGCATTCATAACCTCTATCATAAATTGATTCTTTACAGAAAACAGCTGCTGATATTAGGCTGTGCGTGATAGTTAAACAATCAAGAGAATGAGGAAGTTCAGGGGTTCCAGCTGTCCATTTATTTATTTATTTTATTTATTGAAAAACTTACTTTATTTTTACAACATACACTGTGATAACAGCAGGATTAATCACTGGATTAGTATGTTACTGCTTTGGAAAGCTTACTGTAATATTTGCAATTCTGAACAGCTTGTAGAGGTGTGCCTATGAAATTCTGAGAGATACTGTCAGCTGTGGTGAAGGTTAAAATAAAATAAAAATATGTAACAATGAGAAGCCTGCTTTTTCTATAACTTCTGTGAGATTAAGACTTATTCCATGCACACTGAAATGGACAGTCTACTCTATTCTTAAAACTGATGTTATTTACTAATAGTTATTACAAAACTATCTCTGGAATGAGGAACTTCTTATTTTTGTTCTGAATCTCCTATTTTTAACAAACTTCCCAGAGAAAGATAGACTTAGAAACCAGTCATATACCATTAACATCTTGGTATAGTGATTTCTTACAGGAAAATACCCTTATTATAGGGTACTAAAAATTAAAGAAAAAGATTGAGACATTAGAATGCAACGTAGTTGAAACACTTGTTTATACTGCAGAAAGACTCTGGTAGGTGTAAGAGTTCACCTTTTGTACATTAAAAGTTAGCATAATGAGTTGGCTTGGTGGGAGCCCAAAATGAAGACGAGAGGAAGCAGAGTAGCTGGACAGGAAGCATGGGGGGAGATCAGGCAGATACAATCAACCTGTAATCAAATAGAACTCCATCCCTCTTTTTGCTTCTGACCTACATTTTATACAGGTTTGTGTACTAAAACACCTTATAATAACCATCATGCAGCACCAATCTGCTCTTCTACCTCTTTTTAAATTTTCAGATGGATTTGCTTTTTTAGACACATATAGCCAATGAAAGGACACTCTTCTCCTTTAAATTAATTTTCTTTAGCAAAGTTTTTATTATATTTTTATAAAGAAAATGAATATTTCCATTTATTCAGTGCTTCTCTAAAACTTGAAGCTAGCACATTCTTCAGGACCATGAGGAATGAAGGAAAGGCTGGACAGGTTTAGACAATCTAGTCTAGTGGAAAGTGTCCCTGCCCATGGCAGAACTAGGTGATCTTTAGGATCCCTTCCAATCCAAATCACTTTATCATGCTTTGATAAGGCTTCTCTTGAAGTTTGTGTTCTAAAGAACAGAAAGAGAAAGAGGAGGAAGAAAATAAGGAAATTAAAAAGAGGATGGGGTGTGGAAAAAATATATAATTTCTATACCAAACAGCTTGACAGAGCTGAGGATCAAAAGAGGCTTTCAAGAAACATGAATGTGAATAGAGGAGGGGTCTGTCTCTGACCTCATGAAAGCTTTTTAATGCTTAAGGACCATTAATAGGGGCCTTGGAGTTGCTGCACTTTCGGATCAAATGTTGGGAAAAAAAGTAGTTTTAAAGAAGTGAGATAGCAAACCAATCAATGCTTTAATGGGAATAGCAAAAGACAGCATGGTACCAGAAGGTTCTGATGTCACACCAAAGGAAATTGGACTGGCAAAGTAGAAGGACAATTTGTACCTGTCCTTAAAGACCTAGTACTATTTGTTCATTGGGTACAGTCAAATAATTTTTTAATAGTAGAAGAAACTCATGCCTCTTAGAAGGCAATTCAGACATTAAAGAAGCTTTAGCTCTAATCTGTCATTTTCTGTCCATTTCCACAAGTAAGTTTATATAATGGAAACTGATAAGAGTCAAGTTACTAAAATATGAAAATCACAGAATTAGCATTTATCCTGATTCCTTGGTTGAGGCTGTCAAGAAAAGAGCTTGTGCTGATCACAGGATGTTAGCTACCTTAGAAGCTGCTACAGTTTGTTAATTTTCATTAGTTCTTAAGTGTTAACCCTGAAAAAAAAACAGTGGAACAACATCCATTTTAGGAGACCTTCTATCATATGAAGAAATTAGGCTCATATTCTTACCTACAAAGGTTTCTATAACATTGGATTTTGCCCTGCTTTATATGTTGCATAGATATTTGGCATTTAAGTATCTGTGGATTTAAGTGTTAAAGGAATTTCATTCACATTTCATCGTGGCAGAATAGTATCATCAAGATGTTTAATACTTTTACTGTTTACTACACCACATCATGGCTTCTCTAGTATATTTGGTATTAACACAACCCAATTCACTTCACTTTTCAAACTGATTGTGTTGGCATTGATGTTGCAAGTACAAGATGCCAGAAGGTACTTTATATTTCTTATAAAACACCATATTTAACCAATATCAAATGATGTATTCATGTATTCATGATGTATTCTGTGCTCTTTTATGGAAAAGTAAGTAATGGAGATTAACAAAATATTTAAATCAAGCCAACAAGTAATTCTGGGAACAACTAAACTTGTTAATATTTTAGAATATATGTAAAAATAAGATCCTTTCCACAAAAATTCTGCAAAGGATTTTTAAAACCAGGTATTTTAATCTATCTTAATCACAGTGATATTTGAAATCTTGTTTTGTAAGGTTTGATAAGGCTTTGGAGATATTAATAGCAATATATTTAGCACCTATTGAATTGCATGTCTGATTTGTCTTCTGGAGAAATTAAGGGAAATCTGTTTTGTGGACTGCAAACAGTGCTATTTCAGACCTCAGCCAGCTTCTCTGGAGATACAGAATGGAAATGAGACATCTATAGAGTCAGTGGAATGCAAACTAGGCAGAATGACAGAGGAGGAGGATAATGAAAAGTGGTTTTGTAAATGCAGAAGAGTTTGAAAGAGTCTTTTGCAAAATACCTAGAGACAAAAGCTGTTTCAGATATATGAGATTCCCCTTATATATCTGAGGTAAAATATACCTCTCGATGCTGAAGAATGATAAATCTAGAATTGAAAATACTGGGAAGCATGTAGTGAGGATATCTGAGGTCCCTCAAGGTAATCTAAACAAAGTCTGGAAGCATTATGGATAAATGGTTTTTTAAACCATGGAAGAGAGAGGAGGTATGGCAGGGCCTGTCAGGATCCATCTGTATCCATGGGAGAAATGGATCTGTGGGCATAAACTAGTGTGACTGATTAAGAAAACTTTAAACGAGAATTGATCGGGGAAGGGTATAGCAACAGGATTACAGTAGGTAAACCAAGGATTGGGATGACATTGCCTGAGAGTGTCAATGCTAGTTTGGAACATTTACAGTTCTCCTGGGAGCAGAGATAAGTCAGGAGCATATCTGAAATGCTTATACACCAAACCACACAGTATGAGCAAAAAAACCCAGGATGAACTGGAAGCACTGGTCAGCTCCCAGAGCTACAATATCTTTGATATTTAGTGGTGAACGATTGAACTTGATGATATTGGATATACTGGATGTCTTTTCCAGCCTTAATGATTTTAATTCTATAAAACTGGTAAAACTTTGTGAAACAAGTCCTACGACTGGAGTGCTGGGGTGGAGAGTTACAGGCCTTACAGTTCATGAAGAGTAAGCAGAGCAAGTGAGGTGGAGGTGTTGCACTATATGCAAGGGAGAGGTTTGATTGCATGGCACTTACATTTAGTGATGCTGTGGTTGAGAGGATCTGGGTAAGGAGAAGGGGAATGGAAAACAAAAGAGATATTGTAGTGAGTGTCTACTATCAATCACCCAACCAAGATGTAAGCCCTCATGAATCATTCTATAGACAATTAGGAGAAAATTCTGGATTGGTGGTCCTGGTTCTTATGGGGGATTTCAACTTCCCAGGGATCAACTGGGAGTATCATACTGCTTTGATGAGTAAGTCTTATAAATTCTTTAAGTTTTTAGGAGATACCTTCTTGTTCCAGTACTCAGTGGGCAAACTAGAAAACACACCATCTTAGATTTGTTAGTTTGGAATAGAGAACTCATGGGAAATATAATGGTTGTTGACTATCTTTACCACAGTGATTAGAAATGGTTGTGTTTAAAATTTTCAGTATAATGAGAAAAAAAGGGCAAGTTAGTTGCTACCTTGGACTTCAGGGGAGCAAACTTTAAGTTAAAGAGGGAACTATTTATCTGAGGATCCTGGGAATCCGCTTTTGAGAGCTTAGGACTCCATGAGTTCTGGTCAGTCTTTAAGAACCCCCTTTTAGAACCATAGGAGCAAGTAATATCCCTCTAAGCACCCTTCTGGACAAAGTGTCCAACTCTGGGATAAGTGATTCACCATGTACTGGATGACGAACTGGCTGACGGCAGAGCTCAAAGGTTTGTAGTGAATGAGGCTACATCTGACTGGTGAGTGACTGGTCACCAGTGCTGTTCCTTAGGGTTCAATTCCAGAGCCAGTTCAATTCAATGTACGTATTAACGATCTGGATGCAGGAGTAGAATGCACCATTAGCCAGTTTGCTGGTGTTACCAAACTGGTAGGTGATGTTGACTCTCTCGAGGGACAAGAAGTGACTGTCCCACTGTATTGGTGTGGCCTTACCTGGAGGACCATGCACAGTTTCAGGCTCCGTGATCTAAGAAGGATGCAAAGGCGCTTGAATGTGTCCAGAGGAAGGCATCAAAGATGGTGAAAGGGTTGGAAGGAACATCCAGAGGAGCAGTTGAAGACTTTGGGTTTGTCTAGTTTAGAGAAAAGATGGCTGAGGGGTGACCTCATTTATCTCTACAGAGTGCATGTGGAGACGGAGGTGCTGTTCTCTTCTCCCTGGTATCCAGTGATAGGACATGTGTGAATGATTCAAAGCTGCACAAGAGGAGGTTTAGACTGGACATTAGGAAGCATTTATTTACTGACTGGATGATCAAGGACTGGAGCAATCATCCTAAAGAAGTGGTTGATGCCCTAAGCCTGTCAATGTTTTAGAGGTATTTGGACAATGCTCTTAACAACATGCTTCTGCTTACTCAGACCTGAATTCATCAGGAAGTTGGACTATGACAGTTGTAGGTCTCTTCAAACTGATATAGTCTAGTTCTTTTTTGTACTGTTCTATTCTAAAAATTATTTTGAAATTTGCACCTGTCTAAATCCTACATGTAAACTCATGAAAGGGATTGTAAATTTTTTCACTGAAAGGGTAGTTAAGCATTGAAACAGGGTGCTCAGGGAGATGGGGGAGTCACAGTCTCTGGAATTGTTCAAGAAATCACTGGCCATGGCACTTAGTGCCATGGTTTAGTTAGCATGGTGGTGTTTGGTCAAAGGTTGTACTTGATCTTGGAGGTCTTTTCCAACCTTAATGTTACCATGATTTTATGGCCAATCATTTTTTTCTTTTTTTTTTTTTTTTTTCAAAAATATGAATGAAACATATGGATTGAAATACAAGAAAATGCTTTAGGTATGGCCGTTTCCTGATTACGCTCTAACCAGTCTTTCTATCCCATTGCATACCTTGAAAAGCATCACATGTGGTAGGAGTGCTCTGTTATGATGTCAGATGCCTCTGCCCTGTCACTGCGAGGATGCTGAACTGGCTTAAAGCTCTTAGTAGAGACCTCTCCACACAAAATATCCCTTCTGTTAGACAAAACATTTGATGAAACTCAGCCCTTATATTTCTGCATTTCACTTCTATTTTAACTTGTTTGCAGGCTTAGACCTCTATTTTTAAAGCACAATACTGAAAATCCATCAATTCTATAAGGAATTTTGCGTGGCCAGACCCAAAAGTGTGTTAATTCTTTACATGCATTCAATAAAATTTCTTCAGTCACTGTAGTCTTTTCTCAAAGTATTTTAGAATTAAATAATTAAACTGTAAATTCATGGCAGTGGAAACACGAGAGTGGTTCATTTATAACTTGGTTACAAGTAATGGGTGTATTGTTCTTCTCTATTGGTTTTTCTTATTTACCTCTTAAAATGGAATGTCATGTCATTAAATCTGCTCCATTTGTATTTGCTGTCTTAACAGCATGTTAGCCTGGATTTTTATGAAGAAAATGTGAGGCTTTTAATTTTCTATTCCTTACTGCATTTACTACTCTCACAAAACCGTCCTGTGTCTTCCTTTTCCATGTAGAGCAGTAAGTTATGCTGCAAATGTTGTTTTTTTTTATTTATTAAAGATTTCAGCAGAGCAAAGTATTGCCTTATAAAAATACTGAAGCGTTTGCCCTAGGTGTATGGAAACAGGTTTTCTTTTTCAATAAGGACAACTTACATTTTTCAGATGGTTGGGTTTTTATGAGTTTTTGTATGTTCTGTTTTGTTTTTCTAAGAGAACTATTTAAAAATTTGAGATAAAAGTTGCTGAAAACTTTTCAGGTCAGTTTTCAGTCTAAAAGACTGCACATCTTTTTCTGAATCAAATCATTTTATTTCAACATATTTGGTGAGTGATATTTTCAATTTTGAGAGTCATTGTTTTCAGCATGTCCTGCACAGTAAGGTGGTCTATGGTCTTATTTTAACTTCATAATTTCAATGCCTTTTTGTTCTGACTGTAATTACAATGTTATATACAGTGTTTCCCTGGCCATTCTGTTTTGCCTTACAAAAGTCCTCTACCTAGAAAAAGGAAGAGCAAAGCCAAGAAGAGATACTCACCCTCACTGCATATAAAGGGAAACGTTTCAATTATAAGAAATGTTGAAAGAGAGAGAGAGCAAAGTAAACTGAAACTGTCAGGGTCACCCCCCTTGTCAAAGCTCTAGGCTACAATAAAAAGGTCATCTGTCATGTGAACAAATTTTGTGGAAGAGGGATGCCTTTTAAATTTCTATGAAAGAAACCCTGATCGGTGTGATTGCTGTGACAAACCAGTAAAATGTTCATGCTGATGAATGAATTAACAGTGACACACAACATTAAAACGATGTCAGCATGGTCTTAGGTGACAAGGTCAGAAGATGAGTAGCTTTTTGCAACCCTGTCAAATCAATTACTACAGGTCACTTCAGGGGTCAACTCATTGCCCTCACCATGATCCAGGTCTATGCTGCCACGTTACACTCAAGGGAACAGAGTGATCTGTGACCAGTGTGAGCGCTACCTAAACAACACTGCAAACAAAGACATCAGTGTGGCACCAGACAATGTAACACCAGGGTTGGAGAGTACAAAATTAATGGGGAGGCATTAGTAATGAGCAGAAGGGCTCCAGATCCCATATTGTGTGTCTGTATGATAAAATCAACCACAACCCTACTTTGTCCTCACAAACTAATACTTTAGCACTTCAATTGCATATTTTTTATCAGGTTTCAACCACCTTTGACATAGGCTGTCCAAGACACCTTTGGATTGTTAAAGGTAGAAAACAGATAGATGGGAGTTTTACAGTGTTGTAGCTGTCATCCCATAGCATACTTAAAGGTGGACTGAGCTTGCTCAGCATGTTTGCTTGACACTTGCAAAGCAAAACAGTCTTGAGTTTAAGCTGATACTCATTTCTAAAGCTTTTGTTACTAAAGCAGTGTGCATGTTTAAGTACTGCAAATACTCAGTAATATTTAGGTAATCTGGAATTTCAGAAGCTGTTTCTGCCTCATGCTGAATGAAGACTGTTAGTTATGCATGGTTATTGTAGTCAGGTTTAAAACAAAAAGAGCTGAGGAATATATGTGCAATTTCTGTGTTCACTGTGTCTGCCAGGATTTTGAAGTGTCATGGTAAAAATCAACTACTGTCTCTCCCCCAAGGATGTATATATTGAATTATTAATAATACAAATGCTTCCCTGCACCATTATTTTATTTCAGTACTTTTGCATAATTACAAAAGCTCTTTCAGGGCTTTGCCAGCTTTTTAAAGCTCAGGCATGCTGCATTATAAGCAAACAGAGCATTATAAATGTATTTATAATACAAACTGTGAGCAGAGTGTGTATTTACCAAAACACAGCTGAAAAATCTGTTTTGATGGGTTGGTATTGATAGATAAAAGCTACCATGCAATGAAGTAAGACAATCCAAATATATTGTTCTTTAATAAAAATATGTACTAAGGTACAGTTTTATGTAGTTTTAAAAATGTAGTATTCATTCATGTATTGATGTATAAAAAGTAAGTTATTTTTCCTGCAATGTACTTTTAGAGCACATACAGTGTAATTACTGGATAATGAAGCTATCCCATACATTCTGGGATGATTTGTAAAACCTGTTTTCATTTTTCTTTTTTTGTGTTAACTACTTCCACCACTGTTTGCCGTAACAATCATAAAAGCATTGAAACTAGAAGGAACTTCTCTGGGTTGATCAGTTTATCTCTCAGGTTAGTGTGTCTAATGTTTTCTTTCCTTACTTAAACTGAGATGAACCTGAAGGACAAATTCTAGCCTCACATTCTTAATTTCAGCATTTTATGTACCTACAAGAGTAAGACAAATGGTACAAAGGAAGGTTGTGATGACTTCGTTTGTAGGGACACACTAGTCCTCCATATTTTACAGTAGCATTAAACTGAAGTATCAGGCACCATATTCCCTTTGCACCAAGCTCAGGCATAAAGTGTAAACCATTTGCTGCTTGCTTGGTCAGGCAGTCTTATTCCTGTGGCTACATTTTAGATGTTCTACATTTTTCACTATATTCTTAAAATAAAAAGGATGAAAAAATAATTTGGATTTCATTTGCTTTTGGTTTTCATATCTTTAAAACCTCAAATGATCAGTATATCCTTAAAGAGTCTTGGTGGCTTGGGTGAAGGGGAAATGAAACCCCTGAGAAAAGAGGTGAATTCCCTTGCGCAAAGTTTGTCAGCTTCAGCTGAGTCACAATGAACTGGGCGTGCTCAGCCCTTCAGTGCTATTGATGAAACCTGGTCCTAAAGCCATCATCTTTCTGCCAAGGGAAACAGTGCAGTTAGATTATGCAGAAAACACATAAGTGGCTGAATCACTTTGATATTTTAACTATGCCATTTAGAATTTCTATCTTCAGTTCCAAATCATCCATCAGATACATATTTTAGTTCTTTTAGGCACTCAGTTTGTGGAAATACAAATTCCCCCGGGACAGAGCAATAATGCTGGAATAATGGGTACATTTTAATTTTGTTTTCTGTGTACTAGAACAATCGTAACTCAGTGCCACCCCAGTGAAATACATATGCATCTAAACACTGTGTCTGTGGAAAACAAAATAAAAACTAAATAAATTGCAGAGTGAAAAAGGAATCAGATAGATCTGGAAAGTGGAAAACGATGCTGATGAATTGTATGCAGCTTTTCCCTTGCAAAAACAAGAGCTGGGTTTGAATGCTGGCCAAACATGCTCTGTGTTTCAGTACATCCTCACAACTTAAGATCATAAGTTATTTTAAAAATGTTGAGTTTAGCAATACACATTGCTCAGTACACAGAAAGGAAAGTTGTGGTGATGCTTCCAGTGACTGAAAAATCTGTGGAATTTTTCTCCCTGCTCCTGGAATTAAAAATCTGATTGAATAAATTCAAATCCTAGGTTTGTATCTAGATGACTGTTATTACACTGTTCCTCAGAGTAGTTAAAATCCACAAATATCAGCTAATACATGTAAGTGCAACGTTTATGTACCAGAGATTTAAAAACTTGATCCTTTGTAGAAACTTCATGATACAAACCTCCCAGAGTCATTGAATTCTGCAAAAAATCTGTTGTGACTGATCTCACAGATGTTCACAGGCTTTAAAAGAAACTTCCTGGAAGTAGAGCAGTAGCTTTTAAAACTAGTTATATAGTTGTTTGGTAGTTTATTTTGTTTGTTTGTTTGTTTGTTTGTTTGTTTTTTGTTTTATTTTATGCTGTGGATCATTTTTAATCTTCTGAATATAAAAATATACAGCCCAGTTAGAATCAAAATGAAAAAAGTACATGGGAGCTATTTGGATTGGCACTGCATTTGCACAAGATTTTTTTTTACAGTAAAATCCCAGAGTAAGTATTTGATTTTTTCCTATGACAAATGATAACAAATCTGGAACTGTTATTCCACTGTTATTTGGTGGTAGAATGTCCTATTTTTTTTTGTGAAGATACATTGCCCAGAACCACAGTATCCTTATTCCTAGAACTCAGAAAAAGGTCTTTTTGTGGGGATAAGGATGCATTTTCAATAAATCATTAATTAAAAAAATATTGGGCTAGACCTGAGTTCATTTATGAATTCAAACAGAATCAGATAGATGGATCATTATAGCATTGTACAAAAAATAATAAACCCAACAAGTCCACTAAAAAACCCTTCCAATCTAATTTATGAAATTACCATGGTTAATTGTTTTATTCAGTAGCCTACTGAACAAGACACTCATTTGTATCTACAAGTATATGTGTTCTAAACTTAAATGTCTTGAAACTGCGATTGAAATTATTTTGTGGGACATTCTGGATTGGGCAACTTGTATTTCTTTCCTTGAATGTAACAAAATCCAATGTGACTTGAGATAGATTTAACAATCTGATAAAAACCATACAATTATGGAAGTAGCACTACCTAGTTTTTGGTAGCTCTCTTTTTTTCTATGGAGTATTAATTTTTTCTGAAAACCACATGGTATTCCCATTTAAGCTGAAACACTTTCTTTGCTGCAATAATTCTGGGGTTTTTGTCCATAAAACAGTGAATAATTAAAAATGCAGATATTTAATTTTCTAAGGAAAATCCCTAAAGGAAAAAAAAACCAAACAACATGCTGTTTATTTCTGTCTTTTAAATCAAAAGTTCTTAATATTTTCAGGTATGAGTCTTCAAATTGAATTATAATTTTTCCATCAAGGACTGTGTTTCTTTGGGGGTTTTATATGTTTGTAAAGCACGAAGGATACTTTGAACATCAGGAAACCCATAGAAAAGTTTCTACTAAATTTACAGTAATATAGGGTACATAGGTATCTGGCACAGCTAATAGTGATTTCCAGGCAGTATTGTCTTGATTGGCAGTAATTTCACCTCACTTATCTGGTGCTGCAGAGCTCTTGAAACCAAAAAGACCGGTTTCAGGAGACTTTTTCTAATTAATTGGAGTGGTGAACAAAGTCTGTTATTGCCTATCTTGCTGTTAAGTCAAGGCTTGTATATTTGTTGGTTGTTTGGTACGATGAATACTAAATAGAAATTAAATTTATGTATCTGTGAGTCTGTAATGAGGTAGATTAAGAAAAAGATAGAGAGAATTCTGCTGCTTCATCATTAAAATAAGTTAGCTGGGTCCAAGAAATATTTTTTTTCTTGAAAGGAATAGCCAAACTGGAATGGGTTGGAAACTTGACAGAAGTTTGGAAGGCTATGTCTATTTTTAATACATTCTAAGAGAAAAAACTGTGAAAAAGTAGGAGTTTCAGTTACTCTTATTACAAGCTTTCATCACACCATTGTAGTAATTTTGGTTTTGATTCGATGTGAAATGAAATCAATACTCTTGTTCCACTAAAGCAGAAATTCCAATTTTTAAAAAGCTTGAGTTAATGATGTTGGTTTAAAAAAAAAAAAAAAAAGAAAGAAAAAAGGATTTCTACCCAGGTCTCTATGCAGCCTCTGTGTGGCCTCTGTATTTCTAGGCTTGTAATGAGTTAAAGTGGTTCCAGCCTCCATTTGTAAAACCAGGTGCTTTGAAGCAACCTGATGCAAGAGATGCTCAAAATGAACCCAAGTGAGGGAAGTCATCTAAGTACACAAATATCTGGGTATTCTTCACTCATCAAAACATTTAATAGGAAACCTAAATCCAATCTAAGAAATTGAACTTCTGAGTTCAAAAAGCTAATTAATCTTTGTATTCATAACTGTTCAGAGGCCCCAAGGGGATGATGTATTTTTAAGAGTGCTCGGGAATAGCAGGTGGTAGTTTTCACTGCTGTTATCAGCTGTGATGTTGAACATTGACAGACAGTTTCTGTAGGCTATTTTTCCCCTTTTTTTAATTACTCAAGCTTTGCAAAATTACCTTTTTTTTCTTTAAGATGTCAAGGGGTATTTTTTAGAGAAAGCAGACCTACATTTGTATAAACTGAAGGAAAATCACAACACAAAACACAGTATAAAACAGTTCTTAATATATCTCATAGAATCATTCTCAGAAATCTTTGAGAGGAAAAAAAAAGCCAGATAGCAGAAACAAAAAAGAACAAGGAGATAGGAAAAGTTTAGTAGAGACAGAATGTCCTTCTGGGGGAGATGAAATATATCCTCATTTATCAACCCTCTGATCAGCCTTTCTTTTCTTTCCTGTTTCCCTGGAGGGAAATAGGAGATTTGCTCTGCTAAACCAGCATGTTTCACTGATAAGTAATGCTTACCTTGCCAGGGTCTTGCTACTTACTGCTCTTGTTGCTTTAATGGTGCAGCTATTTATTTTGCTTTCACTGCAGGAAAACAAAGAATTTGGCTAAATTTTCTTTGATGTTCTGATTTAATCACCTTACATTTAGTAAGCAAAAGAGAAATCACCAGTGAAGTTTATTTCCTCCTTATCATGTCAATGCAGAAGTAAGTTATCTCTTTGTAAATCAGGTATTTCTTTCACAGTTACAAAAAATTTTGCCTCTCCTCTAATTGATTTACCAGCAGAATAAATAGCTATGTAAAATTTAATAAATAGAATATAATGATACATATTGGCACAATTTTTTACTTTCTTTCTATCACAGCTGATGAGTATGATCCCATGAGAGAAAACAGAAAGGGCAACTTCCAATATTTCGAGCTGCTTTTTTTTCTTAATACTCTAAATACATAATCTGGATGCTCTTTCCAAACCTCTGTAAAAAGTCAAACTATTCCAAGACAGAGACATTATATTCTAATTTTATTTTTAATTTTGCTTTTTTCTCTGATAGTTATGTATTTCATAATTAAAAAAAATATTTAGCAATCAACTCTTTATTCTTCTTTACGAAATCTACCTCACACCAATGGCAGCATGTAGCACTTGTCACCATACATATTTATGGTTTATTTCCATTCAAAGACAAAGGCTTTTCATGTCAGATGTTTAAATTTATTGTAACATAATTATGTTTTACCAAAGGCACAATCTTCAAATTATGCTGAAATATGAAATAAGTTTTTATGTGACTTTTTTTGAGCAGGATAATGGATAATAATTAAAGTGCCACAAAGTTGTCTCAAGTGAGGTAATAATGATAATAATAAAGTACAAATTCTTAAAAGGAATGTATGGAAGGACTAACATTTTAAAAAGGTAAACAAAACTAATAAATATTCTTCGTATTTTACTTCCTTGAGCTTCCTGATAACATTTTAAGCAGATATGATCACATTCCTGGCTGAACCTGGGGTCATGGCGCTGTGGCTCCCCTCTATTGGGATACTGGATTCAATATCTCACAACAATCTGCCTTGAGTGGCCTACTTCTTCTTTTGAGGTTTGGTCCATAGCAGGGTTTTCAGAGACTCCTGCAGCCCAGCTTGCTGGGAAGTAGGTGCTCAAATGCAGCTTGGGGAAACCCACCTTCACCAGTAGCAAACAACAGAACAGTTCAGTAGGGTCCAGTTTCAATATTTCTATAACAAACCTAATCCTAAGAGTTTTATTTTCAACAGCAGCTTTAAGATCTGTAGCCTTCTCATCTGTTTTGCAAGGAAAGATTTGCCTCCAAATATTGTACTTCGGCAGGGACCCTCTGAATTTGTTTAATCTGCTTTTGAAACTCTCCACTTTTCAGTACTCACAGCTCCCTGGGAAAGATCTAAGGGTTATTCCAAATTACAGTGGATTCCCTGAACCTACTCATGGTACTTTGTAAGCTAGTATTGTATTCTATTTCTTTCACCTCTTTAGGGTTTGGCCAAGAGGCCCTTTTAAGCAATGGAAGCAAAACATATACTTCTGAAAAAAAAGAGTTTAGGAAGACACAATCAGGTATTTTTAAATTTTTTTTTAATCAAGAGCCCTACCCTGGCCCTTAGTTATTAAATTATTTTTATTGAGTTATAAATGTCATGGCTAAGGCATGTATGTCTTTGTTGAAAAAAAAAGAATATTAAGAAAACCAAATTTTAGGTGGGACAATTGGAGTTCAGTGGAAAGAAATTAAGTAGAAAACAACTATCAAGTGAATGTAAAGTTATTTCAAAAGTCAACGATTTGATAGGACCTATTTTCATTAAAATCTTCTTTGTAATGAATACTGATGTAAACCTCAAGATTCTTGATTTTTGCTTATTTGTGATAAGACAAAGCCTCAAATATGTTGAATGTTGACATTTTTCTTCCAATCAGAATTCAAGTAATAAAGTATGTATTTTATTACATGGGATGTTATTCAAACTAGTTAAATTTCTTGGAATTGTACAGTTGAGGAAAGTCTTTGTAGGAATAATCTGTGTCTCAACACTTCTCTCCATGACTTTTAAAACTATACAAAACCTACCAATTATAAAGAGCTGAGTCTTTTGGCATTCACACACACATTTTTAATGTATATGGATTCAGTATGGCCTTATTATTGTCCCTATACAAACCAACTTAATTGTCCCTATATAAACAGAAAGACAAATAATTCTGGTCCTCAAGAGATTTCAGTATAAATTAAAGTATTATAACTCAGATGGCAGGAGATAATGTGTGAGATTAAGGGTAAATACTATTGGTAAAGAATTGTTTTTTTTGTTGACTTGCACTGTTAGAAACCACATTTTTAATTATAGAACAGCCAGGGTTGGGAGTGACCTTGAAAAATTATTTACTTCAAATTTTGTGGGACAGGCAGCATAGAGGAGATTAACTAGAACCTATTTGTTTCATTCAAACCACTTTCTTTCTTTCTAGAAGGGCTAAAATTATTCACTGACAATTCTGAGATAGATCAACAGTTACTCTGGAATAATTCGGTATTCTAGATATTCATTATATAACTTAAGGAGTAAGAATGAAACTAGAACATCTGAAAATGAAAGGCTGCAGAAAGTCTGATAAAGTCTATATTATTTTAACCATCACCAGGATACTGCCTCACAAACACTGGCTTTATTATTTGCAAAGAGGACAGATGTTCAATTTCAATAATAACAAAAATCCCCAGAGTTCATATTTACGTATTTTGAGGGAATAAGCTATTTTATAAAATTTTAAATAACAATTTTCCTACCATGTTATTGCATTAATTATTCCTTTAACTGTTGTACTTCTTAGAGCTTTACAGAACTGTCATACTTTTCATTAAAGCTGCAGCTTAATTGGCCTTAAAATATTTAAGATGAATAAAAGCATTCTTGGCAATGAAAATGATTGAAAATGAAAAATTAATTTAAATGGTCTCAGATGTGAACAGTGCTTTACATGGACTGAAGGCTAGAAAAAGACAAACTACAAAGAATGCTAAAATAGCACTGTTGTTTCTTAAAAGTTTGTGTACCAATGTATTATATCAGGGATTGTGTTAAACTGCCTTTTCTTGTTTGATCCAAACAAAAAATCATTTTGTACCAAGAACTGTTTTCAATGACCTACATGGGTTTTGTATCCAGATGTTGTTTCAAACTTTGTGACTTAGTAATGAACAGGGGGAAAGTATCACTGAAATTTATCTGATAGAATTAAATTCTTTTGCATTTAGCAGTGAGGGTATGTGAATAATATAAAAAGGTCCTCACAGGTCCAGGTAAATCAGGAAATGTCCTGATTCTATCTCACTAGATGAGGCCCAGGGAAATGTTTCTTCTGTTCCACCAATTTCTACTTCTACAGATAAATTATCCTACTTAAAATTTGTTTTTTTTAATATTCTTTTAAGTTTTTTGACTTGGAAAGGTTATAATACCTTGCTAAACACATAGTGTCTGCTTCTAACATTTCAACACTACACAAAAGAAGAAGTTGTAAACTTGTATTTGCAGCAGATAATTGCTTGGTTGTACCCAGTGAAGATATGAAGCTACTTGTGCCCCTGGATAGACTTTAGGCAAAATGCCGAATGACTTACTTGAGGATTCAGTGCAGGTAAATGATGCTCATGTTCCTATAAAAGTTTCAACTGGACTTCTAAAGACTGATAAGTACAAAATTCTTGTTGAAATTAAATATATTAATGAGATAATAAACTTACCTGATTTTACCTGCCTAAGAGTTAATCCTGTAGTAATATTTTTTCGTGTGAATACCTTTTATTCTTAATGGTATAGGCATTATAGGTCCCTTCAGTGAGTGATTTGTCCCATCATGAGACAGATGCTCTACACAGCAGGAGTGACTCACCCACTACAGGGGTTAATTTCTATTGATTCGAGTGGGAATTTCTTGCACATGGCAGCATGCTGTGCTTAATAATGGGTATATTTGTTATTATACAAAAGCAAATAATGTACATTTAGCTATTTAACGAAGATACCTAGAAGTACTTTCTATTTATACAGCACATTACTCAAAGGACAAAGAGAAAGTGGGTAATTTAAATGAGCAGCTACTATAGATATTTCTCCCAAATTACTTCTATACCTTTGAAACAAATTTAAAAAAATTAAATTTAAAAAACTCACCAAAACCATCTCTCTGACAATATATTGGTTTGATGATTTTCCCTAATTACTCTAAGGAAATGTCTTTGTTTTTTTCCCTAGAGGACAAGAGTCTGACTCAGTGTTGAAGGATAAATTCTTCCATATTCTGTCCAAGCTTGAAAAAATATTTCTTTACTCTAAAATGTTAGCTCTTTTATTTAATTTTTTTCCCTTAAGACTGAAAAGGGGATTTATTAATTCACAGAGAAAGAGGAAAACAAATGAATATATTATTTTTTAGTTTATGGGTCACTTCAGAGAAACAATAAGACTAGATCTTTATTTAACAATGTTTAAAGACTTAATCCACTCACTGATCATTTAATGCAAAAAACCCACAAGTATTCTTGAAGTAATTCCAGTTGTTTAGGAGTTTTCTGCTCTAACTTTTAAGTCACAATCCACTTGCTTATTTCAGACTCAAAAATGTGTTGTAACCATCGGCTATACTCACAATGCAAAATATTAATAACTCCTCATACTCTATCTGCGTTCTTTGACAGCCACACATGAATAAACATCAACTACATTCAGAGCAAGAGTATAACAATGCTGTCATTGGAGATGAACAAAACAGCTTAATGATTGAATCATCAAATCCAGAGCAGTTCCCTGCCCAAGGGGATGTATCTTGAGGATATATCAAGCATTAAATTGCTCATTTGATTCCAGCCAGGTTTCAGTTTTGTTTGTCCCACAATATTTTCAGGTGAACCTTTGCTGAACTGTTTACTCTTCTCAAGGTAAATCACCCTTGGAGCAACACTGACTGTCCCTGCTGAGGTGAAATGAGGATTTTTTTCCTCATTTCTTTGTGAGACAAAGAGCAGCAATGTCTCTAGACCATACTCCCCATCCTGGGAAATAAAGCAATCATTTTTGCTATTACCCTTGCTATCAGCATAGCACAAGGATTCCAGCTTCCCCTTTTCACCTCTCACAGCTTTCAAGTTTCTTGTCTGAATGCTCTTAATCATTTTCAAATTTTCTTTTTGACGGATTCAATACTCTGATAACTATTACTTTGCAATGCAACACACAGTAACCCCGATTTTCCATTCACTGGATTTTCATCATTTTCTGAGGGAAAAAATAGTACTTCATTACATATCTATTCATCTGTGTCCTTGGTAAAATGCAACATTATCACATGCAGAATCTGGGCTATTTATTTATTTATTAAATTGTTTGTTAGAGAGAAAAAGAGGAGATAGTTGGGTGATTAAAAGGATATTAATGCACAGGGTTTTTTAAAGTAAGGTTTAAAATATCATTATTACTATCAATTAAACGGACATCTTGTATCACCAATGTAATATTTATATTATATGATGATATAGACTTTTGGATAGCAATTAAGGGTTAGATTAAAAATCATAGCTAAATAATATTTTCAAGTCTTGGGGTAAAAAACTAACTCAAAGTTCAAAACAAGATAATGCACTTTTTTGTATTATTTTTCATCCATAAACTCCACTTCTCAACATTAAGGACTTTCATGTCATAAAACTGGTTATATAAAGTATTATAATGTTTTGCACTAATTTTCATTTCCTTGTTGTTCTTTTTCAGAAAGAATAAAGCAAAGTTTTCTAACACAAGGAAACATGTTAGCTTTTTCATGGTATCAGAAATCTCATTTTTGCCTGAGGTCGATAGCAGAAATAAGGAGTGATGGTGACAGAACAGAGAACCCATCTTTTTTAGAATCACATTTAGAATCACTGTTATTAAAGAGGAGACCACAGAAATTTTGAAGGACACATTTCTGTTCAGTAATTCTTTGTAGTAGATATTACTCCACCACTGGTATTGAAATAAAACCCCAGCTGCCTCATGCAAAAAGTTGATTCAACATTATGACTAATGTCCTGATGTGCAGGGTGTGAGTCGCAGGAGCCACTGAAGATGTTGGGGTGTGTGGGCAGGAATTAGGAGGAACCAGGCTATGTCTGAAATAAGAAATATTCATCAGGATTGGCTCTAAGGATTCTCTATTTTTGTAGAAAAACTACAATAAATGAGTTGATCATATGGATAAAAAGATAAAGATGGGAAAAAAAGAGGCATTATATTCCTATCATGTCTTCGGTCCTTTGGACACATCCTATTGTAACTTCAACTTGATTTGGTGTACTATTGAGTTTGATATTTATGTAAAATTTAAAACATCCAGCCCTCAAGAAGAATTCAGTGGTAATAAAGAAATAATGTTCTTACAGTTAATTAAAGCATCATGAGAGAATGTTGCCATTTTACAAAGAAATATCTATGAATATGAAAGCAAATCCTAGAGGTTTCATATGTAATGAGATTTTTAATATTGTTGTTAGAAGTTTCTTTACAGAAGTTATTTTAAGTTCACTTAAGAATAAAATAGTAATTCCTAATTCCAAAAGTTTGTTTTTTAATTGCATAGTAAATTTAAAACTTACTATTTCATAAAATGTTAAGACAATTTCAATAAAAAAATATCATAGTAATTGAAATAATATTTCTAAATGTTGCAAAAACATCTGTTATGCTGTGGAAGAGCAGTGATTAACCAAGCTGCTTTTGTTAGCTTACGCATTTTTATGACAAGGATGCAGCCTTGTTTTGGAGAAAAGCTGCATGGTAAATTATGCACTGCAGGATTACAGGTCTGTGTTCCAATTTAGGAGGACCAAGAAGGACCCTAATACAAAAGACCATGGGTCAAGAGGGAGATTTGCATCTCTCCTTTCAAGATATGCTCCTCATTTTTTTCAGATTTTTGTTGTCTTCCTTCCCCCTTCTCACACCATAGGTACCTGGGGATAACAGTCCACATTTGTTTTTAAGTCAGTACAAATAAATAATAATAACAACACTATAAAAGGCAGAAAGTGTATTTCTAATGCATTAAGTTGTCTGCACTATGGAATTAATATTCACACACACAAATAAAAACAAAACAAAATAAAATTATATTTGTGGTAGAAGGCAATCGAAAAAAAGGGTCAGGGAAACTACAAAACACTAATATTTCTTAAAAATCAGTTGCTTACTGCATAAAATTGAAATTACAGTTTTTCATTCTAATATGTTGGTTTCTATTTGTTCCTAAAAATGTAACTGATATAGTCATGTAATCAAAAATAAACATTTCCTAGTACCTCTAGTGAAATTAATGTTAAATGACACAACAGTAAGTTACTTCTAAAATAAAATGCTCTTTGTATTAACATGATACTACATATCTGAATATACTGAACATTGTGAAATGTTGCATATAGCAACAAAATCTTACAGCCTCTCTGAGTTCACCACTGTGTGTGTGGGTGTGTGTGTGTCTGTGCGAGTGTGTATGTGTGTACACAAAGAGGAGTATTTTCCTATAGTTTTCAAATTTGACTTGGAAGTCTTTGGCTGTCTGTGACTTTCAAAATAGTGTTCCAATATGCATTCAATAAAAGAAAGAAAGCCAAAACAACTAATTTCAATAACTGGGTTAACTCCTCCTATATAAGGCAGGAGCTTCTGAAGTCTTTCTGGAGTTGGGTTCATCACTGGTGTCAGACATGAGAGGCAACAGATGTATCCCTAACTCTCATTTCTTTCTTTATTCCTTCTATTTTAATTTCCTTGTTTCTCTCTTTTTTTTTTTTCTGATTTTTTCCTGAATTTCCCCTCTTTTTCTTTTTTCTTTTTCTTTTTTTTTCCTTTTTCTTTTTCATTTTGTTTTTCTTTTTCTTTTACTTTTTTCCTTTTTCTTTTTCTTTTCCTTTTCCTTTTCTCTTTCTTTTTCTTTTTGTCTTTCCCTTTTTTTTTTCTTTTTCTCTTTCTTTTTCTACACCTGCATCTACTTTTATATCCCAAGTACACTATTTACACCTAAATATGTGAACAGTATTTCCTCTCTATACAGAAAGTAAACAGAACAAGTAAAGCAAGTAAAACAGAACAAGAATAGAGCAAACAAAATTTCTTTATGACAATCATGCAGTAGCCAGTAACTGAATAACTTATTTCCTACTTTTAGGATTGTGACTTTATTACCTCAAACCACAACTAAGAAGAGATTAAACTAAATTGTAGCCACTGACTTTTATTTGTTAGTCACCGAATAATTTTTTGACCACAAATATATAAAAAATGGGAAAACACTGATTTTTCTATAAAACAACTTCAATAAAATCCTCTTGTTTTGAGCTTCTCCCAGGGACAAAATATCTGCTGAGCAGACTTGTGTAGTTCAATCTGCCTCTGGGTTTTCATCATGTCCATTTTACTTCTGAAAGTCTGAGTTGGTGCATGCAAAGCAGTGGTTCTCCTTCATCGAAGTTAATTGAGTAAGATCTAGTAAATTGAATTTGCTTAAAAAACAATTTTATAATAGTTATCTGGGTGAGTTAATGAATGATTAGTATATATAGTAAAGATATGAAAGAGGAAGTAAATTAAAGTTGACACAGAAACTCAATATCTCTGATGCAAAAGGTTCTGAGAAGATTGCTTTTACTTTATTTTCATCAATCTTTTCAGGAGAGATTACACAACTTAACAGCCTTACAAAAGGTGTCACTTTATCTGATGGCATCCAAAAATGAATCTTCATAAGCAGTGGTGTTTCAAGCCATTTTTAACTTTGCAAATATTTTAACATTTCAGTCAGATAGATCTGGATTTACTAAAGGTCTATTAAGCCTGACCTTGCCCTTTTTTGTACAGAGTGCTTTACTAGTTTTCAGGTTAAAGGACACAAGTAATGTTTCATCAGCCTAGATGAAAAAAAAATGGAAAAGATGGATTTGACAGAAATATTATAAGATGAAAGAGAAATTAAAAGAAAGGGAAAATGGAAACTTCTGAGCTGGAAAGAATTTATTGACGTTCCTCAAGGACCAGTCTGGAAATAACCTAATTTAATATTTGTAATCATGGCATGATCTAAAGTAGTTTGACCTAAGTAGTTTATTAGTCATATTTGTAAATGATGCAAAGTGGAAGACATCATCAATGCAGAGAAGGGGGAGCATTGTGAAACATGAACTGAATTTTAAAGACTGGAATAAGAGAAATGGGGTGAAATTTAGCAGTATAAAAACCAAGGTCATGCTTTTGAACAGAAAATGATATAGAGAACACAATGCTGAGGGAAAACACTGAGATCCTGAATATAATGTAGTACTGTGATTGCTCACATTTATGAACAGTTAAACAAATCCAGAATAAATACATGAAGAGACTACAGAACCGATAGTGGAAAGACGAAAATGTATAGCATGGAAAAAAAGAGTCATAAAATAGAAGGTTCTGAGAATACACAATGCTTTGTCACATAAATAAATGTGTCAGGGGAATAAACACTGGAGATATAAAAAGAAAAATTCCCTTAAAAGCCAAGAACGAGATTTGGCATGGGAGAAGATGGGTATAAATAATCTGAATAAATTTAGGGTAGAAATTAGAAGAAGGCTTTAGCCCATGAAGGGAAAAAATTTCGGGAGATCTTTCCAACAGTACATGAGGAGAGAAGCAAGCCTCATCAACTTTGCCAAAGATTTCATGATGCAGATGTTTGGTTTATGACTGTATAATGTGATCACCTGACATGACAAAGAAGTGGACTCATTGCCTGTGTTGGTGGTTGCTGGAGTTCTTGTGTTCGTAGCATCATCAGATTTATTATCATTCCATAGCCATTCTTTGTTAGCAACAAAGGGATACTTATATAAATAGTTTCCTACAGAAAGTATTCTATATACCTGTATAACCATCACTGTTAAAACTATCATGTAATATCACAAAAATTTTTGAAGACTAGTAAATTATTAGATAACTGAAAAACTACACAAAAACTACAGATTTAAAAACTGTATGAGAACAAATTTGTATTACTCCTATGGGTTTAAAGGATTGACACTGAGCTAACCCTCACTGTAGTTTCTTTATAGGTCTCTCCAAAATTATTCACTTAAAAAAATTCCTTAAAAATTAAATCAATCACAAAATCTGTTTTAAGAACTGAACTATTATTAAAAAAAATTCACCCTTCTTCCTGGAGAATAAGATTTCCACTGACACCAGTGGAATCTTCTCATTCACTAAGTATGTCTTTTTCTGCTTATTGAGCTTACAGGACTGACCTAAAAAAAAAGTGCTAAGATATATGAAGTAACTGCAACAGAGTCTTTTTTAACAAGGCTTATAAGGAATAAAGGTCCACTATAAGAAAGGACATCCAGACAAAATCTCAAACAAGCATCCACAATAGACATATAATAAAGGATTTAGAATAAACTGCTGAATATCAACAGTTAGATACCCAAATCCTACTGTTGCTGGGGTCTTTTTTTCAGAGACCTCAGACAATGAAATTACCTCTTTCAAGAAAGAGCACTGTCAGCTGTGTAAACAGGGCATGGAACAAGAGATGTTGTTAAGGCAGGGTCTCCACTGGCTAGTAGAGATGACATGCCCTCCAGAAATCAAGGAGTCATAACTGACCAAATATTACACAGGAAGTAGGACTCAGTCCCAAGTCCAAATAGCTTATCATTCCTTTTAAAAGAGATATACATGGCTACACTAAACTTCCATGACATTTATAAGCTGCTGTCAGCTAGTTCTGATGTTAGGAATGTGGTTTGTTTGGCTTTCCTCTCAGTTCTGGTGGTCCTTTATCCCCTCTATACTTCCTTCATTCATGAGGACAAACACAACTCTGTGTGTGGTAAAGTAGGTTGTTGAACGAACCCGGACTACAGCTAAGCAGATCTGTGTGTTTCTGTTTGGATGTTTAACTGGGATCAGTTTCCCAGAAGAACACTATAACAATTTTTCAAGTATTTGCCAACTTCTAGCAAACAAAATTGCCTGTGGAGCTATTGAGATACATCATATTTGCAGTTCTGGTGTCCAAATTCTTTCAGAAGTAGTTAATTTACAGAAAATAATTTCAGATTAATGTAGGTTGCTTTGTACTGTATCTAACCAACTTAATTTATTTAGCACAAAACCTTTATTGAAAAGTGCCTGGAAATCAGAATGTCATTATATTTGGGAATGAACTGCCAAATGTTTAAATACAGTGCTTTCAGTTCTGAATCTCAAGAGCTTTCAGCATTTGAGGTTAAGATATGGTGTCAACACCATCAACAATGAATAAATAACTGAAGAAAAATGGCATTTTAATGTTAAGATATAATAAGACCTACTCAGAGTGCCCAGCCAGGACCTTGTTAAAATTGTACTGAGTGCAATCAATGAAATCAAATGTTTTATCAGCAAATTCTGCAATTGTTTGGTGGGCAAGCCCAACTGGACTGACTACATGTCAGCTATTTTTCAATATGACAGAAATAGTAATGGATCATCTGGAGTGCTATTATTTAGTGCTAATGAATGATTGTTTGGAGAGGAAAGAAAAATCAATTATGACAGCTGTGAGAGCTACTGCCCCTGTTTCATCATTCCAAAAATAAATAGCAAAGCTGCCTGCTAAGGTAGGAAATCAGCTAGCTTTCCCTGTGAGACATGAAAGTTATAGGCAAAGAAGCAGCTCTAACTTGTGTTTACTGTGCATAAACAATGATGGTGCCCCAAGGTAGAAGCAGAAGTCCTTGAACTACTAAAAAAACCCAGTACTTTTTCCTACTTGTATTGCAAGTGCTCAATGGGCTTTCTTTCTCCAGGCAGAGACAACTTTTCCTTGAGCATCAAACTGTCGGGGTTTTTTTTTGGAAACCTTCATGCTTGATCCAAGACAAACAGTGGCTGAGAAGAGATGACAGGTTAAAGACCATCATATTTGGAGTGCTAAGAATTTAAGGGATAACACACATTTAAAAAACAACAAGTGGGACCATAATTTAAAATAAAAGAAAAAAATTATTCCATGAAAAAGTAGCAGACACGTTGGGCAGTTTAGACAGAGCCCAAATAGGACTGTTCTCACTCTAAAACTAGAAAATGTGCTGCTTGTGAGGAACACTGTTCAACTAAACAGAGCTAAAAGTCAAATGAGAAACACAGTTTCAGAAAAGATAGTATGCAGCATGTTGGATCCCTTCTAAAAAGACTACAATGAATGAAACTGTTTAAAATTCCTAGGGATTTTTATATATATCAATATGGACATAGATAGATACAGATAGATATATACATTGATACAGAAACAGACATGGGTACAGAGTCATCTGACAAAATCTCATTTTAATTTTGCCATCCTGTATTAAATTGATTACCAAGGAAGATCCTGGTTTCTGTCAACTTCCCAGGACAGAGGGAGCCCTCATTCCCTTCTTGAGATCAGAAGGAAATATGACAATCAAGCTATGAAGTTGGATTGTGCCAAAGCTCACAGAAGAGTGCTGAAAGCCAGTTACCTCTTCATTACCTTCTCACTCCTAGCCCTTATGGACCAGACCTGGTGGACTAGCTATTGTCCTGTTCAATAGCAACATGCTGTTGCCAGTGTTCCACTCTGCCTTTTCCTCTCCCATCAGTTCAGAGGAAGAGGAGAAGGAAAAGGCATGGAAGGGATGGATTGAGTGTGCAAGCCACTTTTGCACAGCTTTCTTCTGTGTGTAATGACAGCCATACATGAACTTGTTCAAAGAGCAGAACATAAATGTATGGTCAGAACCTTGACAGATTGATTCAGCAGAAATCTTCCTTTTAATATCAACAGATTTTGATCAGGGTCTGAATGTACAATGCAGACATGAAAAAGCAAATTACTGCAGAAATCTCATCTTCAGGATACCTAACATGACAGGTGTCCACTGACAAATAGCAAAGACATAGGACAGGGAATAGACAATATGTTAAAAATAATAAGCTTATAAATTTCATGAAATGAAGCAAGTTTAATTTGTGAATTCGTTACTCTAGTGACAAGCTGCTAAAACATCAGTTGTACTAATGTGTCAAAAAACTAGACACATATTGAAGGAGACTAAACTTTCCATTATCTGAAACTCCCTTGGCATGGAACATGATTACTACAGACAGTTGCTAATACGGCTTACTATGAATTTATCTGGTAACTAATACCTTTGATTATCAATTGGAGTTAGTGTTTTAGTTATTTTAGCACAATTCAATATGACAGCACAAAGGGAAATTTACCACTAAAGTCAAGGTCAGCAGGAGAAGGATATTGATTTAGCTATGGGACTTTTTGAGGGAGCTATTACAAACTTTAACAAGCATATAGCTTTTATAGCATATAAGTTAATGCTGGGAAAAGAATTCTAGAAGAGTACAAAAACTGATGATGCAGTTATGACAGCAATCCCTTCTGAAAAAGATGAAAAACTGGCAGGGAACTGACTATCCAACATCTACCAAATCTGGAACTACTTATGTCTTTCTGGGAAAATAACCTTGTAGACAAACGACAGACCTGTGGGGGTAGACAGGTGTAATCTAGCCTCATTATTCTTAAGCACAGCAGGAGGTGATAACTAGCTCTGTGTAAGCAACCGAAGTTGTTACAAATTACGAAAGCTGAGGCTGGTCCTCAGTCATGGAAATCATTAAAAATTATTTTCCATAGATATTTCCTATGGTATAAAACTATGTAATGTTGGTGCAAGTTGGAAAGGGAAAAGATAGAACACTTGATTTCTTTACAGGACATCAGTATGTATGATGTTACAAAAGTAACACAAAATAGTTTTCTCTTTGATTTGGATCCTTCTGATGGCCCTAATTTCTGAGTGGCCTCTGGCAGAGCCCTATGACAGTTTACTGTAGAAGTCCAATGACAGTCCAATAGGAGGATTTGATAAATATAGATATGTACATATGTATATCTCTCTCTATATAAATATATATATGTAAATATATATATATATTACATACACAAGTAATAAAGCTTCATAGTCAGAAAAAAACCATTTTGCAGGACTGTTGAATATACCATTGGTCAGTTTCAAAGATATATAATTAATAATCAAGGACAACTGCAGATCTCTTGCAAGTCTTCAGTTCCAGATAAGAGGAAAGATCAACCTCCTTCTTCAATATAATTTTGGTGCTGTTTACTTTCTCTGAAGTCATTTGTCATGCTGTGAAAACCTACAGATGGAGTTTTGAGGACTTGCAATTTTCTCAAATAAATATAATTATGGTAAGTAGAGTCCAGGTATTCTTACAGCAAATACAAGGTAATTGTCTTCTGACTTGAATATTGCTTAAAATCTGATCCCTGAACTGAACCAATGTAAATTAAAAATAATCTAGTGTAATAATTCACAGTATTTTTAATTTCAAATTTCATTTCATTAAAATAAAAAATTTTGCTCAATACAAGCAGTCTGCCTTACTTTTGGTGTTTTAATATTTGCACTAAAAATAACCATTTGGCTTGATTTGGAAAAGAAATCATATTTAAGTCATAACAAATTGAAATGTTGAAAATATTAAATGACAGTAATATTGTAAAATGAAACAACCTTCCCCCTTGTTCATCTGTTCACTGGAATTAGGTAGAAACAGAGACCTGAACTTTTCTAGTGAATATAACAAGTAAACAACAATTTTGATGTGATTGTAAATTCTGTAAGCATTACAAGTGTCTATATGGTGGTTTATTAGTACTGTGTATCTCAGTGGTCTGGTCAGAAACAAAGTTATTGCATTTCAGTACAGTTCCTATTCCTAGCTCCTCATCTAGGGTGAGCTTCTGGGGTTGGATTAATACTATCTGGCTTTAGAGATCTGATTGATTTACTGTCACTGAGATATATCTACCTTATACACGTAATGCAACAGAATGACACCCGTCTTGGGTTTGCCTCTCTAAAAACTACATGGAATTTGTGGTAAATGGTGTTGCATACTCCCATAGCAAACTTAAATAATATATAAGGGTTCACCCTCCTGTTTCCTGAAGTCAGGCAAGCATTTCTTGAACCATGCAAAACCTTGAGCAATTTCCCATGTTCAAAATGCCTTGGGTTGGCAGAAACAAGTTGTTAGGAAATAATTTCAAACCATACATATTCATTTATGGATATATATACAGAATATATTAAAATATCATATTCTACTGGCTAAGCATTGTGTTTACGTCACAGAAACATTAATGAGAGTTTGAGGGTCACTAAATTATCATTATCAGAGCTTGGCCTTGAAAGTAGCTAAAATTGTTTGGTGTCAGCACAGCTTGATTTCATAGTCATTTTATAAGAACACTTGATGCTAAAACATCCTTAGTATGCACTCTATGCACAAGTCTAATCTAAAAAATCAACACATTACAGGGTTTATTGCCTTATTATCCATTTACAAAATCATGATCCTTCTCCTATGTTCAAGGTAAACCTTGACATGATATCTTACATATAATTATGGTTTATAAATGATAAAACTCTTCATCAGCAAGGTCTCTCAAGAGTCTGATTTCTTCTGCCTACTTAATGAAAAGGTTTAATATAGGCAGCAGAGGAGTGTGTCTAAATATTCTAAAAGAAGAATATTTTTCCATACAATTTTAGTGCCGAATTCCCAAGGGTTTTTATCACATCTTATGTCTGAATTTTCAGTGGCCATAGAACAGAATGAAGACAGATAGATCTGTTTCAGGAGTTAGTCTTAAATTTAAGCATTTGATTTCTCACCTCAAAAGAAAGAAAGAAAGAAAAAGAAAAAAAGAAAGAAAGGAAGAAAGAAAAAGAAGAAGAAAGAAAGAAGAAAAGGAAAGAAAGATTGTTGTGTTTCATAGTTAATTTTTCTCTCCCTGTAGGCAATCAAGGCAATCCTAAGGATACTTTCAGATGTATGTATGAGAAAATTAATAATCTGTAAAGGTGCATTTCTTTCAGAATTAATACTGGAAGTCTCAATGACATTATTGTGCCACTAAAATGCTAAAAAACTTGCAATGTAAATCTTCTGTTCTCTCTCTACTCTGGCTATAGCAAGAGAGCTTCAAGTATTTTAAAACAAAGAGGCTAGGGATATGCCTATGGTCTTTTCATGGTGTTTTTATTGGAGGTATGGAGAGGCAACAGTGAAGTTTCACCCATGTCTTCCACTAGTTTAATCCTGTTGAAGTTTAACCCTACTGAAGTTTGACCCCAGTCAGCAAAAAAAAGCCATAGACATATTGGTTAGGAGGTGCCACTTCTCACTTCCCTAACAATATATTCCATTGCATAAATGATCCTGTTTCCGGGTAGGGTTTCTTTCAAACACTGCTCAGTCTAATTTGAAATATTTTGAAACGAGTTAACAGATGACACACAGCTGGGAGGAGCTGTTAACTCCCTCAAAGGCAGGGAGGCCCTGCAGAGAGATCTCAACAAATTAGAGGACTGGGCAACCACCAGCCAGATGAAGTTCAACAAGGGAAAGTGCCAGATTCTGCACCTGGGATGGGGCAGCCCTGGATATATGTACAGACTGGGGAATGAGATGCTGGAAAGCAGTGCCATGGGAAGTGACCTGGAGGTGCTGGTCAACGGCAAGTTGAATTTGAGTCAGCACTTCCCTGGCAGCCAGGAGGGTCAACTGTATCCTGGGGGGCATCAGGCAAAGTATTGCCAGCCAGCTGAGGGAGACGACTGTCCCACTCTGCTCTGCACTGAGGCAGCCTCAACTTGAACATTATGTGCAGTTTTGAGCACCACAATATCAGAAAGATATTAAGTTCTTGGAGAGCATCCGAAGAATGGTAATGAAGATGGTGAAGGGCCTTGAGGGGAAGCCGTATGAGGAGTAGCTGAGGTTGCTTGATCTGTTCATCCTGGAGAAGAGGAGACTGAGGGCAGACCTCATTGCAGTCTACAACTTCCTTGTGAGGAGAAGAGGAGCGGCGATCAATGACAGGACCCGAGGGAATGGCCTGAAGCTGTGTCAGGGGAGGTTTAGGTTGGATATTAGCAAAGGTTCTAAACCCAGAGGGTGTTTGGGTGCTGGAACAGGCTCCTCAGGGAAGTGGTCACAGCACCAAGGCTGACAGAGTTCAAGAAGTGTTTGGATGATACTCTCAGGCAGACAGTGTGACTCTTGGGGATTGGTCCTGTGCATGGCTAAGGGCTGGACTTCTGGAGTTGATGATCCTTGTGGGCCCTTTCAACTCAGTATATAGTGTGATCCTGTGATTTTGTGAATTTGAATTTCCTGGAAGGCAGGCTTCACGGGCAAATAATTTTGCTGGTATATACCAGTCACCAGGTGTTACAACTGTATTTTCCTTTCTGAGTTCCACATATGTTAAACTCTAAGCCTAATAAGCAGTACTACTCTGATGTACAATGCTTCCCATAATGGGATCTCAAAGAGCTGAAACAAACAGACTTCAGAGAAGCTAAAATTTAAATATAGTAATTGAGTGAGATGAATGGATAAGTTTTAAAGGAGATTAGCAAGAAAACACTTCTAGGAAAACTGCTGGAAACTGCAAGCAAACTTTTTTTTTTTTTTTTGATAAAATTGTTTCTTTAGGGGATTTGTATACCAACAGTGTGTGCTAAAAGTGGATGCTTGCAGTTGGGAGAATTTCACATAATTGTGTTTACATTGAGAAAAAATAGATTTAATGTAATTTTGATATAAAATTTTAACACAAAATAGTTCCAGTGATCCTGAGGTTTGATGCACCCCCAAACACAGAAAGAGTATGAGTGCATTGTGAAGGCTGGGACACCAAAGTTGGTTTTAGCTAACACTGGGTTGGAAATTCTTCCCCACAGGATCAGTTGAAGGTTTGAAGAAGGAATGAAATTTTCTTCTGTGTTTGGACATGGTGATGCTAATAGTTTGAACATTACAGCAGTCAATAGAGATGTGTTGGAAGACTGTTAAATATCCTGTTTTCCTTTCATTACTTCTGTTATGGTCTGTCCAATGTTTATAACTCCAGGAGGTGACAGACCAAGTTCTCAGAGATGATATTCCAAGTTCTCTGCAGACTCAGCAAAATAGCATTACCCTGGGTTGACATTTCCCAAATTACCTTCTTAAATTTGAATAGAAGCTTTTTTTTTCCATATAAAACAGAAATGGAAGCTTGGAGGCATCCCTCTGCTGCTGAAGTGGGAGCCCCTTTTATGGATTTTATTTTTTATGGATTTCTGACACTGTTCCTTTTCAGAAGATCTTCTTTTACATCAGCTGATTGCTCCCAAGCCCTTCAAGCAAGGGCTCAACTCTTTAGCAAATTGCCTAATCCCTGGGATTACCTGTTTAGGCTTCAGGAGATAAAACTGTTAGCACCACCACTGATGATAAATGTCATTAGTTTCAGTTAAAAAAAGGAAAAAGATAAGGATCTCAGTAATAAATTGTAGTGCTTCAGTTAATAAAGCAGATATCTTCTGTGCTGGAAGAGGTTCCTCTGTATCTTTCTCTCTAGTAATTTCTGTATTCTCGGAAGTAACTTCATTTCTGTTTAAAACACAGATTACAGATTAGAGAAGATAAGAGAACTATTTTTCTTCTACAAATAAAGTTTAGGTGTTGCCCATCTCTTCTGTTTTACTTCTCCTAGATGTCCAAATAGAGAATAAGGCAGAGTATTCAGCAGACATTGATGCATTGCAGGTAATTTCCTACTCATCAAATTACACTTCACAGGATATTAAAATGTCACATAATTAGACTCGTTTCACAGAGATTGCAGTTTTACTGCTCTTGTTTCTTATTTCTATCTCTTCACCTGTTGGTACACCTCAAACTGGGGCAGATTATTCCATAGACCTCTTAATCCCTCTAAAACACAGATATATGTTTTTTTTCTGAAGCCCATACATTCCAAGAAGAGTGTTTCCATTGTCCTCTGTAAACTCCAAATTAGTTTTCATGATCAAATTCTAATCTGATTTCCAAATTTTAATCTGAATTACATTAATTAAAACAGGTACAATATATAGAGAATGAATCAGATGTTAAATTATTCTTCCTACAGCAAATGTTCAAACTTTCACACACATTTCAGAGTGAGTCATAAAAAAAAAAATTACCTGGCAAAACGTCTGTCAACATGATTTTAAAATGCAACCTTAAAAAGAAACAGAGTATATGTTTCTTATTGAAAAAGAAATATTTCTTCTCCATTAGTAGTCAGGATATCTATTAAATAGAAGCTACTAAACATTTTTAAATTAATAAATCGAAATATCTCAATTGAATAATGAAAAAAATTTTACAAACAGAACTCTCTGAATCTGTGCTGCTGAATTTTAATGGATAGTATGACAATACTGAATGATCTGAGGGGATGAGAAATTAACTAGTATTATGGTAGTATCTAAGAAAAGATAAACAAGGATTAATTAGGTCATTCAGTTTCAATTCGGTCTCAAGCACAATCATACAAAATAATGTGGGATGTCAACCACAAAAGCTCATATTGATAATGAAATCAAAGTTGCCCAAATGGTTTTTCAGATGTTACATAGTGTCACTCAATATTCTTGCTTTTTATAAGAGCAAAAGTTTGGTTTATACAAAAATGATGGGTAGAATCTCCCTGGATGTTCGAATAAAATAATTACAAAATAAAATAATGTAAATGACAAAATATAAACACATATATAAATGTAGAACAAAATATAAAATATGGAAAACATCATTAGATTTCAGAATGTCACTTAAAAAGAGCGACATCATACAGAAAAAGTGCTTTAACTGAATTATCTTAGACGCTGGTCTCAGTGTCATTCATTAAATTTAGAAATTATATGTAACAAAATATAAAATAATAGTTGGTAAAATTTGTAGATGAGCAAGTAATTAAAGTATGGCAAGTGAGTTGTATTTCAATATAGTGCACTTGTAAGGTATATGAAAAATTGATCATTTATGAACAATTCATATTAGCCATATTCTTGAACTACATTGCAGCATCCTCATATCTGTGGACTGCAAACCATAGCTAGACTTTAAAAAAAAAAAAGTAGACTTTGTGTAATTTGCTAAATTATGCCATATAAGTGAGGGAAATACACATTTGAAAAGCTTTGAGAGAATAAAGATAAAAAGAAAAGAAAAACACAAACACATCCCCCCAGTGGACTGATGGACACACCTTATAATGAGAAACTAAAAATCTTAATTTAGTAGTTAAACTCCATCTACCAAGTACCCTGTTATCTGCCAACAAACATGTACAGTAAAAAGGTTTCTGACAGCTGATTATTCTTTTGTAGAATCATAGAATGGTTTGGGGTAGAAAGGACCTTAAAGATCATCCAATTCCAACCCCTATGCCATGGGCAGGAACCCCTTTCTCTAGAGCAGGTTGCTTAAAGCCCCATCCAGCCTGGCCTTGAACAATTTCAGTGATGGGGCAGCCACAGGTTCTCTGGGCAACTTGTTCAAGATTCTCACCACCCCCAGAGCAAAGAACTTCTTTCTTTTTAATTTTCAATCTACTCTCAGTTTAGAGAGACAAAAAAAAAAAAAAAAAATAATCCATAAGTATGACTCCAGACAACTAAATTAATTGAATATAGCCACAACCCAAATTCAGGCTTTTGTTAAGATTAACCAAAGTGTTCAGACACCAACATCACACTAAATTTATTTATTTAATGGACAGCAATAAACCTTATCCCTGTCTTTCCGCTGATATTCAGAATAGCCATGAAATCCTGGAGAAAGGAAAATGTTTATAACTATGATAAATTTTTGTTAGAGTCTTCCTTTCCTACATTTGTGTGTAAAAAATCTAAATATATGAAATATGAATCTAGAACAAATATAGTCTCTTTTCATGGAAACTAATTATTTCATGGACCAGTAATTATTCAAAATGCATTAGAGATAGAGAAAATGATCAAACATATTCAAAATGCCACCCTATGCATCAAATCATAGGTATCCCCACTCAGTCAGAGCAAAATTATTTTAAAAGAGAAGAATCATCACTTTTGGAGATATATATATATATATAACATTATTTATAATATGGTATTACATACAGGTGGGTGTTTAGTTCAAAATTGGATTTTGGATTTAGATTTAAAATAAGAACGTTGGAGTAAAAATGCACCCACATGTGTGCTTCATTGGAAATGTTTTTTGTGTTATATGTATTTTTGTGGGGAATTGGTTTTTCTAACACCTTTATTCATAAATTTATTCTCTTTGTTCCGTTTTTTAATTATTATTCCTATGAACTTCTTCATTAACTTATTCTTTTAGTGCTTTGTCTCTGAAGTGTTAACCACTTAGCACACAGCACAGTACACTGTTATTAGTAGTTATTATAGGAAAATATTATTAAGAAGAAAGAAGGAGAGAAGAAGAGAAGTGAAGAGATATGACTCACGTTCAGGATGTCTGAGTACATTGCTTTGGGGAAGGATCAACATTTTTTGGTTTAAAAAAAAAAAGCAACTCACAAGTGGTTTTAAGAAATTAAAGGGAGAATAGATTACTCTGCAGTGAATAAAATTTTTTAGAATAATGTCCCAAAACACAGAAAATCACAAGAAGGAAATAATCTTGAAGCAGGAAAAGATCTTGAAAGCCGCACTAAACCTAAGGCCATAAACCAAAAGAGACATCTGTAAAAGTAAATTGATGAAAACAGAGAAGACTCAGTACATGGTTAATAGTGGCATTGAAAAGCCATGATAGCATGGCAGTATGGTTTTAGAGAACAGAAATTTTTATGCATGCTGGAAATGCTCCATTGGGTTGAAGAAGTTAGTGGTGTAGAAACTAGAAGCCTTTTTTAGACTTTCTTCTAATGTCAGAGAGAGTAGGAAAATCCTTCAGATAATGACTGGATAGTTACCCTCTAAGGAACAAGTCAAGGGAAACTATACTCCTAACATGAATATCTTTGTTAAATTAGACCTGGGATCATCTTACCCAGTGGAAGGTATCCCTGTCCGTGGCAGGGAAGTTGGAACTAGATGATCTTTCAGGTCCCTTCCACTCCAAACCATTCTGTGATTTTATGAAACACCTGTACCACCTTTTCACAATTATTCAACTATTTCCACTCATGGCCTCCTATGTGGGTTCATGCCCTAAAGGTGAAGTACACTTTCTTTATAACTATTTTAAAAGAACTGAATTTTAAAATTCACTCCATGCAGCAG
The DNA here is from genome assembly GCF_003945725.1 of Corapipo altera. Taxonomy (NCBI): domain Eukaryota; kingdom Metazoa; phylum Chordata; class Aves; order Passeriformes; family Pipridae; genus Corapipo; species Corapipo altera. The sequence continues at coordinate 86,149,610 of NW_020884872.1, read as the reverse complement.
TCATAGATACAATAAATGTGCAGTTTTGACCAACGCAAAAGATAAAGGAGCTAGCATCTCTATGCTTCTTCTGAAATCCTGTTATGAAAACTAAGTTTCTGAATTTTTAATAGGAATTTCTACTTTATTTAAAAATAAGGAACAATGGGATTTATAAGACTAGGCAATCAAGGTTTTAAGTGGTGTTTAAATATTATTTTTTTTTAGCCTAGGTACCGTTTGTGAAATTAAATTTTTAATAATCTTTCAGACATTTAGCTTTTGGGAAATAATTTCCCCAACAGTAGTTCAAAGGTTTAATGTCACAGTAAAGGTTTTGAAATATGATGTCATCCCTTTCATTCTCGAAAGTTAACTTTTTAAAAAATAAATATCAAAGCAAAAATACTAATGAGAAAAAGATATGGAACTCATCTCTAAAAGAAGATACGAGGATGGGGAAACAAACTCTTCTATCAAAATGCTTTTGTCAGATTTTGTCCTGTGTTTTCTGAACTGTAATAGTTCCGAAGTCTTCACAATCAGGCTTCCAAGATCTATAATTTGAAAATATGAGAGGAGGTAGCTTCTCTGAACTTCATCTCCAAGTGAAGGCTAGACATAAGTTTAAAACTGGGAACATTCTCCCTCCTCGCCATTCCATGGCTGACATCTAGCCCAGACCTACTCTGGTGGAAATGGAACACGGAAATGAACTCATTGATGAGATACAGAAGGCCTTTTGGAAGGTTTTATTCCATTCAATAGTGTTAGTCTGACCCTAAGCCTCTGCCTAACACTAATTGTTCAGAGATTTCTTGTTTGATCAAATTTCAGCAGATATACATTTAACAACGGTTGGTCTGGGTTTCAAAAACACCGTTTTTATTCCTCAGGATAAGATAATTGCCATTTATGAAAGTAGGAGAATTATTTTGTGTTTCAAAAAAAAGTTACTGAACCACTCAAACTGAAATTGTCTGTAGGATTATTCATTCTTTGTCAATTATTGATGTCTTTTTTTTTCCAAAAGAGAAAAATAGTCTCACTAATTAAAGTTTGCTCATGTTGTAGATAAGTGAAAACAGACTTTTAAAAGATTTATCTGGCAATTTCTTTAACAGCTTTCAGCTGTCCTATAAACATTTAAACAGTCCATTCCAGAGTTGCTCTGCATTCCTGAACGACATGAAGTAGACTTCAGCTATCATGATACTACTCAGATTCTTGTGAAGCACATTGGATGATAGTATATTGCAAAAAATAGTAACAAAAATATAAAACAGAGATTTTACAGCATTCATGCCAGTGGTGGTGGGCATACACCAAAATCCAGCATATTGCTATTTACCTTCAAGGTTTATGTATGATCTCTTTTCTTCTCTTCACTTTCCACATTGCAAATATCTGACAAATCTGTTATCATAAGAACAACAGGAACAAGTGTAAATTCTGGAGAGACCGCCAGTTGCATAATATGTAAGAGAGTACTATATTTTACTATTTACTGTCTAAATTCTTGGACATTAAGTTTTTTCGGTGGAGTTGGGGTGCTCCACGTTCAAAACCCAGGCATAGCTGATAAACTTGCCCTATGGGTCACATGGGAAATAAACAAGTGGAATCTACAAACGAACCAATAAAATTCTGATATTTTTTTTTGCATACTGGGTGGAATAACATGCTAGAAATTGTGAAAAAATTGCAAATTTCTTTTCATATCTAAATCTTTTGAGGTTCCTTTAGAAAAATTTTTATTTCTTTGTTTGCTTGTTGGGAGGATGGCACAAAACTAAGAGAGGTGCAGACAGACCAATTCCATCTCTTTTGGAATTAGTACCAATAATATATGTTTATATTCATAAATCAGAAACTTTCTGACTAAATGCCATATTAGTTCTGTAGGCAAATATTTTTCTATAGAGGAGCAGTACTAAAAATTTTTTTTGTTTCTCGTAGTAACTTTCCTGTTCTTTTTGAGCAATTATAAGACACACTAGAAAAAATGCAATACTTTAACTTCTCTTTCTTTTCAGCATATTTATTCCTATGAAAAAAAACCAAAAAATAAACAAAAACTCCAACCAAACAAAAAACCACCCACAAACAAAGCAAACAAAAACAACAACAAAAAATCAAAAGAGAAAATCAAACCAATGAAATATTTGGTTTACTAGCAAACCCAAAATAAAAATAGGTTTTCAATGCAAATTTTTCTTGATGGAACATTATCAATAATTTTTTTTCAGCTTTCTATTAGCAAGCTTTTTTCATCCTGTTTACCCTCCTGGGTCTCTTCCAGATGGAAACAAGTGGGATAATCAATAAACAAAGCTGCTCAGTATGGTTGCCAGATTTTAAATATTAAAATCCAGACCCAGGGAGGGAAATCATGCATGCACATGTACGTGTGCATTAATGAGTAGATCCAATGTCTCAGACATTACCCAGACCAACTAGTATTATTTTATGCTTGAATGTTACCCAACACACCTGGCATATATTTCTGATTTATCTACAAGTTTTCCAAACCCACTTTTGTGGTTGTTGTCGCTCAGCCTCCTATACAGACATAAATTTACCTTCCCAGATTACAACTAGTTGTAAAAAATTTTTGGGAAAAGAATTTATGGAGGAGACGCATAGCTAATGTGGGATTTGACTGTATAAAACAGGATAGTGAGATCACATTAAGAGTTTTGGCAGCTCTTCCATTCAGCTCTGCTAGTAAGCATAATCTGATATGGAGGCCATAGGAAACTCATTAAGATCTTACTTTCTGATACCAATCTTCCACTAAAAATATCTGTGAGGTTCTATTTTACACTGAAGGAGAAATTCCAAGATACCTTCTGTAAGTGAATGACATTCATTGTATGAATTTTAGAGCAGGAAAAAAGCCCCAACAACTGAAGACAAGCCAAATTATGATTTCAGAAGGCTCTATGTAAAGCTTAATAGCTTCTCTGGAATAACCTCAAGTTTACTTGAGTGTCATATAGATCAGAATTTCATATTATATCTGACATTTTTCAATACAAAATCATCAAATAAAAAAAAGTATTTCAATCATCCTGCACACAAACATAAGCTGTATTACTATTTTACAAGCTCATCTCAGCTCTGCATCTTCTTTTGCAAGGATATAGGGGAGGATGGGTTGGATAATTAGGTACAGCATCAAATGGCTTGAGTGTGCAAAACAGAATGGGATACACACACTTCTTCCTAGAATCCTTTCATTCTGTTTCACATGACTATGTTTAAAGAATGAAGGAAATAAACAATTTTTCTGAGTCACTGAAATTAAACACATTCAATTATTTTGCCTACTATGTTTTTGGCAATGCAATACAAACAAGAACATAAAGCAGACACACCTCACCAAGGCTCTGACGTACTCAGTCAGCATCTGGCTATAAGTCATTCTGATTACCAGCACAGATTGCAATAATACAGTAATTTTTTACTCACTTTTCCCAAGTACAGATGTTCATGGTTCTCTGATCATCTTACAAAAGGGGAAGATTGTCTCAAAAGAAGGTTAAGTCCATCTCTTTTTCTAGCATGGGTACTGTGATGCTTTGACCATTTACCACAGAACTTACAGAGTAAGTTACTAGATTTAAAGACTAGTATGTGTATTTGCTCCTGCACTGCTGCATGTGTAATGTACACAGGATCTCAGCATAGTCACCATTTAGTCTCTTTACTTTCTAAGGCATTTGTAGATATACTCCAAGCTCAGAATGGTGCTGCATAAAACTGTCTCCCCACTCTAAGGTTAGCTGATTTAAACAATATCGTACAAATGTTGTATATTGAAAAGAAAGATAAATCAGTGGTTCTGATAAACCAGAAGGAAAAGCCAGTGGAGGGCTTTGTGTGGACTCTTCTCAGATTTCCTTGTTACTTGGTCTGGATGACTCCAAGATGTAGATCTGATGGAAAAAAATTAGATGTAATTTTAACAGTGAGAGATTTCAAAATATGTCCCTGCACTTTGGCTTTGTATCACCTAAGGAGTTAAATGGATTCTTCTGAGTAGTTAGAGCAAAGAGTAGTAACATAGTTCTTCTTTCCAGTGAAAACACAGCATCAGAGAATCCTAAGGGTTGGAGGGATCTTAAAGATCATCTAATTCCAGGCCCCCTGCAATGGACAAGGATACCTTCCACTAGATCAGGATGCTCAGGGCCCCACCCAACCTGGCCTTGCACACATCAGCTAGTAGACATCACTTCCATTTCCCACTGTGCTACGGTGTCTCCCTAGTGTCCTTCCTCCTCTCTCTCAGCTCAGCACCTAAAGTTCAGATATTCTGCACTGGAACTCTCTGCATCCCTGTAGATTTATCTTCAAGATCACCATAAAGTATCAACAGATTTCTTTCCATATTTATTTCCTTGGCACCATGTAAACTTTATGAGGTACAAGACAAATGTAAACCCACTTCTGTATCATTTTTCATCCTCCTCTTGCTCCCCCTATGTCTTCTTTGGACTTTTAAGAATGAAGATTATAATGCATCGGATTCCCTCTATAATATCTTAGATCTAAGAATGCAGAGGGAAAACTAGAGGATTATGGTAATGCCACATATCCAGTACTGCTCTGCAACACAATGCGCTCTCTTTTTATATAAAATAAAGTCAGTCCTTATAAATTGAAAAAAAAAAAATGCAACCCGTTTCCATGGGGGAATAAAAGGATTAAAGAAGCAAGAACATGACCACAATTTTAACTGAGACATGGAAAATCCACAGAGTAAAACTAAAAATACAAGAAACAGAAAACAACAAAAAAAATCTCCAGTGTAAGAGATTTTTTTTTTTCCCCTAGCAGCAGAGGAGATTATACGTGCTTGAGAAAGATGCAGTTTTAGCTTTGCTTCAGTAGCTGAAGCCTCATCTTTGACAAATTCAAGAAACATAAACTGATAAACCGAGTGGTGACATTGTAAGGGTGAAATTATAGAGCATAAAACGTAGCGACGACATCAAAATGAATATTATTCATGACTTGCACCAGAGTAGCGAAGGTGTGGAAAAAGGTTACAGTTTGTCTAGTGCCTGACATTTTTATCCCTTTGGGACATCCTCATCACCAGTGACAGTGCATGACCTTGTATGAGAATTTTTAGTAGAATGATGAAGTCAAAGGGTAGAGCGTTCAAATGCAATTATAAGCCTGTTACATATGCTTGCATTCACCCAGCTTGCTTCATCAATGTTCACAATAATTGTATTCACAAGCTACCTTCCTTATTCTTGTTTTTTTATAATCTACTTGAAAAGAGCAGAAGTATTCTGATTATATGAGTCACTATTACATACCGTCAGATCTCAAAAGAAAAAAAAAGATGAAGAAAAAAAATTTTAAAAAAGTAATGTAATTTTGTCACTCTTCAGTGCTGGATTCATTCCAGACCTCCCAGTTAACACTACTGCCACTATTTAAGTGGCAACTTCCAGGAAGATTTTTGTTTATCAGCCCTTGAACATTTCAATATTAATTTATAAGTTATTGTATGAAGTGTGATGGCCACATAAGAAAAATATGTAGGCAAGCATAGCACCAACATGAAAATGGTTTCAAAAATTAAGCTGTAGGAAATTGGATATTAACCTCCTTCACAAATATTGTGTATAATAGCATGGATCTGTATCTGATTGTATCTGATTTAAGGCATTAGTCTTCATCTGTTATCTTAGAAGTATCAAACATCTATTGGTGAAACTCTTAAGATCTCCTAGAAATAAAAAACATCCACAAATCCCAAGTCATGACTGTAAATCTTGGTTAGGGCAGGTACCCCTTTTCAAAAACACCTCTAATACTCCTCCCTTTTGCTTTGACTTCACTTAGCTTCTCTGTTTGCTATTCCAGCCCCCTATTTTCAACCCTGAATTATCATTATAACTCTGGTCATTTATTTAGTGATTGCAATAATTCAACCTTAGCATATTGAATGTGATCACTGGATCAAAGACTCTTCTCCTGAGGGAACACCTCTTAATAAGAGGGCTGCTTGCCCTTCTGGATAATCTGGATACTCTGACTGCATGTCACCTTTTATTTACTCTCATTTTGTTAATCTGTGGTGATGATGATATGGAAACCAACGCCTTTAGTTTGCAAATTCCTTGTGTTATAACTTTGATTGTAACAAATGATCTTTGACAATTACTAACAAAGTTAAAATTAAGAATATATAGGATAAATCCAGAAGGTTAATCAGGAGCTGAGCTAAAAATGTTTGGTTGTTGTTTTTTTTTATAGGTTTTAATTTGACACAGTACTTTGATATGTTTAATTGTTATTAAAAGTGTTTGACTGCATCAACACACAGTTTGACTGCACAAACTACACTACTTAGTTTTCTTTTATTTAAAACTAAGAAAATATTTCCCATCCTTGATATAAGAAAAGAGTTGGAAGTCCAGACACTGTATTTTGGAATGGTAATTTAATTGTTTGTACAGTAAATGCTCCATTCTATCATACAACACAGAATCACAATATATAGTGTGAAATCCAAGCTTCTGGCTGTAGTTGCAACTCTTTTTTTGTCAGTGGCCTCTAGGGATGACTTTAGTCCTCAGAAATAAATTGACAAGTCAAATTTGAATGACTAAAAGCAGAAGATGATCAATATTGAGTTCCTGAGAATTAACAGTACTTTGGATATTACTTCCAGCATGGGTCCTGCTTCTAAGAAAAATCTGTTGGTCACAACTCTTTTACCAAGGAAAGCACTAAAATGCCTCTTAAGATGCCACTCACTTGAAAACAAAATTTACCAAAGAATTGTTTTATTCTACAGAACTAGTAAGCAGTAAAGTCTTCAATGAGACAAATTTTCATTTTTCTTGCATTTCTCTTTCAGGATCCATATTCTTTTCCAGATTTGTGTACTATGAGATACTGGTGATCAGTATCTAACAGTAACTAACCAGTAAATGGAAGTGTCGTCACAACCATGATCACTGAGGCAAGGAGCACAGAGGCAAGGAGCCAGTACACATGTAGATAAAGAGTAGCACTGGACTTTGTTCATCATGTCCTGTTTAAGACAGACATATGATGTGATAAAGTTAAAAGCAACTATCTTGACATCCTTCAATTTATAACGTCACTCACAGTTGGAATAATTTTCTATGTTTTCTCAAGGCAAATTTCAAGGTACTGTCCTAGATCACATTAGGAAAAACATTTCTTCTTCATTAAATTTTCTAGTTAGAAATATGTCCTTCAACTACAAAGTTTTGAAGCACTAAAGCTGAAGACAATCTGATCAGCGGCTTCATTAGGAATGGCTGGCTTCTCGAACTGTCAAAATGTCAGGTTACTTGAATTAAAGAAATGAATCGATTTCTACTTGCCATGTCATTAGTAGAGACATGAACTAATTTGAAGAATAAATACATTTATTCTTTGCACATTTTGCTTGTTAATCTTTCAAGTTCATTTCAGGTACTTACTCAGTTGCTCTTTTTCATATGCAAACTGGAATAGAGTCAAGTGACTCATTTATACCTAGTTTTAGGGAGCCTTTTCCTTTGAATATGAAAAGCCAAGAGATGAGATTTCTAAATACACAGAAGAGCATTAGAATTTCTAAACTCTGATTTCACAACTAAGTAGGTCCTAGAACACAATTAATTTTACATTTTAAAGTAATTTTCATGAATTTAAATTATATCTTTAAGAAAAAAAAATCTCTAAAATGTAGAACATGCAGAACAAGGAAAAAAAAACCACAATCAACTAACACAGAAAAACAGAAAAAGGAAAATACGTAAGAATTTGCTTCTTCCCTCCCTTTGAAGACACTTCTAATTCAAAATTGACCTTATTTTGAGTGATTGTGATCAAATAGCATCCATGGGTAGCTTCCAATCAAATCTACTCTAAGATTATATGATTTAAATGCTCTAAGTCTGAATTTTCCCATCAAATATATCAACCTACATAACTTAAGAATAATAACCAACCTTTATTAACTGACACAATACAGATCTCTTTACATCATGTTTATCTTCTTGGTCTAAATGTTGCAAGATCTTTGGTCTTTTTTACTTCAGCACAGTTTTACTTTTTTCAGAAAACAACCAAACCAGGTGAATTCCAAATTCTTTGCTTTAGCTCAGAAATATAGAGAAGTTGCAAAAAACTTGAAGAAAACTAACTGTGAACTGAATTTGTCCTCATTCCCAAATTAGTCATACTGGAAAACTCTGGAATACTCTATCTCCACCCCACTATTTTCTTGATGTTTCTTCTCATGGGCAGATGGTACTACCAAGAGCTTGTCTTCACATAGCAGAGAAAGGATTGGCAATGAACACTGACAGAAAGAGAATTATGTTTGATTTAAAAGAAGGAGAAAAAATCATGAACAAAACCCAGAATATCAAAGGCAGGTCCAGAGCACAAACACTCAGTTTCCCAGTTGCTAATGATGCACTTTTGAGCAAACAGATAATGCTGCATGGTTTGTGAGATGCCAGTCTCTTCTGATAAGGTTCCTTCTCTAAAGCAGAGTGTAAGGTCCTCAGCCAAAGCAGGGCAAAGATCACCAAATATCTACTACAAAATTCTTCTGAAAGCAAGAGGTCTTTGATCCCTTGAAGTTTGCTACTGGTAACAGCGAATTTGCTAGGGAAAATTTATAGGGCAAGGCTGCAACACTCTGTATTATGCTGGAATATGTTTCATGTACAAGATTAACTACCTCCTTCCTAAAGGTACCGATATGTCAGGTCTGAAGCTGCAATTTTAACCTTCTAGATTTTACCCCATTTTATAGTAGTCTTTTGCAAGGCCAAAGTCATCATTACAAATTAAATATTCTGTGTCTGATATTTATTTGCATGCCTGATGTATGGAAATTATCATAAAGATAAAACCCCAACAAACAAAGGCATGAGAAGTCAAGATGGTCACACAGGTTTGCTTTAGCTCCAGGACGCTGAACAGCCCTGAGTTTAGTTGTGGTCAATGGAGAAAAATCAACATCTCCATAGGTCAGCGTTCAAAATTAGGCTTCTGCTACAAAAACATGCTCCATTTCACATAGCAATCTCCTTCCATCCACCAGTTAGAGCAGGACCCATGAGAATATGACCTTGTTACATTTGGGGAATATCACTGAAAGAGGTTATTCAGAATTTAATAAATATACAATTGCAATAACTGTGCTAACAGATATACAAGTTATTGATATACTGTATTGGGGTTGCATGACAAGGTTTTGTCAGTGGAGGGCTACAGGGGTGGCTTCTGTGTCAGACAGACCCAATGCTGGGTAAGGCTGAGTCCACTAGTGATGGTGGTGAAGGACCCACTTTGGAGAATTTCATAAATGATTGCCTTCTGTGGTTAGGAAGACACACTGGAGCATGGGAAGAAAGTGAGGAGGAAGAAGTGGCAGAGGCAACAAGTGAGGTACCAAGCTCAACCCCCATTCCTTATGTCCTTGTACTGCTGGAAGGGGGGAGGTAGAGAATTCAGGAGTGAAGTGGAACTGAGGGAAGAGGGAGAGGTGGCAGGAAGGTGTTTTAAAGATTTGGGTTTATTTCTCATTACCTTACTCTGATTTATCAGCAACAAATTAATCTCCTTGAGTCGACTCTGTTTTGTACATGACAGTAGTGGTTGAGCGATCTCTTCCCTCCCTTATCTCAACCCACAAGCCTTTCATTGCATTTTTCTTCCCATCTCAAGTTGAGGAGGTGGAGTGATAGAGTAGCTTTGGTGGTCATCTGACATCCAGCCAAGGTCAACCCTCCACATATATAAAAACTAAACTTGGGCTGACATTTCTGCATGCCCCAGACAGAGACTGAAGACATTGCTAGGTTTAATATAAGATAAACTATTCTGCTAGATGCAGTAACAACATTGCTGTAACCATGTGATAGTATGACAGATTAGGATCCCAACAAGGCAGAAGACAGAAGAATGAGATCAGTTTGCAGTTACACATCTTAGTTTATGGGATGTCTTTCATACTGCTTTCTGAAATGGGGTTAATTTGTCACTACAGCTTATACTCCCTCTGTTCTCACCTAACCCTTCTGATAGCAGCTTCACACATTAATAAACTTGTCCTGATCCCTATCTTTTCCTTTAGTGTTATGTCCATAATTTTATGATGACTCCATCTGTACTGCTTATAGAGATGGGTACCAATGCTGTCAGTGAATTAGATTATGTTTTGACCAGGTAAATGATTTTTTCTCTATTACATTGTGGAATAAGTTAAAATCTCAGTGTGGTCAAATCACAAGAAGTGTTCCTTTCAACTTTTCATGTAGTCTCTCTGAAGGGTCTTAAAATGCAGAACCATGACAGTGGTAGACTAAATGTATCCCTTTGGGTTTACATTTAGTGTTCTTCTTCCCTCCTATGCAAAGCTCAGTTTAGAAGCACTTATCTGCCAGTGGAGGATATAAGGGATATTTTCTAGGGAAATGGTGTAGAATTTTACTAGTGACCTGAATACCATTTTAGAGATAGAAACACAATACATGAGAATTTAAAATTCAAGTCTTATTTGTGTCTTTAAATCCCTGTATTACTCCTGTTGCTGACTTTAGAACAAGAGAAGACAATCACTTCATTGGTACCTTTCCAGAAATTCTGTGCAACAGTAGAAGAGAATTCAGTATAAATCCTTGAGAGAAGTTAAAGGAGAAATGCTGTTATCCATTTCAGTAAGAAATACTGAGATACAAGATGAATTAGAGATAATAACCCAACAACTGCTAAAAATAATTTGCTAAAAGTTATAAACCCAGATATTTTTGATTAATTAAAAAGTGTTTTTTTTAAAAAGCTAGGGAAAAAAAAGACAGTGATTTATCTGAAAAATAAAAATTAGAACAAATGGGACTCTTGATGAACTTTGTATTCCATGCTTTAGAAGTTATAATAGTTTTGTGATCCCAGTCTAGGTACCACTGTGCATTTCAGCAAGAAAGGTTTGAAAAGAAAAAAAGACCTTACCTATGTCACCAATTTCTGGTACTGTATTAATCACGTCTTCACTTCAGAGCCATCAATAGATTAATGTTGTCTGGAGGACTATGGTGTCCTGTAATGACAAGTTATAAATCATATGAAAAAGGAATCTATCACATTTAGACAATAAAAGCATACAACAGCCCAAACTGGCATTCAGAACATTGTGTTCATCTACAATTTCTACACAGATGTCTGCAAGGTATATATTAATTTTGTATGTTGTATCTATATAACTAAGAGATGGAGAAAAAATTTACATTGTAATATGGGTAAAATATAAAGTTTTAACCTTGACATTGCATTACTGTTAATACTTTTGTTTACAGGATCCAAAGGGAGAGGAATTATTCAATAACACATTGTAGTATCCCTAATTATTTAAAATATATTTGTATATGTCATATCATAATTTTGAGGGAAAATACATTGACTTTTTATTGTCATTTTAATATAAATCAAATTTCTTCTCCTGCATTGGTAGTCCATAAAGACAGTTTCTCAGTCTAGTATCAAGAGATACCAACCACAGATAAGAGAGGGCCAGATTAAAAGAATTCTAATTATCCAGTTTTACTACTGGGAAAAAATAACATGTGCCTGGAGAGAAAAAGAAAAAGGAATAGACCTCTGTAATTGTTAAACTCATGTAGGGGACTCAAATTCTCCTCTCTTTAATTCACATGTGAGACTTCACAATTGGTCTTTGACATTGTTCTCCAACAGTGAGTTGATTATTCTGAGCTGAAACTCAGCAGTTCATTTGTCTGTGTTACACACATATGGAAATTCAATTATGGACTGAAGAAACCTTCCTGGACAAAAGTTTTGTTAGAACTGATATATTTCAATAGAGACCTTTATTTTAGTGGAAATAGTTTTTCTTCAAGAGGAAAATTGTCAGAGAATTTACAACCAGCATTAAAAACTAATCTTCGACTTCTACTGATCCTAAACCACTAGGCACTAAACTTCTGTAATTAAGACTTGGCAAGAACTTTACATTCATGACAGATGCAAAAAAACCACTTTTTTTTATTTTTTATAACAATCATGGGGATATAGACATCCCCCCCCCGCACCCTCCACTGCATATTTTGCTGAATGTTCATTTGACATTTTCAAATTTCTACTGCTTTCAACATCTCATTGTTTAGCTAGAACCTTTAATGTTCTCAGAGTAACTCTGCACGCCCAGAATTATAGAGTCACAGAACATCTTAGGTTGAAGTAGACCTTGGCAGATCATCAAGTCCAACTTCAGATGAGGTCCCACCTTGAACCTAGTTTCTTTTACAGTACACCACTCTTCAAATTTCATAAGTTGTTCATTTACATTGTGCACACTATTACATCACAGAACACACATACTATTTTACTAATTTGCAGGTATACTGTGTCATAGGATTACAAAAAAAATGAGAGCAGGTACTGAAACACATACCAGAATATTAGAGACCAAGGAGCAGGAATATTTTAACTTTTGTAAAATTAATCAATTTTACCTTAGGACTGATGAAACGCTCCCCATGTTCAATTAAAATTTCCCAAATAAGACCTCTTTTTCAAAATGAAGTATATTTTTCTCATATTTTGACCAAGTGTTTCAGATCATTGGTTGGCTTGCTGATTTCCTGTCTAAACCTGCTTCCTGGTTTTTACTATACAGAGATCCTAAGGCTGCAATGCCCCTGTATATCTTCAGCACCTTCACTATACTATCTTCAACTAGAAAGGGTAAACTTGGGCCTTATATCTTCATGAACACTTGTATTACTTCTTATTTTATGTGCTAATAAAGCTGGATATATTTCCTGTAAGTAATCTTTTTTTTTTCTTTTTTCTTCCAGGTTCTCCTACCATTGTATAGTATTGGAATAGCCCCAACTATGCCAAGGAAGTTTTGCAGTGTGTTTTCATATATTATGAAACAGCCATTTTCTAAATGTGTTTATTTTCATCACATAAGATGAAAATCAGCATTCTATTTGGAAAAAGGAAAAAAAAATGTGAAGTATCAGCTTCTGGAAGAAATATTGGAACACTTTGATTAGAAGATGAAAGGTGAATTTAGTCCACACCAGTGAGTGGAACCTACATGTTGTATTATTTTCCACTGAGTAAAGAGGACACACACAAAAAAATTTGAAACACTATTTTGTACTATTCTAGAAATTATATTAGACTGGTGTTTCTTCTTCAGTGTTCTGACATTTTGGAAAGAAGCTTATTTTCCTTCTTTCCATAATCATTGAAATAACTCTAAGCAAGCTACTGTGCATCATATCACTCACTTTAGTAATTTGTAGGCATTTAAAATGACTGAAAACAGTGCCACCCACAGAGAAGACTGGTGTTGAATTATGCAAAGGTAAGCCACATATTTCAGTCTGAACTAAGAAAGTAAGAGACATGCTGGATATTAAGAAAACATATCAGGTTCAGAGGTCTGTAATTAATCTTGTCAATGCACGAAGCAGGCTAACCTGTGTGCAGTAACACAATATCTTGGTGTCTTCCTCTTCTTTGAATGTACGGCCAACCATGGACATTTGGGATTTGAATCCATTAATGTGATTGGACATAGTCTTGGTCAGGTTCTTGAAATTCTACTAAATTCTTAGAAGTATGAAATATTTATATAATTTTTTCATAAATATTGTACAAAACCCAGGCAAATAGAATGCATTTTGCTTAGCTAGTCTACAATATATACAGATAATACAGGTATTTCTAGACAAGAGTTACATCCTGTTGTCAGTGGAAGAAGAGAAATTTGCTCTGCAGTTATCAGAGTGTGTCTGATTGATGGATAGAAAAGCCAATGCAGTACCCATAAATACACTTTTAAAACAATGTTGTCCTTTTTTTATACAAGTGAAATAACATAACTGAATACATTTACTTTTAGAACCTGTTAACACTCAAGATACAAGTAGTGAAATTGACTGAAAATAAATAAAATAGATTTGTTTCTTTTATTGACCTTGACAAATGTACAAATGCTATACATGATGATTATTATGATCCGTATACAAAGAAGAAAACTATAACCAAACATGCTTGCAAAGGCCACTGCTATTAGCAGGGCCCTCTCTACTGATTGCATGGAGCCTTCAATGAGAAGTCCAACAGTAGGTATTTTTAAAGGAAATTGATTTTAATGATTAAAGAGACCTTAATTTCCCTTTGATGTTTCACAAAAGAAATATCCTGACTGCAAATGTAAGTGTCTAGTATAAGTTCCTTAATGGGACCAAATAGAAACCTCAAGAGAACTATTCATAATTAAAAGATTTTATTGACTTAAGTGGTCTATATCAGAAGGAAACTAAAACATGATGTTACTGAAGATAACTAATTTTTGGTTACTGAAGAGACATGTGAGAAATGCTGCCTGTCTTAATTATGTTTGGCATGCAGGGAGCTTTTTGGTGTTAGAATGTAGTTTCAGTAAAGAGTATTTAAAAAAGAAAAAAAAAAAGAAACTGTACACAAACTGAACTAACTAAACTGACAAAAAATCACAAAAATGTGATTCTGCCTAGCACTGCAGTTTTGTAGGAGAAAAAAATAATTATGTCACTGTTACATTAACAAGTAGAGAATGATACCAATTTTTCTATAAAGTTACATTTAAAATTATGAAGATTGCACATATCAATAAGATTGTTTAATGTTTTGGGTTTTGTTTTGTTGTTTTTTTTTTTTTTTCTAAGAGAGGAATAAAATACCAAATTACACTTTGCAAATCCTGAAATCATTGCCAAAGCTCTGACGTACACAATACATCAACATTCCCTGTGATGATGTTTTGGACATGACTGGAAGGTGGACTTCTTAGTGCTATGTCATTTTTCAGCATCTCAGCACTTACAGTGCTGAGTTATAGATGTTCAGCTTCCCGTGTGAAAATGTATATATGGTACATTTGAGTTTTAACCCATATATGGATCAGTGAACCAGTACAAACATCTATTCAGACATCCGAGAACTGTGTAAAGTAGAAAAGTAATTTTATAGTTTTTTTAATTAGTCAGCAAGGCGGTAGAATCAGACTTTCCCAGTCCACTAAAGTTTCATGGAAAGTTACGTTTGTTACTGATCCACCTAATAACTGTCACCTCTCAGTACCTAATAAGTCATCTAAGCAAAAATCAGTCTTTTTACGGAAGTCTCCTATGATCTCCCTCCTTCAGGATTTCCAATCATGTAGAACAGATTTCTATTTAAGTTTCTCCTCCACTTCCAAAAAGACTTGAGTGTGAACAAGATCAGAAACATAAGTTCTCAGGTCCCATTTTCCCTGCTTTAATAGAGATCATAAAGGGAAAAGCGAAAAGATAAGGTAATTACTGCTTTTCCTAACTTTTAGAGCTGGATTGAGAAGTGTTATTTACTACCTGTTCCAATCATTAAAGTGAGTCTCAGTTCCAGGAAGAAGTCAGTGTTTCTTGCATGTACAAATATTTGGATTAATTTCATAATTTTTGGAAACAATTGTAAACTTCATAAGCAATGACACATTTTTATTTTAAGATTAAAACTAAACCTTGACTTGATTCTTCTGTTTACTCCCAATGATTTCAGTGGGAGTGCAATTTCAGTTTCTATGACACATTGGTCTGGACAGCCACCCTTGCTAGCTGAAAGAGAAGAAAAGCTAAGGACATAAACAAAAAAGAAGTCTGTTTTTAAAATCAAGTAATTTTGGTTGCATGAACTGGCATCAGTTCATTTTGGACTGGGAAAAGACCATGAAAAGAAGGAGGTGGGACAGTTGACAAATGACCCAGATCCTGTATTTGAAGAGTAGAGGATGCAGTAAAGTTTTTATTCAGCAAATCCGTCACTTTGCCAATAACTCCTGCACATAGTAGTGCTCTCAAGTTCAAAAGGGAAAACCTGCATATATAAAGTCATCCAAGTATTAAGATGATGTCAAACCCCCAAATTTGTTTGAGCTTTAAGCCATCCAAATGTCATATCAAAAACTCTATAAGCCTTGAAACCACCTTTCTTTTTTTTTTATTTTGTGAGAAAGGAAAGATTTTAATGGTCCAATTTCTTGCTTCCACAAACATGTTTAATAGCTTCTGAGTTTTTGAACCCAGAAAAATATACTTAATGACCTAAGACAGCAATTTAAAAAACAATTTTAAACTTTAGTCTGCTCTGTAATGTTTCTTAGTAATTTAGTTGAAGTCTTTTTAGCTCATTAATTATTAAATGAATGTCTTTTCCTTACAACTTGGAATCTTACTGACCCAGTCTATGAGGAATCTAAAAAATGCAGCTACCTTGCACTTAGCAAGAAACAGAAGTTATGAAGGCCAGAGCTGACTAGTCATTTTAAAGTGCAAGCATTTCCAAGTGAGATTGTATGGTCATCTCTAGTGATCAAGGAGCTCCAATACTATGGATGGGATCAGTCTTGATTTAAGGAAATGCAGTGTTTTAAACAGTGCCTGAAGCAGACCCTTAGCAGAAGTAAGAGGAAAATTCAAATATGTGTTTAGTGTAATTATTCAAAGCTAAATTGTTAAACAAAACAATTTCATTTCTGAGAATGAAAAGAGTTTTTTGTCTTGTTTTCACTACAGTGCAGGGGTATTGTAGAAAAGTGGATATCAAAATCATCATATGAAAAATGAATCTTCAGATAGAATAATTGTAAAATGGATAGAGGTACATTTTAGTAGAACCGTACTGGTTTTTTGCAGAGTGAATCTGTTTCTCTGCTTTTGCGCACTTTCATTGAAGTTTGGTACGACACTGAAACAAAGTCATACAACCAGCTCTTTAGATTACAATATTTTCATTTACATAGTAAGTTTTTTTCTATGAAACAAGTATCTGGTGAAACAAGAAAATCTCTACAGATAACATTCTTCACAGTTTTGCCACCTACTCATGTGAATGACTGGCTGTTTTAGACATAGATTTGCTGAGAAAAGAGAATAAAAGAGAATCTGGAGCTAAGGGGATGTAATTTCTTCATCAGTTTCCAAAGTCCTCATGTAATTATGCTAGTTTAGAGATACGTAAAATTTGGAGTCATACAGCTCTGTAAGACTTGTATATTCAGAAGAGTTTTATGTACTAAATCTATAATTTTTGCATAAATAATACTTTTGCTAAAATTAAGGATGATTGGAAATATGACACAATAAAAAATAAATACTATGCCTTGATGTCCTCTCCCACCAACTGATCTTCGTATTTCCAACTCCTCATTTCACAAAATGGACTATGTAATGACAAAAAAAAAAAAGGAATCTCCTTAATAATCAAAAATATTTGAATTTTCTCAACAGTGCTTAACTATTATATTTCTTTATCTTAACAGATTTAGGAATTCCCAGGCTGCTGTATATAGCTTTACCTAAGGGGAATGAGCTAACATTTACACTTTCATATTATCCTAAGCACCCTTTGAGATCACATCTCCATTCTGCCAGGCACTGAACAAATACACAGATGGAGATGCTTTCTGACCCAGAAACTACATGCTCCAAATAGAAGGAGAAATAAGAGCAATAACACATAATAGTATGATTTTTTCCATATAGTAACTCAGCTGTGGAACTGGAACAAGATGCATTTGGATCAGATGAGATCATAGGATGTATACCCTCCTAAGACCTGTAATGAAGGACATACACTAGAAAACAGTCTAAACTAGTACAGATATACACCAATACTTCTCTACACACATCCAACCTCCTGTGTACCACAGATTTGCTGACCACAAGTGGGGTATTTGTGTTTAATATTATTGGATTATTTTTTTAATTCAATAAATTAGTTTAAATTAATTTTTAAATACTATGTAACCTTTAGAAATGCATATTACTGATACCAGGATGAGAAAGCCAACACTGCTGTAAATACAAGTACTATATTATCCTGGGATTTAAGTATCTCAATGTGCAACAGGACTGACTGCTGGGATCTCATGATTTTTCCTTTCCTTCAAGTGTCTGAATTCCTCATCACCATGTTATGCAAAGTACCTCCTTGGTGGTACTTGATGTGATTATGTAGTCAAGGATCACACTGGTATTGAACCTTTTAAAGGTTATATTTATTTAAAGAATATCTGGAATACTTCCCAGTCTATACATCTGCCCATCTAATTTGGATTTCAGCAAGTAAGGTTTTGCTGGGATGTTAGAGGGATTATTAAACACCTTAATACAAATACTACACCACTTGCACTTTCTGTCAAACCACCATGGGTTGTACTTCAAAGAAAATCAGGCAGATGGCTGGATGGTCAACAAAGATGGAACAAAACACTTCTAGATATTTGCAGTTTACCATGTGCTAGTGTTTATCAATCTGTAGAAACAGCCACCTGCCAGTGGTTTGAGTGATATGAGTGGCTAAGTACTCTGTAATAACAACAATAATACTGCCCCCCAAAAAGAAATTCTATACAAGGTATGCACACTGATGGCTTTTGCTGACAAGAATGCAAAATAAGGCTCATAAGAAAGTAATCTTAAGCTGTCAAAATATTTATTCATGGCAGGCATTATCTGCACAATTCAGAAACACATACAGCACTGCCATATCACAAACTGCTGACAAGATGTAGAAAAGGCAATAACACTATAACGTCTATGCACTTTATTCATTACTCTGCTGAGGTAGAAGTACATGCATACATTTTCAAAACTAGTTATATAGCTGATTGTCAGCAATTCGTTCCCTAGAATTTCTGCCACAGATCCTTCATTCAATTAACCCCAAGACCATCAACATTTGGAGGCAAATGTAAAAAAAAAAATTTTCTTGCAGCAGGCAATGGAAGCAGACATCACTTAGTAATCCTGTCAACAGGAGGGCTGACACCTTGCTAGAAAGATCAATGGGTTTGAAATCTTAAATGAACCTGTGACATTAGGTCATTCTCCTTGTTTTGTTACAAATTAGGTTGTCTATACAAGGCTTTAAAAATCCTCCTAGTTCTTGTTTTGGAGAGAATTTGGCAAATTCTCTCCATGATCTGTTTGAATGCACTTTGGAACTTTAAACAGGTGAACAGTTTTTATTTTTATTAATAAAATTCTGTATCTATAGTCATAAAAGCAGAAGAATTTTTATTTCACATATTTTTTTCTGAATCTTTCAGAATTACCAGTGATATTACTGCATGCAAGTTGTTATGTAATACCTCAGTAATGTGTAATAAATTCTTGGAATAGGTAGTGTATAATGACATTAAGGGCTTTGTTTCAAGGGGTAACAAGGTACACAAGCCTGAGCAGACAAAGAACTGATGCTTTTTTCTGAGACCATCGCTACTTTCAATGTCCTCTTGAGATGCTGTCTCCCATAGCATGGTCAAGGATCTTTGTGCTACAGTTCACTCAAGTCAAATATTTTTTCTACTTTTGAGTGGGCATTTTTGGCACTCACAGCATATGCAAGTATTAATGGACTGATATTCAGTGACAAACTCATGATACTCCTATCTATTTCTTTTCAGATTACATTGAGGGTAAAAAGAACACTGCGCATCTCCATCTACTTTCACAGAATCAGAGAATCACACAATGGATAAGGCTGGAAATGACCACAGTGGGCCAACCTCCCTGTGTCCAGATGGTTCTTGAATGAGATATTCATATTCAGTGAGTGAGACCCCACAACCTCTCTGAGCTATCTGTTCCAGTGTTCCACCACCCACATAGTAAAGTTCTTCCTCATGTTCAGGTGGAACTTCCTTTGCATCAGTTTCTACCTGTTGCCTCTTTTCCTGTTGCCTGGCACCACTGAGAAGAGCCTGGACCCATCCTCTTAAGACATCCTCCCTTCAGTCTCTTCTCGAGGCTGAACAAACCCAACTCCCTCAGCCTTTCATTGTAAGAGATGCTCCAGTTCCCTAATCATCTTTGTCACCTTGTGCTGGACCTAGTTCTGAAGCTCCATTTCCATGAGGAACCCAGAACTGGATACAGTATTCCAGATGGGGCCTCACTAGGCCTAAGTAGAGTGGCAGGATCTCCTCACCTGATCTACTGGCAATGCTCTTCCTGATGCACCCCAGGATACCATTGGCCTTCTTGGCCACAAGAGCACCACTTGTTCATGGACAGCTTATTGTCTGCCAGGAAATAGAGGTCCTTCTCCTCAGAGGTGCTTTCCAACAGGTCAACTGCAGTCTGTATTGGTGCATGGGGTTATCCCTCCCCATGTGCAGAACCCTGCATTTGCCTCTGTTGGATTTCAGACAGTTCCTCTCTGCCCATCTCTCCAACCTGTCCAGGCCTTTCTGAAGGGCTGCACAGCCCTCTGGGTTATTGTCCACTCTTCCCAGCTTTGTGCCATCAGCGAATTTCCTGAGGAGACTACTTGCTTAGAATAAGAAAGATTACAGACAAAAAAAGTCTATAAGAATTGTATGGGTAAAAGCTGTATTCTTCCATAGCAGTCTGCATAACAGATGTTGGGGTTTTCCAGTGGCATCAAATCAAAACAGTACATACAGGTTCATTTAAATCTGCATTCCCACACTCTTTGCTTGATACAGATTCCCTGTGCAAACACTGTTCGGCTGCCAAAAGCAGGTACAACATGTTTAAATGGAATCTTGAGAAACATAGGAACGAATAAAAATCTTTGTCCAGTCATACAGAAGCCTAATTATTATTATTATTAACCCTTCCCACTCTTGCAGAGAGACTTAGCTATAAATCTCTACCAACAGTTTTGTTTCTAAATCCTATTATATATTATTCATTAGTAGACTCAAAGATGCTAGTCAGGGTTTTATGTCTTAAAACTTTGCTGATGATTTTCCTCAACTATCCGTGGTAGAGGGGAAAAACCTTGATTACATTGCTAAGTTTATTGCAGGGTAGAGGTTTCTGAGGCACAGAAAGGATACAGCCTCTTTATTTTTTTTCCTTCCAGTGTTGTACCTTTTCTGCCAAAGTCTGAGAGCAGTATTACACAGCTAGAGCTAAACTAGAGCTCCCTGGTCAGAGGGAAGGCTCTCTGCATTTTCATTCTGTACATCTCTGTTAGCAGATACTTGTCTTGCTACATTTTATGCCGCACAGATCAAAACATAACAAATAGGTCTTGAATAGAATTACCAGTTTTTCAACTCCACTGAAGAGGTCCTTATTTTCCAGTAATTTCCATATTTGTCAACTCTACCTCACTATAATAGACTCCTTTAAATAAAATGAGGATTACCCAGTATTGATTTGTTGCTTGCCAAACTCTAGCCCAGGTCAGACTGGGATAAGAGAGTTGTAATTCACTGAAATGGAGGTCTTAAAATGAAATTGCAATAATACTAGCTTGTTGCAGTAATATTATACTTGCATTAGAAACAAAGCAACAGTCTGAAAAATTAGCATTAAAAATGGAGTCTGGTACAGCACAGGAACACAGTGGTCAAGGGCTGAAAATTTTTATGCTTTCAGTTTTATGCATTTGAGATGCTGGGACAAACCATCTGGTTTTGCAATTTAAATAAATTAATATTTAAGTGAGATTTTTCAATACAACTACCTCATACATAAGGAAAACAACAGCACCTCAATGAGCATCTCATTTTTACTTTAGTATCTTTCTTTCCTGTCGAAAAAAGGGAGTTTAATTTGCATTGGGTATGGCTTCCTTCACTTTGGCTGGAGCTGGACCTTATGGGTTCTAGGGTGGCTCTTATATCTAGTCTGAAACCATGATTTCATACATATAGGATGTTTACCTCACTATCTACAAAAAAATGAACAAAATGTGCTTGTGCTCTGAATTTTGTTTACCTCTAGGAATGTGTGGGATCTAAGAGAAGGAAATACTAACAGCTAAAATTTGCATAAAGGGAAGAGGGTTGGCAGCAAATGATGACAAATAGAACTGCATTCACAGAACATGGTATGCCCACCTGTACAGGGTCTGGAGCAGGTTAGACTTGCCTTGTGCTATCTGAGCCAAAACAGAGGATTTCCAACATGGAAAATTTCACCTATCTCCTCTGTGGTAGTTTCCAGAATAAGCTATTCCATAAGTGAAGTTTAGGAATCCAGGGAAGAAAGGATTATGTACCTTATAAGCTTCTTTCTACAACCAGTTGCGGTCATGTTATGTTGAAATATGAGTTTGGAAAAAAGAGACAGGCACCAAACAAATAAAAGTCAACCTTTTTTTTTTTTTCCCAATTATTTAAGGTTATAGAAAAAAATAAAATCAAAAAAGCAATTGCTAATATTTATGACAAATTAAGAAGAGAAAAGATTCAGAAAGCTAAGAAAATACAATAGGAGACAACATCAAAGGCAAAAAAAGGAAGTACAGTCAAAAAGGTTTTGGGTCAAAAGGAAATTTAGCAGAAGAAGCAGTAGTTTGACTCCTTCTCTGGTACAGGAGGACCCTCTGTACAGTGAACTGAGGACAACAAGGTAGCAACTAATAAGGAAGCACATGTAAGGAGCAGGAGTTTAGCTAAATTTTGGAAAATAGAAAGATTACCATAAACATCTCTATGTCTATTGCTTGAGGTGCTTTAAAGCAGTGTTCCCATGATGGGAAGCATGCAGAGACATAAGAGAACCAGGTAGGAAGAGATGAAGAATTTGTTCATATGGCCAAAGACACTCTGGGGGCCAGCAGAAAGAATAACAACAAATCCAATTTGTATCACAGAAAAGCCAATCACAGCTGAATGTTGATAGGGAAAGGCTGTCTGGTGAAGTCATGATGGATATGAGTACATGGGTTTGCCCATTTGGGGCCTTGGTGGATAAATCTATATAACCAAACCAAACAAAAAATAAAAGGCCAAAAGCTTTGTAATGGTCCAGCAGAATTCATATGACCAGATTGTTAATATAGTTTCTGAAGATTCAGCCCAAGACAAATACCAGTCTTCCAAACGGTGGCCGGGGATGTTCTGAGGTTGACCTGAGCCATGAACATTTGGAGATGTCCAGCAAAGACAATAAAGTCCCATCACCCCACAGTATTGTTCCTCCAGGATCTGGTCCTGGATGCATAGTCATCCAATAGGTGCTCTTGAATCCTCACTCTCCCTGCATACCTCATCCCTAGAGACACCCATACACACACTCACAAACACATACACAAATGCAACTTCATTGATGGGTGTCAACACTCTCTTATCTAATGCAGCACAATTTGTTATGAAAGATGAAAAGGATATGTGCTGTTCGTACACTAAAAAGCAGAAAGAGATTCCAAGTGATAAACCTCAGCTAAGGGGCGAAAATAGGTAGATAATATGAATATGAGTATCTAAATTAGTTTCAGACTCAGAAAGCTGCTATTAAGATTCTTCAAGAAAATAAAGTATTTAAGATAATGAAAAACATAGTACAAATGTTCTTAGTTTCATTTGTTTACTGCTTTCACAAAGAATTTCAAGGAACTCATTAATGGAAACTAATGGGAACAGGTTCTATGTTCATGTCCAGTTTCTTTTATAATTGCTGAAGTTACTGATTTGGCATGAAAGAGCTCCTATTTAATCTGTCTGATTAAAAAGGGCACTTTCTCTTGCTGTACTCATTCAAGTGGAAATGAATTGTATGCTGTCATGCACCAGGTTGTTCCCCTCATTTGATAAACCAAAGGATTAGGCAAATTTAGTCAAGGAGTCTTGAGGACTCTTCCCTTCCTCTACTCAGTTCCTATCATGAGGTGAAACACTGTGTTGATTATGAGACCTCTTTTTAATTTTTTGATTACATGAATTAATTGGACTGTCAGACTGGACTGAATAATCTTCAGTAAATTATTTTCACGTAACTATGTTCCTTATTTGAAAGGAACATGAAAATTCCCTTGTACAAGCTCAATACAGAATGCAAGAAAGTATTTCATTCATGGATATTCCTTCTTTCAGAATGAAAATGAAGTGTGTGGGGCTGGAAAGCCTTCGTGTGATACTGTCTGACAAATGATTTAAATATTAAAAACTGAGTGAAATGAGATAAAACTACGGGATTTATTTGGCAGTGCACTGTGCCACTGGTATTGGCTGCAAAACTGGGAGGGAACACAGGAGGGTCACGCCTGAAAAAGTTGTGAGGTTATCATGAGGGCAATTTAGAAAATCTACACAGTGGCCAAGCAAACTCAGGTTTCAGGTGTGCTGTTTATACACAAAGGCCATGTATTGCAATCACTTAGGGAAAGAAAAACCTTTCACATAAAGCTCTGCAGCAGGATGCACCAGAGGCATGATAATGTACCATCTTTTAGTACCTGTGAACTTCTGGGATGCTCTTGGGACTCTGAAGTCCTCTGCATCCAGTTGGTCTTCATGTCTTCATGGCTCTGCCCTGTACCATCCTCACAACTTCTGTACAGTGTTTTCACCTTGAAAACACAAACTGCCAGGCTGAGGCTGCACAGCAGCTTTCAGCATGGCTCAAAATCTGGGACAGGAACCTACAAAAAGGTCAAAGTCACTATGAAAGCATGAATGGGTAAATGCCTGTCATTACATCACAGCTTGTGGACATGATCTATGAAATATGGTACAAGTGATCAGGTAATGGTAAGAGAAAAGAAGAAGGAAGGAAGGAAGGAAGGAAGGAAGGAAGGAAGATTCATCTGTTTTTATACTCCTGAAGAACAAAGGAAAAAGGGTAGGTGGAACAGAAAATCTGTAACAGTTTCAGCCAAATTTAGGTGCCACAAGAAGAAATAACCTGTTGTTTTTTTGCTTGCTTGTTTGCTTTTTCCCACTAAAGGCCCCCAAAAAGGTCTCCTTGCTCGTTAATCAATAGGTTTGGTTTTTTAGGAAAGAGACATATATACTGCATTTTCTGAAATGGAAAGGTTTCCCTTCCCAGAAAAGAAGTCATGACTTCTGTACCTAAAAATGACAGCAGTTGCAGGTCCAAAAATTGTGGGCACTTGCAAAAAAGCATCTAGGAGTCCACACAAAGCAAGAATAATATACTTTTTAGAGATGAGTTGCCTGTTGCAGAGATGGGTGACCTACCAGTTAACATGCCAAGTATGAATTACAAAGGAGTTAATGTTATTTTTGGCAGAATGCCTTAGTGTCAGTGTGATTTGATAAATTACTTGCTCCCCTTAAATAAAAGCCCTTATCTTAACTTTAAAGACTCAGTTTACCTCAGTGTGGCAAATGTACTTAGAATATCACCTCTCCTCTTTCAAGCAACTTATCAGTACTTCAGACACTGACTCCTGGAGACAAGAAGTCTACAATATTAAAGCTGACTCATTTCTGAACAGGACTAAAATTTAAGCTTTCAAGGAACTCTGGGTGGTTGTGTTTCCTTGAAGATGGAGTGACCACTAGACCACCAAGATGAGCTCCTGTGACACCAATCTAAACAGCTGCCACTCTTTACAGCAAAAAAGGTCTGGAAGCACAGAGACATATAAAGTAAAGAAACTCCATTCTCTTCAAACACTTGTGACTTTTTTCTTCCCTTTGCAAAAAATTTGGTTAAAAAGCTCAGACACTTAGTGTTTCATTCTGCATTATTTTCAAAATAGTTTCATTGCACACACAAATCCTGACAATTGGGAAGTGTTTTTTTAGATGTCTGGTTACCATTATACAGACTTCATTCCCTTAGGAAGCCATCTCAAGCGTGACTATGCTCCACCTTGCAAAATTTATTGTGCAAATGCATCTTCTGTGACTTTTGACAATCACAATTTATTTGTAAGGTTAGATTATAAAGAGTGGACCTTTTGTCTTATACTTGCCAAAAAATGGCTTTTCCCCTTGCCTTAAAAGTATGGACAGAAGCCAAACCATAACCAGTTTTCCTGTTCAACATTCGGAGGCACCAAGTCTGCAACACATCAACTGCTAGTGAGATTCTTTCTGAAAGAGCCATTAACCATTTTCTACCCCTGTCCTTATTTCTATCTATCCTGCCAAATTCTCCCATGAACAAATTTTCTTCTGTTTGTGTTCTTCAGATCCCTACCCCAGCAGAGTGTCAGGTCGTGCAAGAAGCTCATGCTTAGTATTTCCAGCTGCATCTTTGCAGGTACCTGGGGGCAGCTGCAGCTCCTCCTCAGGTGAGATGGAATAGCTATAGCTTTTAGGTAGTTTTGATATTTCTATTACAAGTCAGGCAAAAGGAGGAAATGCTCCTGGTTCTTAAACCCACAGAAAGAAACCATCCCTCGATGCAACTGCAAGCCAAACTTTGCACCGTTACCAACAAGCTCTGATTTTGTGTAACTTAAAATGCACTGATGCTATCTAATTCCTTAGCTACAGGAGGAACTTCTAACGGGGCCCTCCCTGCACTCTCTTGAGGGCAATAAAACTGAGCGAGTTTTCAGTAATAAGCCAGTGGGCTACAATTTGTGTTGCACTGAATCTCTCCTGCACATTTTATCTGTTCTTAGGGCAAATTTGACTCTTAGACCTTATGTAATTCCACCAAAATCAATTGAACTGCCTGATGAGCAATTCAGAGCTGAATTTAAGCCTCTGAGACACAACTGATCCCTAACTAATTAACCTACAAACATTGTGCATTGACAATTTACCAAGATATAGTCTGTACTGAAGATCCAAACCCATCAACATTTATGAAGTTTTCTCTTTTTTGGTTAAAACTGTATTGTCAGCTAAAAGCCTTTTCCTAAAATCAGTGCTGAAGTGAACCAGCATACACCACTGAAAAGTAAACATTTGAAACATCTGATAGCAGAAAGTCAACTGCCAAAGCAGTTAATAAATAGAACCATTGCAGCTTCATTTTCCTTGCACAGTTCATAATGTTTAAGAGTGGCAAATACGAGAGGGTTGTATTCTGAAAACGGTGCACCATTACCAGGAGGGGTTCTGTGTTCACAATACTGCAATGCCATGAGCTTGAACAGCTTTGACCCTCCTAAAAATTTGTTATAAATTTTGACAGGACTGTTGTAATTTAACCCCAGCTAGCAGCCAAGCACCACACATCCACTCGCTCACTCTCCCACCAGTGCAATCAGGGAAAGAATCAGAATGGTAAAAGCTGGAAAACTCATGAATTGAGATAAAGACAGCTTAATAGGGAAAGCAAAAGTCATTTACACAAGCAAAGGTAAACAAGGAATTAATTCACTACTTCCCATGGGCAGGTAGGTGTTCAGCCGTCTCCAGGGGAGTGGGACCCCATCATGTAAAACAATTACTTGGGACTACAAATGCTACAACTCCAAATGTCCCACCCTTCCTCCTTCTTCCCTCCACTTAATACACTAAGCATGATGTCACATAGTATGTAATATTCCTTTGGTTAGTTGATGTCACCTGTCCTGGCTATGTCTTCTCCCAACTTCCTTGTCAACATGACAGTATGAAGAGCAGAAAAGCCCTTGGTTCTGTAAGTACTGCTCACAAATAGCAAAAATATATCTATATTTGATTGTTAAAACAGATAACTGCTTTGGTAAGGCCTGAAGCTTGACAATTTTAGACATTAGTTAGCACAACTGAAACTGTTTTGAATTTTGATACTGAAAACATTAGATTAAAATTATTTCATCATCTCATCATTACACTGATAAACAATAAATTTTCTTTGTATCATTCATCTACATCTGTCTTGAAGTGATCTGCCTGTATGATGGTTTATTAGTGACATTTTTATCCCCATTTTTCTGAAGTAATAGTCCTATTAATACCAAATGTATCCATTTTTAATATTTATACAAATTCCACTGTGAATTAGCATGCTTTGGCCCCCAGGTTTTAAAAGGGTGAGCTGAGAAAAGAAAAAGAAAAGAAACAATATAATGAGAGCAAGACTGTTAATACAGATGTACAAGAGTATTAAATTTAAATAAAATATTTACAGAGGATAAACAATGTTTTTGGTACACTATACAATTTACATTTCAAGTAGGAGCAACTAATCTTCCACACATTGTGGTTTATAACAGTGAAACATGCATACACCAGTGGAAGGGAATAGAATCTTTATCAGGAAACTATTTAAAAACAAATGGGTGAATATGAATTATCTATTTGTATCCAAGCTCCTGTAGAAGCAAAATGAAAACCGAAAAGCAAGATGGTGTTGAACAATATTACTTTCAAGAACTGATTTATGTTAGGTTTTTGTACTAGAGTTATCCCCAGCTTATGAGTTCTGCATAACAGCAGCAATATCAACCTAACAGCAATGAAGATTTCTGCTTACGTAAATGACTACTTACTTAATTTTCTTTTAACAGTGTTGCTGATACCAATTAAACACAAGTGCACATTAACTGCTATATAGATGCTATTAGTTTTTCTTTTCCAGTTGGTAGTTCAAGAAAAATAGCCAGGCTGCTCTTGTAAAGATTACTGTGTGAGTACATGATTTTTCAGCTTGCTGACAATTTGGAGAAAGTGAGAATAAAATTATTTCAGTTGGCATAAACATAGGCTAAACTGATATATGTATTTTACCACACACAAAATTTAAAAATAAAGCATCTTCAAAGATTAAAACATTTTTGTATGAACACAATTTCTTTTTGAGCTGTGAAAAGTCCTCAATTTAGGGAAAAAACCCAAAACAAACCAACCCCCCCCCCCCCCCCCCGAAAAACACACAAAAAACCTCTGAGAAAAATTGCATTCTAGAACTAAAGGAACTATTCCAAGTACAAAAAATAAATAGGACTACTTCCATCCAGTTTTTCCAGTTCCCTTGATTTTGCACCAATAAAATCACAGAATCACAGAATGGTTTGAGTCCTAAGGGACCTTTAAAGAACATCTAGTCAAATCCATCTTGCTCTGGACAGAGGCATCTTCCACTAAAACACATACTATCATAATAAATAAACAGAAAATTCAAAATATTTTAGAAACCAGTAAAGGCTTACGTTACAATGAAATTTCACAGTACAGTATGCTTGTTGCCACCTCTAGCCACAAAAATACATATTCACTGGGTGATTGCACCTAATATACACATAGTTACACATGTACATATATGGACATATATTTTACATCTACTTATACATATATACTTAGCACATGTATTTCTACTGTACATTTTTATCATAAATGTTATGTTCCTACATCTGAAAAATGCTTCTTTAATTTTTTTCTTCTTTTGCTTGAATGCAGAGAGTAGTCAGCCTGGATTTCACTGGTGCACATACACAGCATGGGTCCAGAACCCCATACTTCAGAACATTTTATTTGCCAAATTATTCCTACTCCAAGCACAAATACAGGCTGGACAGAGAAGAGCGCTCAGGAGAAGGACTTGGGGATCTTAGCTGATGAGAATCTAAACCTGACCCATCAATGTGAATTTGCAACCCAGAAAACCAACAGTGTGCTGGGCTGCATCACCAGCAGCAAGGCCAGCATGTTGAGGGACGTGATTCTACCCATCTACTCAGGTCTCATGAGACCCCACCTGGAGTATTATGTCCAGGTCTGGGGGCCCCAACATAAGAACATGGACCTGCTGTAGTGAGTCCAGATTAGGCCATGAAAATGCTTAGAGGGCTGAAGCACCTCTGCTTTGGAGACAGGCTGAGAGAGTTAAGGATGTTCAGCCTGGATGGAGCTCCAGAGAGACCTTATGGCACATTCCAGTATCTAAAGGGCTGCAAGAGAGATGGAGAGGGACTTTTGACAAGGGCATAGAGTGATGGGACAAGGGGGAATGACTTTTAGCTGAAAGAGAGTAGGTTTAAATTAGATATTGGGAAAAAATTGTTTACTGTGAGGAGGTGAGGTACTGGTACAGGTTGTCTAGAAAAACTGTGGATGTCCTGTCCCTGGAAGCATGGAAGGCCAGGCTGGATGGGACTCTGAGCAATCAGGTCTAGTGGGAGGCATCTCTGCACAGGGCAGGGAAGTTGAAACTATAGGGTCTTTCAACCCAAACCATTCCATGATACTATGATTCCATTATTTTGTGATCCTATGATTCTACTCAGTGGGATTGTTCCAAGCAATTTCCTTTTTGAGAGTTTATGCAGTAGGGGAGTTAAATTGCACTGTTGATGATACAAGGTAAAGTTTTAATATTTTCTTTATTTAATCCAGATTCAAGCTGTTGAAAGCTACCCAGGGTCTCAGCTTTGCTATTACTTGAGCCTAGAGTCATTTTACTGAGAGACTGTTCCCATATGATTTGCTCCTAATGGTCTAGCTGTGACTTCCTGAAGACTTTCACAATCACAGGTGTGAGCCTCTAACCTCTGAGCTAACAACCACCTTCCAAATATGGCCTTGATTCTAAAGGCAACCCGCAGTGAACAACAGTGGCATTTTTCTTACCTTATAGTAAATTAGCTTTTCTTTTATTTGGATTAGCTTAGAGAAGTTGTCCTAGCCTTGACATAAAATTATCTCTCTCAATTTATTGCAGAAGACAATAAAAATCACTACTTGCCTATTTCAGTCAATATTTTCTGTTCATTTATTTATTTTGCAAAACATCTACATCTTTAACAAACCTCTCCAATTTGAACTCTCTACCATTGTGGGTAGTAAAATTGGTAGGAAAGGAGAAATATCGGCTCACATTCCCATGACTTCCCATTCCACACAGTGGAAAAGTCAGTTTTTATGGAAAAAAGAGGTAAAATTTTTTCTATCTTTCAATCTGAAATATTTGTTATGGAAAAAAAAAAAGACACTTTCCTTAACCAGAACTGGCTGTTCTGTCCCAAGTATGTATTATTCAAGTTTTTGCACTGAACTCTACAAAGTTCTGTGAATAACAAAATCCTGCTGGGAAGAGCCCACTACAGAATGTCCTCAGCACCAGCACATTTTCGAAGCCATCTATATGTAGTCAGTGGTTCTTTCCTACACTACAAGTAGTTTTCCCTTATGGGGTTAGAGCTACAGTGAATACTTTATTCAAAGAGCTTTTTACTTTTTTCCCCCAGTATACAAATAAGTGCCTAAAGTTTGATGCCAATTAAAATAATAAACAAACAGCATAAACTGTATAGATTAGAAATGGGTATAATGGCCCTTTTTAGTCATATAAATGAGTAGTTGTCTTGCTACAGGGAAGAGATAAACTAGACGGAGAGAGACAAACTAGATTGGAATTCATTTTCACCTCCCATGGTGAAATCTTTTATTGTTGTTTTTCTGTGCTACAATGGTGGAAGACAAAGCCTAAGTCAGAACAAAGCAATAACGCTGCATTGATGTGTTCCCAGAATCGAAGCCATAGGCAAGAAACCCTACTTACTGTCAGGCCCCAATTCAAGCCTCCTTACAGCCCTCTGGGTGTTTCCAGACTAAATAGCTTTGAAAAGGGGAACAGCACATTAGCAGTCCCTCTGAGACAATCTGAGTAGAGTTACTGCATAAAAACCACAGTTTAATTTATGTTAATAGAGCTGCAAGCTGCAAAGAAATTATTTATCAGAACTAGTGCAAGACCCTAGAGTTTATACATTTTTTACATGCAGTCCCGAGTCTCTCATACAAACATTTATATGTCATCAGCAAAAGAGAATCTGTCATTTATGTAACTTGTGCTTTGACCAGCTGTGGTCTTTAACTCCATTCATACCAGGGCTCCTCTGTGTCTCTTCCACAGAGTGCATCAATCCACTGTTTGTGCCACAAATACATCAAAGCCTTCAGCTCCATCCCAGCATGGCTCTGACATTCTGTGAGTGATGATCTCTGGATATGTTCAAGGCCAGGTTGGATGGAGCTTTGAGCAACCTGCTCTAGTGGAAATTGTCCCTGGCCATGGAAGAGGGATTGGAACCAGATGATTTTCAAGGCAAACCATTCTATGACTCTATGATTCTATGTGTGACAGATGGCACAGACCATGGCTATCCTCAGTTCTGAGACATGCAAGGTAAACTGCTTCAAAGGAACTGCTGCAGTTCCTTTGATATCACATAAGTTAGGAACAGAATTCTTATAGGTTTGGGAATGCCTACCTTTTCACTGCATGTTAATAATTAAGAACTTGATCTTGGAGCGCCAGCTACAGTATGAAATAACATATGGTCAAGTCCAGTTTTCTCCCAGTGAATGTGTATGTATCATCAACCTTCATGGATAAGAAAAACAAGTGAAGAAAAAAACAAGAATAGAATGAGGAGGGGGATAAGATATGTGTAAATTAACTGAAGTGACACCAAAAAATTAATTATTTTGGTTCTGGGACAACTGTATGCCAGTCTCATTGATTATGAAAATGTTCACCAAAGAATTCTTCTGCTGGTACAAACAGGTTTAAGGAAAGAAAAATCTCTCCAGTCCCAATTTCATCCTCTATGATTTCACAGTGAACTCAGCTGCTGTAAGGAGGGAGAAATGCTCAACAGAATGCCATCTGAGATTACTGAATGACATTGCTACAATGGCAAGAGGTTACATTCAAATTTTCATCAAGAGAGACACCGCTGTGAGGCGGGACCTGATTCCCATCTTACTAGCACCAGCTCAAATCAGCAGGAAGCCAATGAAGTCAACAGACTATCAAGAGCAATGGGGATAGACTCACATTAAATGTGTGTAAAAATCAGTGGGAAAAGATAACAGTCCAACAAATCTGTATGTACTTTTAAACTCAGAATTCATGAAAATACCAAGCAAGAGAAAAATCAAACGTAATCGCAGGTTATAAATGGGTGCATTTAGTTTTGACATTAAAAGGTGGGTGTCATCTTCCTGGCTTTTAGGTCCCTAATCATTTCATTCTATTTTTCCATTATTCATAGCCTTTCACAGGTTACTGAATCACTAAAGACAACTCACCTCTTCTTTTTCATCTTTTTATTTTAGTTCCAAAATTTCTGTGTGCGTACATGCTTATGAAGATATGAGAAAGAGCTACTTAGCATTTGAAGGAGTGCTGCAAACAGTTATTTCAAGTCTTTTGTTCTAAAATAAAATAAAAAGCCAAGGGAGGAGACTTTTCAAATTTGTTTCAGAAGATTTTTTATCACTCAGGTTTAAGAGAAAGACTTTTCCCCCTAGCATAAGCCATCATCAATCTGTGGTGCTGCTCTAATTTACACCACCTGAGGACTGAAAGTGACATAAAGTGAGCAACTAAAAAGAAAGAGTCTACACGTGACTAACATCTGTCATATCGCTTAATATCTTGTTGCTCGAGGAATGAAGTGACAAGAATTGGTGTAGTGCCAAAAAACAGAGCAGGAGAAAAGCCTTACTTTCATAACTTACTCAAGTTTTCATTATTGCTACGACTACTTTAAAAATTCAGCAAATAGACATACAGAAATTTGTGTTAAAATTAGTGGGAAACTATTGGACACTGTCGTGATCTCTTTAATACTGAGTTGCTGCAGCTGACTTTGCAGAATGAGTTCTGCAATTTTATGCAGCCCAAGGATCTCTTGTAAGATCTTTCTCATGGATACCTTGTAGTTTTTTCTATTGACTTACAGAGTAAGAGAACATGGGGACAGTGCACACATGCAATGGCATGCAGAGGAGGAGTCACACAAGTAAAACTCACTTGCGTTTTAGAAAAAGTGCCTTGGGGAATCTGTGGGCAGAAGGAAGTCTCAGAGTCCAATAAAGAAATCTGTTCTGGACACCTTGTGAATTGCTTTGGAAATGAGAGACTAACATTATGGATACTACAAGAAAAGGATTATAGGAGTATAACAAGAAAAGACAGAAGAAATCTCAAAATCCCAAGTGCCTGCAGACAGAAGTCAATGTGTTAGATAAGTTAGTTAGGGTATTCCTGTCCTATGTTCCTAGTATCATGCTTGGTCTTCTTGCTTTGTTAACAGGATATTACTGGTTATAAATGCAATACGGTGTAGTAGAATTTCTTCTAAAACAATATCTGGAATTTTACAGCATGTCTTCTTAAAGTTCTAATAGAAACAAGAAGACTGAAGCATAGAGTATGTGATTAAATTGATGACAATAATAAAAGTACCCAGGGAATGAGAGAAAGTAAAGCTCTTATCATTCCATCACAGTAGCAGAAATCCCAGTCAAAAGAAGGTCTAAGGGGCAGAGTCTCCTAAGAGGAGAAAAGTTCCTTCCAAGCATCTTTCCACAGCCCTTGGAAATAAAGAGAATAGTGATGGAGGGGAGGGACAACAGCAGGAGTCATTTTAAGAAAAAAAACCATCTTCTAAGAGGTGAACTGGAGAGTTCAATTTATTGTAAAAGAAAGATATAGAAAGAACTGACGTATTGAAAAACCAAGGTCATACGTAGTTGATGATAACAACTTAGTAATTAATTATTAAAAAATAACTAGTCAAACATTTTAATAACGTTAAGAGAACATAGTATTTTCCTTTATTTGTGCATATATATATGTATATACTAATGCTTAGTATCGTAAATTTATGTATCGTAATATTTATGTATATTTTAGCCTTAAATCTTGTTCAGTGTGAAAGATGTCCCTGAATGACCTGACACATCATTTCATATCCATTGATGGACTAGATGAGCTTCAAAAGCCCCTTTCAACCCAAATTATTCTAAAATGCTATGGTTCTATATACATTAAGTCTCGAAAATTATTTCAGTGTTCATCTTGGTAAGTGTCCAGCTGTTTCACATATAGTATAAGAGTGAACAGTGTGTGACACCTCAGAAGAGTTGAATAGACTGGTTTAAGATCTGGTGCCACAGAAGTCAGAGAAGGAGGGTTCTCTGGAGATTATGATGACTGGCAAAATTTTCTGTATCATGAGCAGGGAATGAGGATCAAACTTGAATCTGAGGGACTGAGAGGGAGTTTATAGTGAGAGGTCAGATTATTTTATTGGGGTACTTCTTGAGAGTAATTTTCTTCCTTTTTTCTTTTTTTTTTCTTTTTTTTTCTCCCCAGGACCAAGAAGGGAAAGAAGACAGGAAGAGAGGAAAAGAGTATGTCAGTATAGGAGGAATAAACAGGATTTACAAGTTGATAAACCAAAAGCAGATGATGTGTTTCTGCATTTTTAATTCTACATTAGCAGAGAGAACAAAGAATCTTTGTGTGTGTTGTCATTTACTCCTAGAAGAGCATTCAGATTCTTTCTGTGCTGCAGCAGTGCCAATCCATCAATAAACCATAACGAAAATAAGAATGTGTATAAATGTTCCTGGGGGACAACAGCTTGTTGATTGATAGAAATTATCCATCTTTTATACACCATATTGCAATATTTTCTTCATGCACTGTATGAAAAATACTGCAAAGAAAACCTACTTAGCAGTGACAACTGCTTGAAGATATGCAATATACAATTTTCCCCTAAACCATTTCATTTTGGAGAAAACCCTAAAACACATTTACCCATAGTCAAGTGAAGCCAGGGAGCATTATTAATTACAGGGTCAAGTCAGCCACAAAAATCTCATCCATCTTAAAATGCTGCAACAATATTTAAATTATTTAGAGGTCTTGACTGAAAGCCTGAAGACAGTTTTGAGTTGGGTGACACCTCTTTTTGAGTGGTCATATATCTGGTCTGAAAAAACAACATTTAACCACTGTTTTTATTATTCCAAACACCATGACATCCTGTCCATTCTTAAAATAATAATTCTCAGATTTGGTTAATACCAGAATTTTGGGATAGTAGGCAATTTCTGCCTTTGAACCATATAGACATAGCTGGATAATCATTTCATTATTCAAACAATGCTGAATGATGTCCACTCCTTCTCCCAGCTAACGTGATGGGCAGAACTGAGAGCAGTATGTTGAAAGTAAATTTATAAAGAGAAATAAGCCAATACATAAGGGTCAGTTATTTGTATCTGACACATGTATTGTTGAGTACCATTTATCAACTGTATAGCAAATTACAGTCGTGTTAAGGCACCAGTTATTTCAGGAAAAAAACCTTCCTAGACCTTCAGAGATAGACTGGATTCCTGAAAAAGTGCTAGAGTGTGCTTTTCTGTATCCCCCATTTACACACATTGTATTCATGACTTCACAAATCCCAGCCTTACCCAAAATCATGGAGAGACACCCTCTACAACAAAATACAGGCATGCACTACATGTGGCAATTTCCCTCTAAACACCCTATGGTTGTGCAATGCTATTTTGATGTACTGCTTCTGTAACAGAGTATGAGTGCCGTTCTCCAGGCTTTTCTGACCAGACTGCTCAACAGATGGTAAGGAAAAGTCGTATATGTCCTCAGCAGCTAACCCATATGGGGCTTGAAAAGAAAATGCAGAAAGCTACGGCAACATGACAGAACCCATTACTGGCTTTTAATCCTGGTAGTGATGAAGAGCTGAGCCATGAGCACAGCTGTATGTGCCTTCGGGAGAACACTTTGCCCGGCTCTAGTTCAGAAACAGATCATTAGAAGTAAATCAATATAACCTGCCGTTCTTCTTCACTCTATTCTCTTTCAGAAAACTAATCAGCAGCACAGCGTTGGATATTGAGAGCTATACTCTGACTGTACCAATTCACATCAAACTGAAAACAGCACCAGAGGAAATCATCGGCAGCAAAAAACTGAAAATTTATTCTTTCTACAGAAAAGAGAGGGTAAAAAGTCACTTGCAAAGAAAATTTTCATGCTGTTTCCAGGCTATGAAACCATTATGTGATAATCCGCATCCATAACTTTTATGCAGGAAAAAAGAGACAGGAGATTTTATTTTGCCAGTTGAAGCTTTTGAAGTGTGTTTGTAATAGCATTTCCATATTTGTGTGTTATTAGTAATTTACCAAGCCCTAAACATCATTTGTGATGCACGGTAAATGACCACCGTCATAAAAAACATAAACATGTTGTTCTTTTGCCTGCTTTGTTTCTCGACTGAAAAAAAAAAGTATAAAGAGACTAGGTGTTTGTGTAAAATACTTGTTGGACAGTGTTATGCTGAATTATGAAGCCCTGAATGCCAAGTCCCTACCTTAACCATGGTGCAATCCTTTTCTTCCTGGTCACCTTCCATGATCCTACATAGGTCTCATTGCTCTTAGCTAGACATTTTTGCCCTCTGAGAGAAAGATGCTTTTAGCAGAAGGTTTGCCAAATTTTCAAAGTTACGCATTGAGCAATTTCTGAAGTCCTTAAGAGCCCCCGCAGCCCTGTTGGAAGAGCTAGCCAAGAAACAAAATGACATTTCAGTGAAAAATTGCCACAGTTGAGACAAAAATAATTTTTAAAAAGGAATGAAAGTGCTTGGGAAAATACATAGAAATGAAATTCAATAATATGTCTTGATGATTCCAAGAATAAGATTTTGTATCCTGAAATATATTCATGGCAGCCCTGCTCAGGTGAGTCCATTTCCCCTGTGCGTTTCTGGAGGGTCTTGCCTTCCACTCACTTGAAAACTGATTGCTGATCTTGTGCATACACCAGTATCTGGAGGCATTTTGACTAAGACAGAAAGTTTCTTGGAAGGCAGATTGGTGGGTGAGCTGGCAGGAACACAGGCAGGTTTCCTGTCAGCCCTGTTCCTCTTGGAATCGACATGCTCCCAAGGAACGTTTCACTTTGACAAATCGGCATTTTTTCAATGGAAAACATTCTGACAGAATAATTCTGCCTACTCCTGCTGCATCTTCATCCTTGTCACTCTCTGCCCTGCTGGGAAAATTTGGCTACTGAGATTAACACAGATCAGTGGCTTTTCTCTCCAGGCAAGATGTTGAACTTGTGCTTCCTCCATCCCTATCATAGAATCACAGAAACATGGAATGGTTTGAGTTAGAAGGGACATTAAAGATCATCTAGTTCCAACCCCCTGCCATGGGAAGGGACACATTCAACTAGATCAGGTTGCTCCAAGCCCCATAGAACCTGGCCTTGAACACTTCCAGGGGTGGGACAGCCACAACTTCTCCGGGTAACCCATGCCTGTGTGTCTCACTACGCTGACTGGGAATTTCTTACTAGTATTTAACCTAAATCTACCCTCTTTCAGTTTAAGGTCCACTTGTCCTGTCAGTCTGTGCCCTTGAAAACGTCTCTTTCCTGATTTCCTGTAGGCCCTCATTAGGTATTGGGGTTCTGTAGGCCCCCTTTAGGTACTCTCCTTAAGCAATGTTAGTAGGATGTTACATAGGAAAAATTTTCCTGTGTTTCTCTGCTGTCATCTTCTTTTTACACTACCACGCAATAGAAAAAGCTATAGAAAAAGCACAGAAGTTATACTTTGTCCCTTGACAGTGTTTATGGATTTCTGTGTAAGAGAACAGAGGTTGGGGGTGATATTTGTTTACAGACTCGAATACAACACACTATGACCTAGATGTAATAAAATGCGAGTGCATCATTTTTATATACTGCAGCAGATTTAATTACTGCTGTTTGCAAAAATATATGCCACTTTTTGCCACCACTATCAGGTACTATAGCAGACATCAAGCACTTTGCTGTTAGCACAGTTTTAATGAGAAGCAGTCACTTCATTCAGGTTCTCTCTTTCCTCCAATATGCAATTAGCAAACAGTGATTAGTTGAGCCGATTCCAAATTGTATTCAAATGAAAGCAATTTGGCTATTTTGTAGATCCAATAGGTGATACTTTCTGAAGTCCCTAAAAGAATTAATTGCATTTTTCTACCCACACATGTTCTAGAGAGGAGAAAGATAAAAGTTCTCTTTCATGCAAAGACTTTGTTTTTGACAGTGAAAATCATTTTTCCATAAAAGCATATCATCAGGACCAGCCTATAAGACTGCCTGAGAAATTTGTATCTGCACCAGGAATTTTCATTCCTTGGAGAAAATATTGTCCCTTAATATGCATAATGTTTCTGTACATCTGAAACCCTCCAGCTGCTAACGCTTTAACAAACTTTGCATAAATAAAGATTTTTTAAATGGTGAATTCTACTGTGTGTCCAAATCCTGATCTAACAGCTTCTAGAAACTGATAAATCAGTGATGCGTTTATATGGATGTGATTATCTACTTTGAAAAAGCACTTGGTCAGAGATCTCTGCTTCACAGTAAATACAGAACATCACTGCAGCTGAATTTTCAAACAAGTTCAGACCCAGAAGCTGTGGCAACATAATGACAATTCTGATGGCAGGATTAGTGGTTTCAACTCCTACTCAGAGCAAACAGAAAGCTTTCTATTTATAACTGAATTATTTCCATAATATTCTTTTTCAGATATCCTAAAAGTCTGAAAAAGAAGCTGCAAAGTTACAAGTAACCAAGAATGCAATGATAAGATCAGTCAGTTCTCCAAATCTCCAAACAATGGGGTCAATAAAAATTCTACTGTATTTTATGCATTATATTCATATTATAAGATTAGTTTGATTTTTTTTTTTAATCTTGACCAAATTCTGGTTACCTTCATCTTTACCTAAACTTTTCCCTTAAGTGTTAATGAGATATCATTTTCTTCACTTTCTGTCCTAAATTGTTGTAAAGTTCTCATTAAATAGCTTTCCAAACCTATGTTTTAAGCAGAGCAAATTAATATTGGTTTTATACACAGCACACACACACAAGCAATATTTATGCTACACAGGTTCTAAAAACCCTGTCATGAGAAAATGTTATTAGCTGTGCAGACTGACCACCAGCTGTCTCAAAACAGATACAATAAGACTTAATAATAAATGCAAGGTTTTATTTGTGATTAAGGACATTTTATTTGTTTGCACAGAAATTTATCCCAGGATTTGCTGGTGACTCTGCTTGCATGACAACTGAGTCAATAAAGATTCACTGAAGTTAAAAATGGGTCTGTTTTTTCCATGTTTTTCCCCTCCACAGAGCTGTAGAAATAGCTGATCTGGATTCAGTCCCCAGTGAGGATGAAAACTCATTGCACACAGATGAAAAGTGCAGCATAAAAATATTATTTTTGGTGGTCTAACTGGATTGTTCCTATGCTGTAATTAATGTTGCAGCTAGAATTGTGATAACCAAACCAAGTCTGAGAGTACTGTTTTTCCTCGACACTTCCACTCTTCCCTTACTCTTTTGGACACCCACAGTCACGTTTTGCAATTTACACAGATGTATGGAATAAAGGCCCATCAAATGCTTAGAGATTTGTCTTTTGTCTTTATAGTCCTCATCACTCATTAATGACACTCGCAGACATAGCTTTGACTGTTTTCATTTTTTTCTCCTCCACTCCCCCTACTTCATGTTTCACAAAGAGCTGTGAAACAAAGACTCATCAAAGTCATCATTACACTACATTTATCTGCACAGAACTGCCTTTCTCATCTATTAGACTTTTTAAACATTCCAAGTCCTTCTACGACTGGATTCCCTCTCATTATTCTAGCTTCTTTGACACCCACTACTGCCTATTTCTGCAACTACCCTCCTCCTTCTTTTCCCCTTCCTGATTTTTTCTGGGTCAAATACCATTATGCATAATCTCTCGTTTGAATTCTAACAAAATAGCACTTTTAGTTATTGTTAACAAAGTTAAAATTTGAAATGAGTTATTGTTTGTACTGATTTTCATCTGCAGAACTTATTAGTCCCTTTTTTTTTCATTTTCAATGAACAAAAAATCTTTGCTATTTACTTATATTTTTAATAAAGTGTAGATATGAAACAACTAGATGATTTATTTGCATCAAATTAATCGCAGAAACCCCTTTACAGAAGTCTTTGTAATAGATCATAGATTTTTATAAGTGAAGAACAATAAGTTAGCAGTTAAAAAAAAAACAATGTAAATTGTAGGTATTGTTAATCACAGTTCTTCATTGCCTACTCAAAGGAGAATGAACTAAAATCAGTCCTCTGCCCCATGACTGAGCAGCTACCCCATGAGATGGTGACTCACTGCATTTTGACAAGGTGTTTTTAGACTTTCATCATCTTTAGGTGTCCTGCTGGGAGGTTTTCCCTGACTCTACCTTCTTTACTCCCTGCTATTGTACATTTACACATCTTGATAAAATCCCTCTTGAGTTTTCTGCACTCCAGGTTGATCAGTCAGAGCCCTCAGCCTCTCCTCATATGTTAGATGCCCCAGTGCCTTAGTCATCATCATGGCCCCTTACTGGGCAAGCTCTGACATGTCTGTGTCTCTCTCATACTGGGAAGTCCAGTATTGAATACAGCATCCCAGATGTGTCTCATGAGACCCAATCAGAGAAGGATTTCCTCCTTCAGACTCCTGGCAATGCACCCCAGGAGGTTGGTGGCCTCCTTTGACATGAGTGTACGTTCCTTGCTCAAGGTCACCTTGGTGTTCCCCTGGACCACCAGGTCCTTCTCTGCTAAGATGCTTTCTAGACTGTTGTCCCTGGGGTTATTCCTTCCCCAGAGACAGGAATTGGCATTTCCCTTTCTTGAACTTCATGAGGTGTTAGAAAGCCAACACTAATATTTCATCAGTGCTAGATTCTGACATAGCTTTTTGGGTAAAAGACATTGGAGTTAATTCTCATTAAACGGGGGGGGGGGGGGGGGGGGGGAAGCCCAACAACAGCAGAATCTCTAAATAACACACAGTAATTTTATATACTTATTTCTTATCTTACCTTATCTTACCTTATATTATATTACATTACATTATATTACATTATGAAACACACATGGTTAAATCAGTGTATAGTAGAAGTATGTCTGGTCACTTCTAGTCTAACTTAACATATACGCCACGTTGTATTCTCCACAAGATGAGAGATGTGTTTCTGGAAGGTCTACTAGGAGGATTCTGAACATGAAGAATTTTTTCGAAGTATCTACTAGTGTAGGGCTGTCAGTACTGTAAGTAGTGTGTCTCTTCAATGAGAACAGCCACAATAAAATTACAAACACCTCTGACCTGAAGCAAGGTTATAGACAAAATGTTCTTGTTCTAAAATCTGCTATCACCCTCCCAAAGATCCTTTCACAGTGTCGGCATAACTTGAGGCTTTGAGTCTCACCAGTCTGAAGCTCAAAGCATGGGTCACTTACTGTTACATGTTGATACCTCTTTGTAAAACAGAAAAGGTTACAAACCTTCCTACTAGAACAACAATCTGAGCAGGAAAAAAAAACATTTCCAGCTACCGATCTGATCAATTTCACTGCACTGCTGTGTAATCTACAGGCAGTCAAAATGTGCAGGATTGATACTTAGTGGAAGTCCCATGGGATTTCCCTTTATCTGTGTGTGTGACAGGAATCCCAGTCTGCTACCATAGTGGGAAGCTACAGTACCCTTTCAACTGCACCTACTCTTGCATATTGTAGTTTGAGTGAGATTGTTCTTTCCAACCATAGATGAATACAGAGAGTGAGGTAAAAGCAGAATTATTCCTAAAAGAAAGATGCTTTGTATGTGTATCCAACTTGCTTTTCAATAAATAAACATATTTTTATAAGCTAACAAGTTTCATTTTTTCACCTTCAGACTTTAAAACATGAATATTTCTAAAATGTTTTAAATTTTTCAGGCTAATCTTTTTTTTTCCTGTTTTTTTTTTTTCCTTTTGCATTGCTTAATAAAGCTTAATAGCTCTTTTCAAATTAAACTAAATTAATATGCCAGCTGTACCCAGTTTTGAGCACACAAACCCCCTAATGGTTTTATAATAAATTAATACATATGGTTATAGTAAATCTTAACATGGTACCTTCATTTGCATGTTGGATGCCAGATTCTATTAGT
Source organism: Corapipo altera (assembly GCF_003945725.1). Classification (NCBI taxonomy): domain Eukaryota; kingdom Metazoa; phylum Chordata; class Aves; order Passeriformes; family Pipridae; genus Corapipo; species Corapipo altera. Next base: position 86,107,058 of record NW_020884872.1, on the reverse strand, counting down.
TTTGCTTCATAGTTCTTAGATTAAGTTTATCTCAAGACATCACTCTCCCTGCCGATAAGTACAATTAACTACATATTAATTTGTCCTAAGTGGATTTTCCTATTCTGGTTTGTAACTCATGGATGCATGTTTACTAAAAAACTATTCTGAATTCCAACATTTCCTTATTGCCATGCTAAACTTGCAATCCCTCTCCCCTGTGAGTTTTCATTATCCAGCTGTGACTTGCACTGACTATTTTTTCAGTTTAGGACCTCTAGCAGCTAATACAGGCACCATTGCTTTAAAAGGGCATTGATTTGGTTGTCACTACAATTAAGCATGCACATAATCAGCATCTCAGCAGCAACCTCTCTTCTTTGTTTGTCTTCCACTAAAAAGAAACTCTGATAGCACAAATGCCTTCAACTATTTAGTAAGCTTAAAGTTCTAGCAAAGATCAGACATGAAGGCATCATGACTGCTTACAGTGCAGATGACTTCTAAGATTAGGATGAAAAAGTCAGATCCTCTGTAGCTGTTAGTTTTTCAGTTCTGGTTTCCATTTCAGGCACAGATGTCTAGAGCAATTTGGTATACTGTAAAATATCCTATTTGGGTTTAAGTTTCTGGTCTAGAATGATGCAATCTCCTGTAGATCCTGTGCCATAACTGCCTGACTTGCATGGATGTCTCTCATATTCCGTAGCAATTCAGATGACACTGAGCACTCAAGCACTCGTGTGTGAGCACATGAGAGAAGCCATCAGTGGGTAAAAGGCACATTAAGGGTAAAATTTAGCCTAGGACAGAGGACTTTGGATGTTCTCAAATGACTGAAGTGTCCAAGTTCCCCTTACAATCAAAAGAAAATTATTTAACAAAGATTTTTTTTTCCTAAAAGTAGCTCACTAATGTTACTTTAGAAGTAGAGGGCTATCCTCCCTGACCTCCACCTACTTCCCCAGGTGATCATTCAGTGTGATATCTACCAGCCATCCATGTTACATCTGAATAAGCATCTATGCAGCTTGGATAACTAGGGGAATAAAAAATGACTCCTATGTTCCGTCATCTGAATGCCAGCCACTGATCTGTTCAGCTCTAAGCTCCACTGGTTATAGTGATGTACAGGACATGGCTGGGACAGAGTTAACTTTCCCCAAATCAGCCTTGAAAGTGCTGTGCTGTGTATTTCTAAGTAGAATACAGCTGATGACACACCAGTGTTTGGCAACTGCTAAGCAATGCTCCCACAGCAACAAGACTGTCTCTCCAACACCCTTGCTGGCCCCTACGACCACCCAACCCCAAAAGGAGGTTAGGATAGGGATGGACAAAAGTTTGGGAGGGGACACATATAGGAAAGCTAACCCAAATTAACGAAAGGGATATTCCTTATCATATGACATCATGCCCCCTGCCAATAAAATAAAAGCTAAGAGAGAAGGGGAAGAGCAGGAACACTCATTATGTACGCATTTGTCTTTCAATGCAATCACTACACTAATGAAGCCTTGCTTCCCAAGAAGTGTTTGGACATAACCTGCTGATGGGAAGTGGAGAATAGATCTTCTTTTTTTACTTTCATGTGTAGCCTTTGCCTTCTTTTATTAAACTGCTTTTGTCTTAACCCATGACTTTTCAACTTATTTTCTTCCCCTGTACCTTTGAGGAGGAACTGATAAAGCAGCTTAGTGGGCAACTAGAGGCCATTCAACATCAACCGTAACTGTGTGTGTACTGACATATAGAAATATAAACACAAGCAACCTGTCCTAGGAGTCCAAACATCTCCAAAAAATTAGCTAAAAGCTACATGTACTATATGTGCTAAAGGTATATGTGTTAAAGTTCTATAAACACATGCATATATACACACACATCTATAGGTAGAGAACTAAATCTTCAATGTAACCAGAAGCACATGTGCCTAAAAATGACCATTTTGATAGAATAGTGCTAATAAAAATACTCCACACGTTGTATAAGTGTTATACTCATGTGTGGTGGTTGATAGTCCACGCAGAATGCTAGCAGAGTAGTGTCACATTTCCTAAATAATTTTTTTAAACAGAATACTCTTCAGTGGGAGCAGTTTTGTGACTCTTTACAAATAGTATCAATTTTTTCTTCTCATGTTATTTTAACTGATGACTGATTTTATTAACTTTATGAGTATTATCTTTCAGTGACAGTGAATTTACCATCAGTCATTATTGGGAAAAGTATGACAATATAGTTACACCACTGTTATTTCTTTTTATGAGAGTGAGAAAAAAATGTAGTCAAAACTTGATTGTATGGATTTGCCCATGATGTAACTCTGATGAGGATATATTAAACAAGTCATAAAAAGTAAAGGCTAATTCATTAGCCAATTAGATAACTTAATATTTTTTTCCCAATATTGAATCATGTCTCTGCAGATTTATTAATTTATGGCATCAAACTCAGCAGCTTTCTCATCTACAGAGAGCCTAAGGTAAATCTTCTGGAAGACTAGGCATGTAGGATCCCCTAGAGCCTTCTAGAGAAGTTATGCCTTGTTTTGGAGCCAACAAGCCACAAGGTATTAAACATATCATTCCTGAGATGAAATCGTAAAAATGTTGAACATAAACAAACATGGTAACAAATATTTTACCTATTCAACATTTTTATATTGTGGAATGTACTTAGAGGAAATGAGATTTATTCTATAGAGAATAAAAATGGACCTATAGAGAATGAAACTGGATTCTAAGAAATGGGATCAACACTCAAGTTACATCACTGGCTTGATGAACAACCTAATGAACCTGGAAATGTTCCAAGAAAATCTTTGTGTTTCTGTTCCCTAATCCACTGACTACTTCCGTATTTACCTGAAAGTCATCAGCTACAGTAATATCAGAAGAAGCCACCTGGACCAAGACTCTTTCTTTGCCAGGTAATGACTTCCAAACCAAAATCCAGGTTCCCTTACTTCTCCTGACCTCATGAATCGTGCTTTCCATTCTGGTTGTAGATAGAACCATAAGGGCTTTTGAGAATGCTATCATCACTTAGAGCTTTCAGATAGACACTATACAGGTAGATATGAATCTTCTCATAATAAGAAGGATATTGGATCACGATACTTTTGTTCTTTCAAATAAATATGAAGAATTGGATAATGATATGGTTCCTGAGCTTATACTTCTTGAAGAATTTTTTCATAAATTACTATTATATTGCCTTTGGGGAGTTAAACTATTAGTCCTTGCAGCCAGGAGAGTCAACTGTGTCCTGGGGGGTGTCACACAAAGCATCGCCAGCTAGTCAAGGGAGGTGATTGTCCCGCTCCTCCGATTGGTGCGGCCTCACCTTGGATATTGTGTGAGGTTTTGGGCACTGCAATATAAGAAAGATATTAAGGTGTTGGAGAGTGTCCAAAAGAGACCAATGAAGATGGTGAAGGACCTTAAGGGAAAGCCATATTAGAAACAGCTGAGGTCACTCAGTCTGTTCAACAGGGAGAAGAGGAGTGGAGAAGAGGAGACTGAGGGGTTACAACTCATTATGGTTACAACTTCCTTGAGAGGGAAAAGGAGTGGCAGGCACTGATCTGTGCCTCTGCTGACCAGTGACAGGACCCGAGGGAATGGTATGAAGTTGTGCCAGGGGAGGTTTAGGTTGGATATTAGAAAAAAGTTCGTCATTCAAAGGTTGGTTGGGTACTGGAACAGGTTCCTCAGAGAAGTGGTAACAGCACCAAGCCTTACAGAATTCAAGAAGTGTTTGGATAATACCCTCGGGCACATGGTGTGACTCTTGGAGATGGTACTGTACAGGGCTAAGACTCAGACTCAATGATCCTTGTGAGTCTCTTCCAACTCAGCATATTGTGTGATTCTGTGAACATACTTCAAGGCTCTGACCATCATGAGAGTTAACCTGAACAACCTGCCCACACAGAAACCTAGTTCTCTTTGGCTCTGCTCACCAAGCTGAGCTCTTCTTATTCAACAGTTGTTAAAAGGTATTAACCAAAGACCAAGAAAAAAATAACAACCTGGAGGTTACAAAGAAAAAAAAAATGGGTAACTGTGGCTTTGCTTGCATCAGCTTGCAAGGGTATTCAGAAATTCTGTGGTGTCCCATTTCAGTCTTGTTTTCTACCACCTTTCTGTTTGTTAGCCTTAGCAAAGGTATCTCATTAGAGGATAGTTGGGAGATGGCATCACATAAGGGACACCGGCAAAGAATGAATTACAGGTGATGGGAGGATAGAAAAATGCAACATTTTTTGACCTGCCCACTTATTCAGGCAAAAACTAGAACTTTTTATGGAAGCTCATCAGGTTTTTCTAAGACAAAGAAAGTTATTCTTTGAGTAGTTGCTACATTCTAAGATTTCCTACTGTTGTCTAACCATTGTTGTTGTAACCATTGGAAAAGACCTTTTGTATTTATCTCCTGTAAATGTTCAAATGTCTCTGAGGTGGAGGTAATATACCCCTTCTAAAGATACATTAGTTGTTGTGACCTGGATTGATGAATAACCCTATTGGTGTTATTCTTCTCTTAACCGTTGCTCTTGCACATCATCTGGCTTTTTTAGCCATCACTCTTTTCCTGGTTAAGCTGGTTGAGGTATTAAACTCTACAAGATTTCATTGTAATTCTGAAGCTGGAAGGTCCATGTGCTTTTAGCTATGTTGCAAAATAGGTACTGGGTAACATAACCATACAGTAAACACTTCTCTGAAGTGGATATTTGGTAAGTCAGGAGGTATATTTTGAGACAGTAATATATTCATGAGGATGGCAATATTTTATGAATCACACAGACATCATTATGACATTTAGAAGATGACAAAGAATACAATAAGGGACTCCCTTTCTGAGTCCTAGCAACAGACGACTTCAGCAGTTCTTTCTATTCTGAAACATCCAGTTTTTCTGTGCAGTATAATATCTGTACAACTGAATCTTTTAAAAATCAAAGTAGAAAATTAGTTGCATGCTTTCCAAATTTCCCATTTTGACATGGTAAAAAAAAAAAAAGAACAGTCTTTTTTTTTTATAGCCATATAAATGTTGGTGTATATAAACTCTACACAGGAAAAATATAAAGTTGTTGCAGATATGACGATGTTGCAGATATGACCTTTTAGCCTCTGTTCTTTACCATTAACATGATTCAAGGGATGCATAGTAATGCATATAAAAATAATTTTTTGTCCCTATTAGATTGGAATAGCTAGAGTGAAAGGTTTTACAAAAAATGGTGTACCTGTAAACAGGTGGTATAATTGGCCTTATTCCAGCACTTTGTACAGTTTTTTTACCCTAAACCACTAAATTTCATCTGAATAATAATGACTCTTTCAGCACCAGAAATGTGATTTTTTTAAGACTTCCACTGATTCTCTAGGGAACAAAAACACTTCACATGCCATGTGCCTAAATACAACAGTTTGAATTTTAAGCAACCAGCATTTTCAAGGAAATGAAATGCAATCTAAAGACCAGGACTTTTTCAAAGCAGTTATTTGCAGAATAATAAGGCTTACTGGGAACTGCAGTGTGCTCTGGGAAAACCTGCAAGTAGTAGAGAAATTCAATGAATAGAATATTCATTATTTGCTTAGCTTTATTTGCTACCTCTAATTCTGCAACACAACGGAAGGACTGTTTAGTGTTCAATAACGTTAGTCAAATCCGAGTAACACAACAAACCTTCAGTTCTAGGTACATTTCACAGAAAATCACAGGATTTAAGTTTGTATGTGAGACATCCTTCACAGTCATGGTTTCCAGTTTTGTATCTTTTGTGACAAAGAGGTCCATGATTAATGCAGCACCTTCCCCAACACGGCTGCTCAAAACAGATGGAAAACACTAAGCAACTTCCTGGCCCAATGGAATTTTTATTAGTTCCCTTCCTATCTCTCTTTATTTTCTGATCAAGCTGAGTATTATAGGATCAGTTTTCCAAACTATTGCTATCAGAGAGCTGCTCCAGAATTCAACTCCTCTAATGAACTCACCTTCCAAATTTCTTTTTTTTTTCTTTTTTTTTTTTTTCCCATTAACCATTTGTATCATTTTGTCCTTATCCTGGTATTGTCTGTTAGTGTAGTTTACACTTTTCTTCATGTTCTTAACTTCTTGATGCATTTACCCTCTGCTATGCAAGGCTGAATACAGCGAAATCCAAAGGCCTCAAATTAACAAAATATTCAAATATGCATTTAGTCTGATGCGTGTGCAAGAGACTTGTCTAAGTTAGACTTTAAGCACATAAGGCCTCATATAGATAAACTAAAATCAGGATTTTTAGGACAAAATATCTATCTGACACCCATGCCTTTTTAAACATCTGTTTAATCCACATTGCAAACTAATATTAATACCCTCACAGTTACAAGGAGAAATATTTTACAAGGATTTTGTTTTAATTTTATGCGTTTGGGCTAAATTTTCCAATCAGATTATGTGACTAAAGGATCATATCCATGAACACAAAGGAGCACAGAGGAATAGTGGTGGGCACAGGGTGGTTCCAAATAATCCGAAGAGAATAATGAGCCCTGGACCTGGTCTCTTCCTGGGCTGTTGCAGATGAGACTTAGCCCCATGGGCCGGGGGTGACACCAACACCATGGGGTAGTGGAAAACACCTTATAGACTGTTGTGGGATGAACAAAATTTGGGTATGTCACAAGATTTACAAAAGGATGTTGTGAGAAACTGAAATGTTACAGTTTAATGACTCGAATAATCAGCCATTTACAAAAGCAGCAGGTACTTCGCTGAGGCCAGGTTTGCAACCCCCACTTAAAGGGGAGGAGGAGAGTTTTTGGGTGTGTGGTGACAAACCTCTGACCTGCATAAGAACAGCCCAGAGGCAGAAGGCATGCACACCCACAACTGAAGGATGATCATGCATGTGTGTATGTGTTTGAGGCTCTCAGTGTCAGCAAATGAGGTGGAACCCTGGGTCATAGGGCTCCACATGTCCATGATGCCAGCAATCAGGGCGACATGAACATCATGTGGGTGTGTATGTCAGTGGGTGACCAGAAGCAAATATCAAGCTGGATTAGCCAATAAGTAGGACTAGGAACTTAGGAACAAATATCAGGGTGGCCATAAATCTGTGCTGGTTACAAAAGGGATCCCAAAAGGATATCTGGGATAGGGGTCCCAGATATCAGGTGGGGCCAAAGCCATAGATCTTGACCAGCTCGTGGAGAGCCCCATTGCACATGTTTGTGTGTGTGTTTGCGTGCGTGAGTGCGTGTGAATGAAGTGGTTTTTACCAGCAGTTAGACTGGGACTGTGGTCTCAGGGGGTCCCATATCCAGGTGACAGTAACTGGGGAGACTGGGAACTAGGGGTACTACTGGATAGACTGAGTGTCTGATCCCAGTTGCTGGGGGATCCACACTGCACATATATACGTGTGTGTTTGCATATATATTATTTCTCTCTAACAGACCTTCATTCTGATGAGATGGAAGATGAGGCTCTTTACAGTCACTGCATTTGAGTAATTTCTTTCTCTGTTAAGTGTGACCAAGCATGTGGGTTTATATAAATGTATTGCATATAAGTGTAACTGCATGAGTGTATGCCTGTATGTGAGCCTTACTCTTGGCTGGATCTCATAATAAATTCTTTACTCAGAGGGTAGGGAGACACTGGAACAGGTTATTCAGAGAAGTTGTAGATACCCCATCCCTGGAAGTGTTCAAGGTCAGGTTGGTGTGAAGCTCTGAGCAATCTGGTCTAGTGGGTGTCATCCCTGGCTATGGCAGGGGGTGTTGGAACTGAATGGTCTTTAAGGTCACTTCCCACACAAGCCTGTCTACAGTTTCTATGTTTTCTATGAACAGAGCTGCAGCAGCCTCATCTCTGTCAGGCTACTGCATTAGGAAATTCATAGCATCTTCTGCGGGTATTTGCTTTACCTCCAACAAACATGGAAAATAATAAAAATAACATAAACTTTTCTCAAATATGAATTGGGAAAAAAAAAAAAACATGAGATCTTTAAACCCTAAGAATGACATTAGAGAAAGGTAAATTGGGGTTTGTTTGAGATATTTATTTTGACATTAAAAAGAATTAGTTAAATTTGTCCAACATTTGACATTCCAAACAAACCCAGCATATTCTTCGAGGAAGACTGAGCACAATATATGTGTAAGCATATGAGCAGAGAGGCTAACATAAATTTGCACAGGGTTAGACACACATCTATCTGATGAATGCTGGGAAAAGCAGGATTGTTCTTGCAGTGTATGACCCTGAATATACCATATGCAGCCCCTTAATAAAATGAAGAGATACTGCAGAGTCCTTTAGGCATACACCAGGTTTCTATGCATTAAACATATATGCAATGTGACCATGGAAGCTACCTTGTTATTGCAATTTTGCAGTGACAAAAGTTGTCCCTTATTGTGTCTAGTAGGGAAAAGCATTACTAATGGTGCCATCTTGTGTTAGAGATCCGGAAATGTTGCAAAATTTTTTCTTGTGATAATCTATTTGTAACCAACTTTATGAGGCAAGAGTGTACAAGAGGTTGGAGCCTGAACTTAATTTGATGGAGATAAAATCAGGTCTCAAGCCTTTATTCTGCAAAACAGAATGTGTTTAAACACTAGGATTTTATGTTAAATGAATGTTTAGGACAATCAATGAAACAGAAAAATAGTACTAGAAGTGATTTTCTCAGTCTCCCAGTTAAATATTTGCATGTTTCTCTTTCTTTTCTAATTTTATTTTAAACTGTCCAAATCTAAACTCCATAGAAAAAAATAGCAATACTTCAAGGGATTGCTAAAAAACTTTCAAAAGAGACAGCCAACAAATTGAAAAAATCTTAGGAATACTAAGAAGGACCTGCAAATTGGCCAAATGGGTCCTACCTATTTCCTCATGCCTAAAATGGCACAAAAATGCAAGAAAAATGCTACCTTTTGCAAAAATAAATAAAACAACTCAGCACAATAGCCATCTGACTGCAAACACTCAGAGAATCACAAACAATGTTTGTTTTTAATGAAGGTGATTTCTTTTGATAACAGAGTTACAAGATACAAACTGGGCAAGGATACAAGAAACATCTCAATATCGAGGTAAGCTCCATCATATCCATAATATACGCAAAAGCAAACTACTGGGAAAAGAAAAACGCACTCAAATCAGCTTTCCCTAAAATCCTAAAATACAGAGTTGCTTTTTAAAATTTATAATTACCAAAAACTTATTGCATAAAATTTGCTGATGGATTCAAGGAAAGAAATAAAGAACAACCTATATAGCTTATTTTTGATGTTTGCTGTTGACGTTTGAATTGTAAATCTCTGAATGCAAAAATGTTTTATAATCACTGCTGAGCTGCAACATATCCTAAAGGAGACTTTCAGTGTGGCAATGAGCAGAGTGTGCTATCCTTCATCTGACTGTACATGCCTGTTGGACAGAGTTCAATAGTATTTGCCAGGGCAATATTCTCATTTTTCATGGACTAAACTGTGGTCATTCTCAAAAGCTTTAATTTAGCTCTTTTCTAATGTTGCTAGATTTGCTTGATGTATCCTCACCTCTAACTTTCTATTTAAACATGCATTATAAAACCAATCCATATTTCTATTAATAATAATAGGAATGTGATTGCAACAAGTGTGGAATAATCTACATGAGTTGGTTTCAGTGACAGCATCCTTGATCAGCTTCTTCTCCATCCCTCTCACAAATACTGCTGGGTATTTTTCCATAATGCTCTCAGGGCATGGGGAGAAACTTTCTTGTAAGTGATTAATCTGATGTTTACCCTTTCTTAAAAGCTGTCATAACACTTAGAGATTACTTCACCATGGCAGTGGGTAGAAAAAATTATGAGTTTCATGTAAATTCTTACTGCAAATTCTCTTTATTATTCCCAAATCCCTTCATTCTCCCCACCAGTTTGTCCCAGTTTACTCAAGGGTTCAACTGCAAAAATTCCTTTAGTCCTTTAATCTGTCTGTAGAGGGATCGCCTTTGCACAGTGTTATTGTCTACAATGTTTTTAACACTTTCAATTAAGATAACAAATTAGGAAGGAACAGTTTGAGACCGAGTTTAGTTTTTTATTTTTTTCTCTTCTGGTGCGCTATTTTCTCTTAAGGGTCCCTCAAGGTCCACCACAGATCTGAATATTCAGTAGCTTTCATGGATACTCTTGGATTCTCAGCCTACTCCCAGCTCTACTCTTTTAACAGTTATCTTTTTTATTTATCTGATGCTTAGATTTATTTAGATAAGTTTACCCTCACTGGTACCTAGTAGAATATATTCAGGGAATCTGCTTATATTTATAACCTACTTCCAGACCAGGCATACAAAACTAAGTGGTCATATTTCTACGAAAATAAGTTATGTTTTGATTTTGGAGCTACGATTCACTTTTTTTATCAGGTTATAAATGAAAAACACACAGACTTGATTTTATGAGTTATGTTTAAAGCAATGGTTATTGTGAATATTTTTACAACACTATTTGTGTGAGGAAATTGAATCTCATATTACTTTCAATAAATTGCAAATAAGATCTTTAAGATGCTTCCTCAATAAAAATAATAATAATTAAAAAAATTTTAAAAAATAAGAATAAATTTAGAAAAAAAAAAATAATAACAAGCCACACTGTCAAGAATGTCAAGAAGTAGAAAGATCACTGCAGTGCTATAGCATGATGGAATTTGTTAACTAACTACTGACATTTATGAAATATTGAGTGACTACTAACCTGAAAATCAAATGAAATAGCTATAGACACTGAAACAAAGTATTTAAAACAATCTAGCACAGGACGAAAAAAAAAACAATCAAAAAACCACATCCGAAACCCAACAAAAAAAAATAATCCTCAAACTCCAACAAAAATCCTCTCTAGAGTAAAAGAACTGCTACAGTAGCTGGGGGAACTATGAAGTGACAAATCCAGGCTCACTGATCTCTCTTAAGGATTGTGAACAGGAGGAGGACACTTAGATTCACAGATTCAAAAGTTCTGAAAGTTCCTTCAAGACCTATATGATTTCAGGATCTAGGATGTCTTTACAAATGATGAATACTTGGAAGCCTGTAGGCCTTCAGTAGCTCCCCAGCATCCCTAAGAAAAAGTGGAGGTTATACAAATACATCCAATACTCAGCTGTAGTTGCCTGCTGAAATACCCCTCCACACAGATGTAAATGTTTTTGTAAACATAACAAAGAATGACCTAGAAGGTTTGGACTTTTTAAGCTGTCTTGCAAAATTCAGTTATTGAGAAAGAACTTAAAAATCAATATTTGAATGAGGATGTACATGGAAAAAGATGTTTTCATAACATCTTCAACAATGGGCCTCAAAACGTTCCCTGGGAGGAATGACGTGTATCTATGTACTTATGATATAACCCAAGGACTGAGAAACTTTTAAGAGTCATCATATACTAACTCCCCTCTTAACTTCGCTGTAGACCAAAAATCCCACATTTCCTAAACTAACTTCCTCAAGATGGAACTCCAAATTAACTTCATTCAGTGGCTTTGCAATTGACTGACACTACCAAAACAGTTCTTTTCATTAGCATGAGTCATTATTTCCTGAATATGAAATAAAAAAATACGGTGAAAAATTGTCTGCAGATATTAGCTAAGGAAATGCACTAGCAGAAATTCTGTTCTGCAGATGTTTGAAATGCCTGTATTTCTCTTCTTTTGAAGCCCAGGTGGGACATTACTCCTCATGACTGAACAAACCCAAAATCTATGAACTTCAGAGTAGCAAAAGAGACAAGATGAATTTTCTTTATGTGATCAAAGTCAGTTAGAGAGAGAAACCAACCCATCAGCTCAGGAACTGGGAGTTTCCACCAGAGAAACACAGAGGATAGTGGACATATGATGAGAAGACTGAAGTGGAGAAAATAGACGTATATACAGGAGCAGTAATGTATCTTGGTTCTCAAAGTCTCCTGCATTGAAGGAATATAATCTGGCAAGCCTCTTTGCCACTAAGCTATTGGAGGATGCAAGCTCTCAACGTAATGAGATGGGTTAAAGTAACAGCGTGATGACTCATGGCCACATCACATCACAAGGATCTAAATATTTTATGAAGCATAAAATGAGCAATGAACTTTGCAGTACTTCAACACTTGCTTACAATTTCAGCAATTATAAACTAAAGCACAGTAAATCTTTAAATGGGGAAAGAGGAGAGAAAGATGAAACACCCTAAGCCCTAGTACCTAGCACCTAATTGCTTTCGCAAAGACTGTGAATTTTTATTCAGTCCATAGAGAACCAAACTCTGGAGGGTGATATGAAGGGATTACAAGGTGGCAGAAGAACCTCCCATCAGAAAACAGTGCAAAACAAAGGAAATATACTGGTTTAGGACAGGTTTTGTGTTATCAGATTGAAATTCCCCTGATTCTTAAGCTGATGCATATCGGGTTGCTATGGGCAACTGCAATGCACTCAACTAGGTCCTTTGGACAACAAATCTGTGCTATAAACATGAAGCTTCATGTTGCTTTCTTTAAACCCAATCAATACAGTGACTGGGACAGGACTGGAAGCAGTGATCAAAATAATAAATTTGGTCCAGGCTGTACTTCATAAATGAATTTTTTATCTTAGCCTATTTAAGAAACACACTGAAGCATGTTTTTGTTTATGTTTTTCCCTTCTGATGTATTTGATGAGTCCTTTTGTTTCAGTAAGTGAATAAATAAATCCGCTCTGTGTCTGACTTTTCTGACAGTCACAAATTCTGATTTTTCACTCTGTACTTCAACCAAGTATTCCACTAATCACTACAGCTCTATGGCAAATTAGGATCCTATCATCCATCTCAATCTCAATTACCAGCTCTGTGCAATTAGCCACAAAATTCTTTAGTCAAGATCACATCAAATGACTCCAGACAGTACCACCTGCAAAAATTTGGGTCTGGAAGGACTTTTTCTTAACTATGTTTTGGATATTGTCTGCAGAAATAGAAAAGGTCTTGGGCCTAGAAACAGAGACTATTTTAATTTTAAAAATTAAAATAGTAAAAATAAAATTAAAAGTTAAAATTAAAATTTACTTTTAAAAATTTAGATACTAAATTTAAAATAGTGCAACTTCCAGATAAAAAAAGATCTAATTTCAAAAATAGATCTAACCCTGAGATTAGACCATGGGTTCCGGTTGCGCTGGAATGGTGACTTTTTTCCTTATATCCAATTAGATTCTCTTTTGATGCAACATGTACATGTTCCCTCCAGTTCTTTTCTTGTTCACCTCTGAGAATAGTGTCTCCTAATCTATACATACTCTCAGTAGGAACCTGCAGACAGCAAGATGACTCTTCTTCTTCTCTTCTCTAGACAGAACAACCCATCTCTCAGCCTCTCCTCCCACATTCTGGCCAGCTTGGTGGCCTTTTGCTGGACTGTCTCCAATGTGTTTATAGCTACCTTCAGCTATAGGGGTGAAAAACAAGGAAAATACTGGAGATGAAGCCTGAGAAGGGCTGGAAGGAACTGTAAACATGAATAGAATGGTTAACCACTGAAGAATGACAAAACTAGCCAAAAACAGTAGTCTTAAAAAAAGAAGGAAGCTTAAAGCTTTAGGGTTTTGCAGTTGTAGAAAACACAACTTTTTTCCTTAAAGGAAGCAAAACATTATATTTCTGAACAGCAACACAAAAATAAAAATAAATAAATTGCTAAATAAATTAATTAAAAAAAATAGTATTTAAATCCAACACTGTGGTCATGGGAGAGCTAAGAAAAGAGAATGAACGCTCAAGAACCATTGTATGTACATCAGGATCTCAATTCCCAACTCCCACTGCTACTGTTGGCAAAACAGATCTGCTGGATCTACTTACCTGCAGGGTAGAGTCCACTTGGCTGCAGAAACCCTATTGTAACCAATATTTCTGTTGAGATTAAGGTGTCTCAGACCTCCTCCTCCCTTGATGTTTTTGGAGCTGCAGTATGACAAACTAGCTCATCTTTTAGAATATTCTTAAAATTTTATCTTGTGTTTGCTTTGCAGTTGTGTACAGAGATACATGATGTACGGACAGTGATGAGGATATGAATTATTCTCTGAGGAAGAATAAAATTTATAATTTTTTTCTTCATACTTTGGATTTAGATACAAACAAAACAGATGTGGCCCAGTTAGGTCTGTAATTAGTTAAAAGGCTGCACTCTCCTGTTTAAAAGTGATACTGCACAGTTTCTAAAATCAATTTATTCTTGAATGAATCCTTTCTTTATGCAATAAAATTTGCATATCCTGCAGCTGAAAAAGGCATAATTAGTAATTTGTGATTAATTTAAGCAGGAACAGCTATAAAAATCTTAGGTATTTACATAGTTCTTATAAATTAGAGTCACAAACTGTAATTTGTTAAATTCAAATTCTGCTAAAAGCTTGCATTTACATAGATGCTCAGATGTTAAAGTGTTGACATGCATTTTAAAATCAGTGCTGCTGATGCATTCATAATTCATGTCAATGAACTGGAAGGTTTATTTGAGAAATTATTTGGACAGTAAAATATGATGGCCAGTAAGAAATTGCAATTGTAAATACTCTCAGCCAATGAAAACATGCATCTTCTCTATCGAGGATTAAAGATATTTCTTCAGAAGACCTGCATGTAAAAACAATGCCAAAAATGGAGCTACACTCTTTGATGTTCTATAATACATTAAGCTAATCTTGTAGTCCTGCTTCATACTGACTATCTGCAAGAAAAAAAGATCAGGAAATGGTTCACACAGTCTGTTGGGAAAAGTCAATCCTTGGTACTTGAAAGTTTCCAAATCATAGAATCATAGAATCAGGTTGGAAGGGATCATCTTCAAGATTATCTAATTCCAAGCCCCCTGCCATGGGCAGGGTTACCTTCCACTAGACCAGGTTGCTCAAAGCCACATCCAGCCTGGCCTTAGACACTTCCTGGGGTGGGGCATCAACAATGTCTCACCACTGGCACAGCAGACATTTTCTCCTAATTATCTAATCTAAACCTGTCCTTTGTCAGCTTAAAGCCACTATCCCTTGTCTTATCACTACATGCGAAAACACCAAAAAAGATGTTTACTTCAAAAATGAAATACGAAAAATGTAAAAAGTCAAAACTGTCTTATTTTAGGATCTGTGTCAGTGCATCTGAATTCAAAATGAAAGGTCATGTTAGGGTGTGGGAAACCTATTTTTTTATAATGTTGCAACTGTTAATGCTACTAATGCAAATAGTGAGATGGTGAATGGACTGGAAGAGAAATATCAATGCCAGGTCACGTATTAGCTGAAACAAGCTCAGCATAGATCTACTGAGACATAGCAGGCTTTATGTCCTGTCATTTAATGTACTCCAAAAAGTTAAATTTTTCCTTCTTAGCACTGAAGAAGCAACATTTTAGTATTTTAAAATGCTAATATTGAGAGTGTGATTTTATTTTTGTTTTTAAATAACACCCTGTTTAGTCAAATACGACAAACTTATGACTTAGTGGCTATGCATGCAAATATTCATATCTCTACAGAGAAGTAAGAAACTTCAGAATTTCCTTCCAACACACCAACAGGGTTCTGTAAGTAAAACTCTGCAAGGAAACTGTGGCAAAACAGGGCATATTAAAAATGCCCAATCAATGCTTAGTTCTGGTGTCAGGTAGGATGTTTTTCTGATCATCTTCAGAAATCTCTAAGAAAAAAACTTCTTTTTGACATTGCTATTTCTTCACACAGAACTGGTGAAGCAACATCCACCCTGCAGACTCAGCAGAGGATTTGAACAGGCTTTCTCAGATTCTTCTCATTTGGCCTGAAGTGCGACACAAGGAAGAGTGTTGTCCTTCATTCAGTAAAGGGTAAAGACAGACAACTCAAACCCCAGGGACGATCACAGATGAGTGGAAGCTCCCTCTGGCTCTTCTTTTCTCTCACTTGCAAAGAATCATCTCTTCTACCATCCATATGCCTAAAGGTTGGTGAGACAAATCAACACCATTGTACTTCAAAGTGAAACAAGAAGGGTGAACTTTTGCCCTATTTTGTCCTTTCTTTCACATTTATTACCCCTCTTCTACCTTGTTTCTTGTTGAAAAACTGCATGTGCATATCTCCATGTACTATAACCTTTTACCCACAGAGACATCATACAAATTTATATCTTCCATTTTATTGTATTGCCCAACTCAAGTCTGATGATGTTCTGCTAACACTGCACCCATGACTATGCCTATATCCAGAAGTGGTCTTCCAATAGCACAGTCTTCTCTCTCGTGGGTTCCCTTTTGCCCAACTGTTCTGCCAGATCCTTTGCAACCCCTAGTAGCTTCACCACAACATATCTTTTGTTAAGTCAGATCCTTTAGTGAGTGTAATGTGAGTTTGTGCCTGCCTCTGTTCCCAAAAGCACTAAAGCAGTGGTTTGCATACCCGAATACCATCAACACTGACTTGAATCTGATACCCTTAGCATTAGATCACAGGTATATTTAAGACAATGACCTGTAAACTATCTGTAACAGAAAATTTCTAATGGTTCCAATGGTATGGAAGAATACTGTCTGTCCAGCCAGAGCCAATGTGCAATCTGGTGCATTACACAGTGGTGCTGATCATGAGGTTAGTCTATCCATAAGGTTTAACAGACGCATGTGACAGCAGTCAAGCTGCTGATTCTAGGTGTTGAGAATTCATGTCAATAGCAGCAAAAGCTCAATAGAATAAAAAAAAAAATCACATCAGATGTGATTTTTTTAAGTAATAATTGTTTATTGTTATTTGATTTGATTTATGAAGTATTACATTTCCTTTCTTACTCTGTGGCTCTTTACTTGAGATTGAGTCTCGCAGTCTAGTTTACTGCAAGCTCCTTAGAGAACAGAAAATCACATTATCGATGCTTTAATTTCTATGCACAGCTTGCCACAGTGACTAGCTCTTCTTAGAACAGAAGCTGAGTTATTTGTTACTACAAAGCATGCTGCTGATAATAAGATTAGAGGTGATGCATGCTCATATATTCACCATTACCAATAAAACCCAACTCCCATAGCTTTAACTGTTTAAATCTTCACAGTGATCTGCTTTATAAAATTTCAGACACTCAGGAGTTTCCACAGAAGTCAGCAGAAGCAGTACTCAGTGTTTTGAAGAAAATTTTGAAACCAGAATAATCACATAATCTAACATTTTCCAATCTGTTGACTCCATAAAATGTATTTAGATGCCTAGACAAGCCTTTAGAGACTTTCTTATAGACAGTTGTATCTTAAAAGAAATTAATATTGTCTCTCAGTTTTAGTGTTGGCATAATTAAATACTGTTACAATGTTCACAGGACATTTTAAATTTTTTAACCTTTATTTCTTGAGGTCTGCATTTCATTAATTTGCTTTGGCATCATTTGAGTTATGAGTTTCACATAATCAAAATAATATAAATTTACTCTGTTTCTTTTATATTTTATCTTGTTATTTAAATACAATGGTCAAAAACAGATTGGAAGAGGTTAAATACTGATTTCATAAAGTGTTAGGAGCTCTAGGAATGTTTGTTGGAAAGAAGAGAACATGTAAGATACAATAAGCAATGACAAACTTTTTATTCAGTCTAAGAAATTTGCAGTGGACCTATTACCATGGGTGAGATAGTCAACACTCAGCAAAACCTAAATAACCTATTGCGTTGTTTTGTTTTGTTTTATTTAATTTAATTTTAATAAACACCGATACAACTGTATTAATTTACGCATCATGCTTGCAAATCTAAATCAAGATACAAATCAAGTCATTCCAGCTGAAACTTGCTAAGTCCCTAACCAGATACCGCCAGTAACAATTCTGTTTTCCCACTCAGGATGCCATGTCTTAAGTACTGGCCACACTAACCACATCCTTCTTCAGTATGTTTTTTAATCTAATGTTACTATTTTTCAAACAATAATGAAAAATAATCTTACCTGGTCTGCTCCTAGATTTAATTAATCCTGACATCCCCCACCTCCGAACAACCATTTCTCTAATATCGCCCAGGCTCTATCAAAGATTATAGTTACAGGTTTTTTTGTCTCCAGACTTCAGTTTTACACAATTGTTCTTACTCTTGGGAATATTAGAAAATATCTCCCTAATTGGTCATATTCTATCTTTTAAAGGTCATACCCATGATTCTTACTCACTTGAGAGCAATTCTTTTAAAGGGCAGGCTTGGGTGCAGATTTATAATCATGTTTCTATAGCATTATTGGATGGAAAACAAGAAAAAACGTAAGCAATACTATGGGGAAGTCAGCTGTCATAAGATTTTCAATCCATAAGACTCTCAGCTTGAGTTGCATCGAGTTTTTTTCAGAAACTAATCCAAACTCTTAAATTTTTCCCCATGCTATGAAACTTTGGACATTTATGTCTAGGTACATAAATTTACTCTATAAAAGTGATATTGCATCCCAGAGACGACTTCCTATCTGTCAATCAATGTCTTTTTAATAATATTTGAAAATAATAAAAGACATTTATTTATCCTTTGAAGGAAGTAATTTAGGTCTCAGCAGGTAACTTGCATATTTCATGAGTTTAACTAAACAAGAATTAGCAAATAAAAATGTAATTAGCTTTTTTTCCCCCTAATTTGTCAAAACTGTATGCTTTGTGTGAGTGACAGATGGGTGGTAAAGATTTTAATATAAAGTGTATTCCTAAAGTTTTTGTGACTTTATAGGGAGTTCGGTGACAAAGGAGTCATTTGAGCCATCTGAAAATGAAGGTATGCTTGATATTTGTGTTCTTAAACCATCAAAACCTGAATGCATTACAAAGTGGTCCAGGAAGGCGTCCTTATCATAGTTGGTCTTTAGTGCACTGTAAAAATGTTGATTGTTAACACTAGTTAACAAAACAGGTGCTTGCGTGGCATCATTTGGAGAGCACGGGGAGAACCCCCGTTGCCTTTGCAGAATAAAAGGGTACATGGAAAATCAGCTTTAGCTCATGCCCTGATCCAAAATGCCTCTGGTGTCAATTGTGCATGCATTGATTTTAGTGAATTGAGGCTGTGTCCTGTGATAAAAGGAGCAAGGGGCTATTCTACAGTAACAATCTTTACAAATTCTCTACAGAAACAAGCATTACAAATTTCAGCAAAGGGAGAAGTGCAAGTATAATGCTGATGACGCTTTCTTATTTTGCTGCCATCATGCCTCTGCTTCAAAGGAGTGCTGCATGAATTCAACTCAACTTCTAAAACTAACACAGCTGACAAAGAGCAAAAATGTTTCAATGTTTTTTGCTGGCCGGTAACCCAAAAGGACATCCTGAGAGCAGTTCATCTGCCTAGGTACAGGAGTGGGAGGACACCAACCACAATTACTGTACATGTGCACTCTGGTTCAGTCAGTAGCTGTAGGAAGGCAGGTATTCCTACCTGTTCTAAATCGATAAAAATACAACAGTGGTCTTTTTTTGAAGTATGTGACTTTTTTTATACCCTGAGCTAAATTTCCTAATCCAGGAAACCAACTTTGACCCTAAATGTCATTGTAGAGTAAAGAGCTTAGGTCTCATACATAGGTTTTGGCAGATCAAAGTATCAGAAGGCTTCAAGAAGTGTTTGCAATGCGTATGTAGGATATTATGAAAGTGTTTTGTATGCAGCTAGAAGTAAGATTCAGATTTACACAGACTAGAAGAATGAGACATACCTCCTAAAATAGCCATGCACTTGCTAAGGGTTCCATTGAGGCTTGAAGGATGACAGAGTACCATTATAAATAAGTTGTTGTCTGCTCAGCTTCAGATGAAAAATTCAGGTGCTACAATGCTTTGTCTTTTGCAATACATCATTTTCTTAAAGCATGTGGTGGTTTAGGCAAAACTGTGTTCAGGTGTTAAAAATTCACAGAGGGACAATTAGCAGAAGTAGGACGATTGTATCTGACGGTTCTATAACAATACGAACCCTGTTGAGTTGGCCAAAACAATAGTGGCAAGTAAGCCAGAGCCAAAGTGTATGTTTGGTGGTTTGTGTATAATTTAAAGGATAACCTACATCTCCCACTGTGTGATAGAACTATTAATTATATTTTTCCACAGGTGCCTATTTCTAGTGTTGGAAAGAAGTAAGGAATCTGTGATTGGAAAAGAAAAAAAAAGTTTTTAAAAAGAGCACCAGAGACAGGGGTGTTATGTGGCTAATGCAGGTCCCTGTGCAAGCATGGACAGTTTCCAGCAGGTCACCAGTTATCACACAAATTGACATCAGCCACCTCTGCAGCTGATAATTGATCTCTAGTGCAGCTTTATTGTACATATTTAGTTGCAACAATTAACTGGCTTAAAACAAATTAAACTACATAAATAAATTTTTTAAAACATCATACCCCTTCTCCCCACTGATTGTCCAGAGAGTTTCATCAGTTGACTTCAGAATAACCACCTAGACAAGATGTGGAGCCTGTCAGATTTTCTAAACTGTTTTTCACTCTGGAATAAAACGCATATGCAATCCTCTCTTTTCCTCTCCCTTATGTTCTCTAAGCTTGCACAAAGAGACTGAGATACTGTAAACAGGGACTGAAATCCCAGGAACATATAAGAATACTTTATTACTAGGATGAAAAGGGTTCTAGCAAAATAGTAATAGGCTAAGAAATGTTAGTGTTGCGAGGACAGGAGACACAATAAAAATAGAAAACTTCAATTATCCTCAATACCTATGTAAATGTCACGTCACATGTACATGTCACATCACAGAGTGATGTTGAAATTCTTGGGTATTATAAGTGCCTTCCTCATTGATGAGGTAGTTAATGATACCAAAGGGAAAAAGCAACACTTGACTTGATTCGGGATAGAAAAAAGGAGCTGATTTAAAATATTATTATTGAAGAATGTGTTTGTTACAGTGCACATAGGTTGTTTACAGTTGAAAATCCTCATAAGTGAATGAAGAACCAAAAACTACAAGAGCTCTTAATTTCCAAAAAGAGTAACTTAAGCTTCTCACAAAGGAACTGAGAGCTAAAAGGCTTAAATATTTGCAGGTGGTGAGACATTAAGGACATTATTGTAGGCACTCTATGTCAGTCAGGTGTATGTCAGTCAGAAAGTTCTGTGGCAATCAAAAAACATTACAGAAAGACCAGAAAAGAAAAAAGAATTAATATGGGAGAGGAGGACAAAGGAGATTATTCAAAATATGACATTCTTTAAGAAAGCTATACTCATGTTCACCAAGGACACAAATACAAGTGGGAAAAGGCAGAACAAACTAGTTTTGAAAACAAACTTGCTAAAGGCATAAAAAAGAGAGTGGTTAGGTTGTTTGGTTGTGGGAGGTTTTTTTAATAAACGCACCTGCTAGACTGTGGAACCTGTATGCAATTAAGACATTAAAGAAGCACAGATTGGATGAAAGCATAGTTCTGAGCAGAGCTAGTGAATACATATAAAATAAGATTAATATTGGTAACTGGAAACAGAAAATATGCCAAAGGCAGGCATGTGTTACAATCCACTTGCAGATCTCTGAAGAACAAAGAAGCGTGTTGCTACAAATGGGTCAGTTGTTATTGCTTAACTCTTTGGGTGGCCAAAGGATTTTGATAAATCTCCAATTAATGTTTTCAATAGAAACTAAACTTCTGTAGGACAGGAAGAAATTTATCTTGTAACTAATATAAACAGTGATAATATAGAAAACAAAGTTTAGGAATAGATTATCAGTTTTGAGAATATAGGGAAAATTACCACTAAAGTCCTACAGGGAGTAGAAACCTCTAGAATGTTAGAGACTTGGCCTCATAACTTACGCTGGTGGACATCTTCATAAATTACCTAGGAAACAACTTAATCTACAACTTCCTCATGAGGGGAAGTGGAGGGGTAAGCACTGATCTCTTCTCTCTTCTCATATGTGGTGACCAGTGACAGGACCTGAGGGAATGCCCTGAAGTTGTGCCAGGGGAGGTTTAGGCTGGATATTAGAAAGGGATTTTTCATCCAGAGGGTGATTGGGCACTGGAACAGACTCCCCAGGGAAGTGGTCATGACAGTTAAGGAGCTTTTGGATGATACTCGGGCATATGGTGTTACTCTTGGGGATGGTCATGTGCAGGGCTATGACTCATATTCAATGATCCTTGTGGGCCTCTTCCATCTCAGCAAATTCTGTAATTCTGTAGCAATGAGGTAATAAAGCTTGCTGATTGAACCAAGCCACCTAGAATAAAAAAAACTGACCGAGAACAGCAGAAAAAACCTCGTGATACTGAGAGTGCCATTCATCTGACCAAATCTAGGTGCAGTGCACAGAGGTTTTTTCTCCATTTTTACAGTCTGTGGGAGGGATTGGTACTTGGATGAAGTAACATCTCATTGCAATGAAGTGGTGGAATAAAACATCGCTTAATATTGCCTGTTTGTCTCCACTGATTATAAATGGAACCAAAGACAAAGAGCTCAGGTATCACCAGATGAATCTCACCTTGAAAGACTGGGACATCAAATGTCAGATGAAATTTTATCTAACTGTTTATAAAGAAGGGTACGGGATAAACAATCCTAACATTGCATACAAAATATGGAATATCAACTAGCTATTACCACTCAGGAAACAGCTCTTAAAATTACAGTCCATAATTCCATGCAATGTCGTTTCAGAGTGAAAGAGCAGTCAACACCAAATCAAACATCAATAATTAGCAAAAGATAGAGAAAACAGCAGAAATCACCATGCCACTGTGTAATCTCAACAACAGGAATATCATCTTTATTTGTGGTCCTTTCTTTCCAGGAAATGTAGATTAGAAATAGTAAACATTCAGAGAAGGTGACTGAGATGATCAAAGCTATGGAATGAGATTAGGAGCCTCTGGTCTGAAAAAGGAGAGAGTGGAGGCAACTGTGATAGTAGCATATGAAATAAAAATAGCATTAAAAAAAAAGTGAACAACCAGTGACCTTCTGACTTTTTTTTTTTCCCTGTGTGGTCAGGTACATAAAATTAAATTACTAGAATGAAAAATGTAGCAGAAACAAAGAGAACAGCTTTTCCAGGCAGCTGGAGATAAGATGGGGAGTCTGCTGCTGCAGAATATTGTGGACTTAAAATGTCTCTATCAATTATAAGAGCAATTTGAAAAGTTAGTGGGGAAAAAAAAAGAACATGCAAGTGCTGCTAAAAGCAAAAATTCCCTTCTAGTTCTTGCTCCAGAATTCTATAAGGTAAAGAATTCAGGTAGCTGGAAGGATTTAGTGGCAAAAGTGTACTTGTGTGTTTTCCCTGTTATTACATTTAGTCATTGTTTCTAGGCCTTTCACATAGAGAGTATACTAGAACTAAATGAACTATAGTCTGATGCAGTAAACCTGTTCTACATTCTAATGTAAACTTTTTATCTATACTTTCCTGTTACATTTTTAAAGAGAGGTATCAGTCCCTTAAACCTATTAACACAGACTTGCCCTCCATAGTTATTTTTCCATAAACTGAGCTATAATAAGGCAATGATATGGTCTTAAAGTATAAAGGTTAATTATGTCCATAATACGGATGGTGTATATAACCAAAGGTGAAAAATAATATTGTTGCAAAAATGTTGTCCTCATAAATTTTAACAGATGAAGAAGAGGCTGTGTCCATTATGCATTCACAGATTCAAATTTTTCATTCAAGGTGCTCTAGAAATATTTTGACCTGCCCACAGTACTGATATAATATGTTAAATAGCAAGCCTCAAATCATAAGGGCAGCTTCATCTATTTATACTGAAATCCAAAGGTTCTGAAAGAACACAGAACCTGACAAGATCAGGCTAAGAGATAAGTTGCCACAGGCGTGGGTTCTCTTTTCTTTGGTTGACAGTGATTTGAAGAGGAATTCTGCTCTACCATGAGCACTTAATGAATTCTAAAAATATCATAAGGTTTACTAGAGCTGTATTCACATAGGTAAATATCGTATTTCTTGATAGAAGTGTGTTTGTGTATACCTTGCAGTTAACATCACTAACTCCATGATTAGAAGTTTCCATTTCCTAGAACATTTCTTTACTGGCCAGATGAGAGATCACATGCTAAGATGTCTCCCCTTGCTGCCCTCCTTCTGGCAGGGGAGATTGGATGCAGACAAATCCCTGTCTGTCCTGCTGCTAAAGATTGTTTTACCCACAGAAATCTGTATGGATATGCCCTTACAACCGACCCTTGTCACATGTAGGGCAGCAGTCAAACATCACAATACTCTTGACATGGAGGGAACAATATTATTGGGTTGACTTATCAGCTCAGTAGACAAAATGAATCCAACAGATAAGGAGAAGAACAAAGGGCAGATAAAGGGAAAAGAATCTGTACTCTTTTTATTGAACATTGTGCTTCCTCTAGAGTTATTGCAACGTCTTTTCCTTTTAATTTTTCCGTTTGAGTTTGATCATGACCCGTGCAAATGTTGTTTCATGCTTCAGGTGTTTAAACTGACTAATTTTAAGGGTGCCCACAGGGCATGCATCTCTTAGCACTCTGAGCAGCTTTTCACACCTCTGCTCTCCATAGACTTTAGAAAATATTGCTTTACACTTGAAGACACTTTTGTTAAGTGGTCTGGAAGCAGGAATTCTGTCCTGTCATTTTAGTAAATATAGGTTTAAGCTGAAAATAAGGAAGCCTTGAGGAAGTCAGTTTTTCTCATTTTAGAAGCATATCAAATATTTCCTCCCCAGTTAGTTAACTGGAACAGCATGGACAATTCACAATTGAACTGTATATGTTAAAAGCACTTTCATCAAATTGCATTTATGGAAGCAACTGCTTTAGTGAAAGACAGGGGGGAAAAAAAGCATTATCGGGACAAAATCAGAAGGAACTAAGACTCCTACACTGAATTAAAACAGAGTTGTACTGAATTTCTAAGCATGTGGAAGAATCCAAATAAATTTCACTGGTAAACCTGACTAAAAATAATAAATTATAATAAATAAATATAGTCCAGAGGAAAATGCAAGTGAAGGAGGATTTGGGGTCAGAAAATTGCTGATATGTGACTTGAGACTGAACTGGTGGTAACTTAAACAGCAACTCTGAAATTGAGAGCCGTTCTAAAAGGTACTTGAGTTTGCTGGGCAAACTGTTTATATGTGGATCAAATCTATCAGAGGAATGAAGGATCAAAAACTTAAAAGTCAACAGCTGTTGGTGAGAAAGAGAAGGTAGAATCAAGATTCAGTTCCTCTTTTCAATCTTAAATTTCTCTGTGCTTCTGCTTGATAAAATTCACTTACACCAAACCTTCAAAATAAGCAAGTACTTCTGCTTTGGGTTGCAGCTTTAGACGTGCAAAGTCTGATTTTCAGGCTTGTGGACATTTTCAGGCTGTTGCCATTGATTTCATGGCACAGCTGTATTATCGATCCAAATCTCAATATTCCTCACAACTACTTACACTTTCTGAAGGATTACTTAGGAGCCCATTAATTCCCAGTTAAATCGTATTTAACCACTTAGGATCACAGGACTAGACAATGTGCAGGACAGCCAATCCAGTCCTGAGTAGGAATAAGTATATAAAAACATCCTTGAAATGTACGTCACCCCTACTTTTAAAAATCTCCAGTGAAGAAAGTTCCTCAGTGTTCTGATACTGGCTATTTACTAGTTTCTTAATATTGATAATATTGATTATATGATAATTCTTCTATAATTTAAATTCTTGTAAAAAAGCCAATAGTTCTTTCCTCTTTTTCTCCTTTGGAACATGGAAAATAATTAATAACTCTCAACAACAGAAAGCTTACACCACTTTTCAGGAAAAAAAGAAATTCAGTTCATTTCAGTGTTTCCCTTTAGGTCATGTCTTCTATTTTGTAATTACTGGTAGTCTCCTCTGTCTTCTTTGTTACCTGTCTACGTTTGTGATTAGGTGTGTTTCCCAAACTTTGACACAGTATTTAAGTGCCAACTGAAGCAGAATAATAATTTTAGACCTCTCTCACTGTTCTATAACTTTATTCTTAAATAGATTTCATTTTATTTTTAAGGATAACCCATTAAATAAAAGCAGAATAATTACTTTTGACCTGTTGACATTCCTGTTAATATATCTGTACCCACAGTTCACCTTTTTTGCAGTGATATCACACTAAATTAATATCTATATCAATATTTTAGCTTAGATCAGGATCTTTGAAGAGGATTTCCAGGCATTTCTATTTATTGTCGATTTTTTTATCCTCAGAGAGTAGAAACACTGAATTATTTTAGGATGAAATTTACATGGAAGTTTTACCCAGGAGCACAAAAAAGCTTCTACCTGGCTTTAAGATCACAGGAAGGAACAATCTAGCCATAATCTGAATTTACTCCCTTTTGGAAACACTTTTTGTGTTGACTTTATATTTCCAGCATTTTTTCTTCAATCAGTTATTCTGGTTACTACTTGCTAAAATAAACTTAGCTATTTTGGACTTTCACTTGTTTCAGGTATATACTTATCAGCATCCTCTCCAGCCTGAAATAAACCCACGACAAAGCTCTTCTGGGGATCCAAGTTTTAAGTGATTTAGTGTTACAATGGAAGATGATGGCAGAACGGAGAATTGAACACAAATATCTCAAATCATAAGCCATGAACTCATCCTTCCCTCTCCCATATTAACAAAGGAGTCTTTGTGGGTTTTTTGTTGTTCTTTTATTTTTTTTCTCTCCTAATGCTGTCACCTGAATTCAGGTAGGCATATTTCATATGATGGTCTGCTATTGCAGGGAATATACTCCGATGGACATATATTTTTCTATTAGCTTAATTCCATGCTTTCTCAGTACTGAGGAAAACTTTCCCCCCCATTTTTCATGGATTAGTAATTTTGCTGGACTTTCTGTATCAGGAGACAAAAATTCAGCATTCAAGTGTTATCTGAAATATTTTAATTAAGACTTTTCTGTATACATACTGTAGTTGCTCTGGACCCATTTTTTTATTAGTCAAGTACCATTAGGATATTGCAACAGTAATCTGATTTTACAATATAATATAAGCTGGAGGTAAAGAAATATTAAGTGTTATTTGTCAAGTAGAGTGATCTTTATTAGATCTGACCTTTTTCTAGGCCAACACAATAAAAAGGTGAGTGTTATTTTATACTTGCAAAGATTAGTTTTGCTTACAGTAAGCAGAAGTCGAGTCTCTAAGGAGGCTTAAAATTCTCATTAGAAATAATTGAATCTCATTACCAAGCATGCACTATGAACCTCTTATGATTTGCCCCAATCAAGTATTAAAAGCATGTTCCTACTCAAAGCACTAGCTTTCCAACCTCTGCTGCTATATAGTATACCACTAACAAATTGACTTTTATGAAGACTTAAAGACCATGTAATTAACTTTTTCTGTGTACAGAGTTAAGACTTGATGAAACTGGGAGGTTAAATGTCAATACGTCCTTTGCAGGCACTTTTTATAGTGCAGTACTTGGCTTTCAGATGTTAATGATACACTTTCTGGACCCATTTTGTTTAGAAAAAATAAAAAAAAAAGAAAATTTGCACTGCAGTGCATGATGCAGTCCCATTTCACTCTTTAAGGAACCCCAGTTAAGAAGGAATAGCTCTGAAATGCAAAGCAATAAGCAGTGTTGGCAGTTATGTTATGATCCTGATCCAAAATCCATTGAAGCAGATGGAAATGTATTGTACTCATGGTTGCATGGTTTGCATGGATCTAGTTCTGTACAGTTTTACTTTAGCAGCCAGAGCAGCTCTGTGTGTAAGACCTTTAGATGGCCATCAATATCTTTTTGCAAGACTGGTAGTGGATTGACACACCTCTGAACTAAAGTGATCACCCTAGAAACAGGCTTGCATAGATAACAGTTTTGTCAATGCTTTAAAATATTTTTAAAGAATTGGATGAGTATTATTTCCCCCATATCTCAGTGATACTTCAAGTTCAGAGAAGAGAATCTCCCATTTCTCACTTTACTTTTTTCCTGTTTGCAATTCAAATTCTTTCACTGACTAAGGATTTTTAGGGTACAAGTGACACCTCACATGTATTTACGTGAGCTCTCTGGATTCAACTAGGAAGAAGTTGCAGTATATCAGACATTATAAGAGGTGTTTCCTCTTGTATACCACAGTAATGGAATGTATTTCTTGATTGAATTAGACCCATAAATATTAACTTCTAAATTGCAGCTACTCTTGTGTCTTAGTGTCATATCAAACTAATATATTCCTAATATCCAGGCTCTAATGTGCCTAAGTTGAAATGCACTGTGTTTAGTAGATAATTAATTATAATTAAGACAATAAAGGAAGATTACATTTCCAGGGTAATTTTGCTCTTTTTTTTCCAAAGCCATTGACTAATACATTTAAAGTAATTTTGAAATCCATACACAACTAGACGAGCACTGGAATTTATGAAAGCTACACTTCTATCTTATCAGCTGTTTCAGGTCATACATTTTACAATATACAACAATGATTTTTATTCACATCTCACTGAAAAAAAAAATATGCTGCTGAGCTTGTGAGATCTGAGTCAAGACTGGTTTTTCATATTCATCAGGACAGCAATTGAAAGGGAATGTATCACTGAGGAGCAGTGAGTTATTATAAGGAAATATTCAAAGTCAGCTAGGAAACAACAGGCTACAGGGCAAAAGTAAAGAGTAGGCAATAATCTGCTGAGGGTCCTTGACTCCAAAGATTAAAGTGACTTTGTGGAAAAAAAAAAAAAAAGACAAAAAAAGACAAAAAGAAAGGACAAAAAAGTAAACAGATTTCTGAAACAGCTAGAAAGGAAATGTTAAATTGCATGGAAATTGTGTTTCAGACATTGCCTAGCCTGTAGTGCCACAACATATGAAAAGACCAACTACTTCAAAATCTCTCCTTTCATGTTTCAGGGGAAATGTCTTTTATTATAACCAGCAGTGGAGAAGTGTTTCTGGGAGGCTTTACAGTACCAGTGCTCACACATATGTCTCCAGCAAATGAACTGTATCCCAGCAGAAAATTACAAAGCATTGGAGAAAGAATGTTAAATACACTACTTATGGGAATCCAAATGGTCCTTGAGTGGCTTGAGAGGTGGGCCCAGGCAAATGTCCTGAAGTTCAACAAGGCCAAGTGCAAGGCACTGCACCTGGGTTGGCGCAATCACAAGAACAGATACAGACTGGATGGAGAAAGGATTGAGAACAGTCCTGAGGAGAAGGACTGGGGGGTGTTAACGGACTAAGAACTTGACATGATTCTGCAATGTGTGCTCACAGCCCAGAAAGCCACCCCTGTTCTGGGCTGCATCAAGAGCAGCATGGCCAGCAGGTCAAGGAATGTGATGCTACCCCTCTGCTCTGCTCTTGTGAGACCTACCTGGAGTACTGTATCCAGCTCTGGGATCCCCAACATAAGAAGGATGTGAACCTGTTGGAGCATTCCAGAAGAGGCCATGAAGATGCTCAAGGTCTGCAGCACCTCTGCTATGACAACCAGCTGGGGTTTTTCAGTCTGGAGTAGCAAAGGTTCTGGAGTAGCAAAGGTTCTTATAGTACCTTTCAGTAACTGAAGGGTCTTCAAGAGAGCTGGAAACAGACTTTTGACAAGGGCATATAGTGATAAGACAAGGGGAAATGACTTTAAACTGAAAGAGGGTAGGTTTAGATCAGGTGTTAAGAAATTCTTTATTGTAAGGATGGTGAGGCACTGGAACATGTTGCCCAAAGAAGCTGTGGCTGCTCCATGCCTGGATGTGCTGAAGACCAGGCTGGATAGGGCTCTGAGTAACCTGGTCTAGTAGGTGTCCCTGTCCACGGTGGGGAGTTGGAAGGAGATGACCTCTAAGGTCCCTTCCTACCCAAACCATTCTATGATTCTATGAAGCTATTTTGGAGTTAAAAGACTATGGATATTCAGCATTGTGCACAAAGTAAAGCACATGTAAGAGAGATCCTAGATAAAAAAACAAAAGCAACCTATGCCCTTCTACTCTGTCTTTCAAAGATATGTCCTTCCAGTTTGCAGCTTTGCATTGTCTTCTGACATTGAGCTTTTTATATTTACTGCTTTGGCTAGTATTCTACATATTGCCTGTGCATTTCTCACTTTTCTGTACAAATTAATATAGTAATGGGTAGCGTTAGAGAACATTTAGGACATAGATCTCCTGTAATCCAATATTTTGGGCCAAAATATATGATGAAGACCTCAACTGCATTAATACAAAACACTGAGTCTAATGAATAGTTGGAGAATTCCTTTCCACTCTATCCTGACTCAATTCCCCAAGGCTGAGGTGTGGCTTTTCCATCCAGTCAAATTTAATTCAGTCAGAAGTTAAATACCAGGTCCTCCTAAGGCCTGGTAAGGCAATGGTGAGGTTAGAAATTCTGAGGTAGAGGTCACCTGCTAACTTGTCACAATAAAATGACCATGTCTAGAAGGGGCAGTCACATAAAAATTAAAGCAGTGCTCTTGTGCCAAAGATGAATGCTGCATCTGTAGATGCAATGTAAAGCAAGTTTCTCAATAGCAGTAGAAAGAATGTTCTAAATTTCTGAAACATTTGGGGTTTGTTTTGTTTTGATTTAATTTGTTTGAAGCAAGAAAAAAGTGCTTGTAACAAAGACAAATTCAAATAATTTTTTTTATGTCCAAAGGAAACAAAAAATTTCTTCAAGAATTTCTATCTACTTCACTCTCTCAGAAGAGGGAGGTCAATATTATGCATTCTAGCAGTTAAGAAATATGTATAAACAGAAAATACCTATAAGTATATGATTTATATATATAGGCATAGTATTTATAGACGTCCTAAGCTCAGGTTTTAAAGCAGACTCAGAGCCAGATCAGAGATAACACAGGTGCACTCAAGGATGGGCCCAACAGAGACAGTAGTCTGGCCTTTTATATTCCCATCTACCTACTGAAGATCTGAACTCTTACAGAAGTTATCCCATAAATTCCTCCAATTGTTCACCCTTAAGCAATCTTTATTTTCAGAACAATTTTGCTTTGACATCACATTGCATTAACACAAAGGTATGTTCTTATATCTGTGCTCCTGAAGGAAAACAGTTGCAAAATGTTGTGAAACTGCTGTAGAATACTGTACCTTACCCTTGTTATTAATCTAATGGAAATTTTCCAGACATTCTTTAGAATGTCACTAACTCCTGATTTGAATAGGAATTACAAATTACTAATAAATCTCTTGGAAGTTAACTTAAAAAACAAGCTTGAGATAAGTATCCCAGAAGAAAAACAAAAGAGTCAGGCAGGAAAAATTATACCAAATGTTGTCTCTGACAGAGCAATTTTCTTCTCTTCATGTGAAAATGTACTACAAATTAGGTAAATTTTTATTATTACCAATTTTCTTTTCAGATTGGTAAATTTAGTAGGAAAAAGATTATATAACTCAACAGAGATCCAACCTGAAATGTGAGGGGAACAACCTGTGTCTCTCTGAATACCTTCCTCTTTGTCTGTAACACCCAACCACAAAATAAATGAAAAAGATTTAAGTTAAGGGAAATGGAGCAATCAGCACATCACAACAAGTTTGTCAAAACATGTCCAAACTGGCCACCTTTGGTTAGACTTCTCCATTTTACCTTCAACTGAAGTGCCATCTGAAAGACAAGGACATGAGGGCCAGTATAGAGTATTATACTAGGACCAACTTTCAATAAAACTATGCAGATAAAATTCAATAATGGTATAAAAAGACCTGGTCTTGGACTAAAAGACTACTTATGGTATGGTAATAGACACTTATTTTCTTTATATTATATATAGCTTCCATTTCTATTTCACTTGCAGTGTAGAAAATATTCTTGATTATGATCTTAAACCAGTTGCAATATTTGCTCTAATTTCATCTGCACAATTGGATAGTGTTGTATGCCTTTAAAAATCAAAATCAACAGATACATGAAAAAGGATTCGAAGAAACCTGTTGGCTTTTTTTCCTGCAAGTCCAGCAGTAATACCTTTTCTTGTCCTTGTTCTCTAGACAAAATAATTGTTTCTTCCGAGATTAACAGCACTCATCAACACAAAGTTACAGGTACAGGTGATATTAGACACCACAAACTACAAAACAATCTTGGTTCTACGCATTTAGGTTGCCTCTTTTACTTTTAACTGCCTTTTGTAGATTGTGAATTGTTCATAGTCTAGTTACAACGGTAGTTTTCTTTTTGCAAAGTCATGAAATGTTGCAATACACAACCTAAAACTCTCAGACACCATTCAGCAAGATCTGAGATAACATTTTTCGAGAGAAATGTGGTTTCAATAAAAATTTTACAATTAAGAATCAACTTGCAAGTTGATCTTGATGATATCTGTTCTTTCTTTTTCTTTCTTTTTCTTTCTTCCTTTCTTTCTTTTTCTTTCTTTCTTTCTTTTTTTGCTTTCTTTCTTTTTCTTTCTTTTTCTTTGTTTGTTTGTTTCTTTATTTCTCTCTTTCTCCCTCCCTTCTTCTTCCCTTCCTTCCTTCTCCTGGTTTCCTTCCTATTCCTTCTCACCTATTGTTCAAATCTTTTGTCACTTATCTCATTGATGCTTTTTTATTAACCTCACACCACACATACTGTCAGAGAGCACATTACCACTGCAGGTCACATTATCAAAACAGTATCACTACTCTAATCTCTGTTTTCTGTTAAAAAAAAAAAAAAAGTTTTTGTATTCTGAAGGAATCAGACTACTCTGTAAACATTGATTATCATGTCTTGTATTCTTTGATATTTGTATCTGCTTATACTAATGTTGTTTATAAATAACACAAAACATTGTTGCAGATTCAGATCTTGATACAATCTTGGAGTTGTTCACTGGGTGAGCATGAGTATTCCATAGTCATATTATTTTCATGGAGACCACTTGGGCTACTGATCTTCTCACTGTATTATTAGAATATAGGTATTTTTGGAAGCAACAATGAAAAGTTATCAAAATACTCAAGCTAGCTGATGACAAGAAACAGTACATCTTGAGCTCACATCACATCAGCTGAACATCCACTTACTTTTTTCATCAGACCAAAACTGATCTTTACCTGTTCCTCTGTTAACAACACTTATGAGCTTGTTTTTGAGGGGTCTTTTTACTTCAGTTTTATTCTGGAGCTTATCCTCTGGGTTGATACTCCCACCTAAGTAATACACTACTTTAAAAACAGGCTGCATGAGGAAGAAATACTTGAAACATCCTTTTCATGTATTAAACCCCCCTACTTTTTCATATACTCTGGCTGCCACTAGCTAACATTTGTGGAGCATATCTCCCTGCTGTCAAGAAGACAAAAGAGTGTGATGACAACAGAAGAACAGTGGATGGTGTTGAAGAATTTGGAACATCCACACTTATATGTGGATATTTGTTGTTTATAAAAAGCAAGATAATCACCGAAAGAATATCTAAGTTAGTTAAATGTACCATTTTGGGGAAAAAATAACCAAAATGAAAACCATATAGATAATTTAAATAAGATACTAATTATAGTAATAACAGCTCAATTAAAACTCATGATCAATTTTATTGAGTCTGTGTGAAGAGACATAGGCTGCAGTTTAAGGTGAGGATAGCACTGGCAGCAAAGCTAGCATAAGTTCACAAGCCCAGGCCCACCCTCACTGTTTGCTGATTCTAATTTGCTCATCTCAGTGAGGCAGTTAACCACAAACCCACAAACAGCTGTACTAGCACAGGAGAGACCAACACAAAACAACATCAGAGGAAGACAGGACTATAGAAATATCCTAAGTTGCCTTTGTATACCATGCAAGCATCTTGTAAAACTATATCCTAGAGGTATATATAGAACCCACAAGTTTTCTCACTTTTTACTTTGCTGGTGCCCTTAGCAGAAGAGACTGCATCAGCTGGTGCTTCTATATGAGCTAAAGTTGGTTGTAATCACTCCTTTACCCCAATTAATGAGTGGATACCCACAGAAAGAGTAATAAGCACAAACACAGAGAGAGGTGCCTACTGACTGCAGGTGTAGGATCTATTTCTTCGTATGTGGACTTCAATAAGGAAAACAAGAATCTTAGGCTCCCATTCAGCCAAAAGACAACACAAAACCATTCTAAATTAAATGTTTAAAAGAGACCAGGTGAAAAATATGCTTTAAATTCTTCCTAAACTTGAGGCAGAATGATATGAGGCATTAATATCCTTTTTTAGACCTGGCCTCAACTTAGGTATTAGAAGAATATATTTTCTGACATCTAAAGGACATTTATGTATATAAATGATGTCAACAACCACCTTTAAAAGAAAAGCCCCTAAAACAAGTCTACTTAAAGTTTGGAGATATTTTCATTCCAGGTGCTAAACTGGAATGAAATTACAATTGGAATGAAATTACAATAAACTGGAATAAATTACAATTTATGGGTGTCTGCATTTTGTTCACTGGGATGACCAAATTATTAGGCTGAACTTTAAATCCTAAGCCATATTTGATAACTTATTTTAAGGACTTTACCCAGAACAACATTTAATCTTTAAGGAACAGAAAGCCTTCTCTAACATCCCTGGGACTTCCATTCACATCATATTGAGATGTTTGCCTAAATAGTGCTGCTTTTCAGAGCTGCGAGCTCAAATCCAAGTGATTCTTCAGGGTCCACATCTCCGTTACACCATGTGTCAGTACTCCTGTTCAAAATCAGAAATACCTTGGTATGTGTAGAGTAGAGAGAGAAAAACAGACCCCTTGAATAATAGATGGGAATCATATTTGCTGTAGTATGCACTAATAAAAACAGTAAGGTAAACATTTAATTATGGGAAGAATCTGAAAAACATTTTTGAATATTTATCTTGATTCTTTGTATATTGTGCAAGACCAGTATGCCACACACAACGTTCAAACTCCACTGTTTTATTATTCAAACTCTGTGTGCAGTTGTATTTCTAACCTACTTCAAGAGGACCTTCAGTCTCTTGAAGGATTTCTGTTGCCTTTTATGAAGATCATCCAGATCAGCCAAAGACAAAACATAGTAGATCTCTCTGCTCTGTTAATAAGGTTTTTAGACACTGCTTCTCAACTAGCATGGCAAGGTTTTCTTTACCTACGTGGTGTGACATAAATACCTGATAACTATTAAGAAAAATGATGTTTTGGTCAGGGCTTGTAAAAGTCTACATGGGAAAAATACTTTTTATAGCAAGGCGTTTTTTAATCTAAGAAGGATAAGACATAGCAAAATCTAGAAGCTGGAAATTGAAACTATGTAAACTGATTACAGGATAGAAATAATGAAGATAATTTACCAGTTAATGAAATCACATCACGCATCTTTCAGCACTTGAGATCAAGACTGAATACCTACTTCAACACATTGAGATACATCTTATTAAACTGCGAGCTTGAAAAAGAAATGATTGGATGGACATCTGTTCCTGTGCAGTCATGCAAGCTAGTTCAATAAACAGGCTGGTCCATTTTGATCTCAAATTGTTCAAAGGAAAGAACCACAGTAAAAGAGGATAAAACTATATGTCAGTGCAAACTATAAGTAAACCTATCACAGTTTTAATTTGCAAATTTTGGTGTGGTGGGTTTTTTTCCAATAAGAAAGGTATCTTTAGGATAAGATGATCAAAAAGAAAAACATCATCAATTTTATGGTACAAATAACTTTGAGTTGTATTATTAAATTTAGTAGTCTGGATAGCTATTGATAATTCCATATGTCTGCTACTGAGATTGTAATATTGACTTATATCTTTTTTACACCAGTAAGGAAGAAAGTTTAAAAATAATTAAAGAAACAAAAAAAAAAAAAAGAAAGAAAAAAAAGAACCCAAAGCATTGAATACTAGTTTAGTCTGGAAAACACTCCACTGTCAGAAATGTGAGGGAGACTTTGTCCCAGTTTTGGTAAGGCTGATTAAAAAAAAAAAGATTTAGGGAAATATATATATATTTATATTTAATTTATTTAAAATGTAATACGCCTGCTACTGAATCAAAGGAGGTTTCAAGTAATCTGCAGGAACTTATTAAATCTGATGGGCTTTCTACAGAAATAACTAGTTTATTTATTAAGTGCCATTTCAGTTCTCTTCACTAAATTAATCCCAGGAAGAGCTACCATTCAGTGCTGATGAGATTGATGGTTGTCAGAAAAGAAAGTTCGTTTTGGAGATTGATGATAGAGAAACCACAGTCCTGCTGTAGTCTCCATGTTGATAACATACATACTCTGACATATCACAGGAGTGTAATGTCCCAAACTAAACCATACAAAGCCTCAAAACAGAACATTTAGAGCATATACTACAGATCTGCAATTTCATTTCTATTATGATTTTCCATTTGATTGAATCAAATTGATTGATCTTGTCCCATTCCTGCCCATGCAAGCAAGAGAAGAGTGTCATTAGCCACCTCATTTGATACTGGTTTACATTACTACTCCTTAAAAGTTTCCTATGGTACAACAGAGGCATCTAAAGCAGGCACCTAGTCCAGTGTGAAAAGGAGGAGAAGAACAAATATTAATATTTCATCCCCTGGAGTATATTTCAACAAGATTATTCAGCTTTTATCATCTCCAGAAGAAAAAAGTTACATCAAAAATGTTTTATATATGGAAGTCACTTTTAACTTTACAGGCAAAATTAAAATTAAAGATACACTGGGGAAATTAATGTGGAAATTACTCATTTTAGAAGCAAATTTTGATCACGAACCTTGAGTTTTATGTTCTGATGATATTTAGCATTAACTAGGTGAGAAAGCTCATCTTTACATTTTTAGAATGCGTCCTGTTATGATCAGTGCAGACATAAACAGTTCTTAAAATAGCTGTCCAACCAATAACTTGTTCTAAAAGGACCAAAATATGCAGTTAGTCAATTCTCTTTCTTTGAACTTCTCATGTTAACTTGAGGTGAGAAACCTGTGTGGGATGTTGTACAGAAAAAATTGAGCAGATCCCTATGCAATGGTTCGTCTCATTTATTATGAAATAGTCTGAAGAAAAGAAAGATCACTGAATTCTGTGTTAGTTCACATCTCAAGAGAATAACAATTTTTGGTTTATATTTATTCTTCCTTCATGTGATGTAAAAACTCTGGTGGTTTAGGGAAGATCAGAGATTCAGGCAGGAACCCTTTTTAAATGAAAAAGAAATAATCTAATAGACATGGAGGAAAAGATATTATGCAAAAATTCTGATATTATGTTGACATTAAATACTTCTCAAAACACAGAATTTATTGCATAAATATATATACTTAAATGAAAGGTATTTTGGAGGGAATTTCTCCCCCGGTACTAGTGAAATCAATGTTAACAGAGATAAGAACCATTACTTATAGCAAAATAAAAAGAATATTCCTGAATGGTTTGGTTCTCCCTTCCCTTCGCTCAATTCATCTCTCTAAATTCAATCATCAATTCCAAATTCCCAGGAGAAAACAATTCAAAGCTTTTACAGTTTTCAAAGTTTTCAGAAGAATAAGAAACTTTTAAAAAGTTGCAAAAATAACAGAAAATAATTATATATTGCTCTGAGTTAACTTTTTATGTACTCAAAAGTTTTCTAGGAACCTGGAATAACAGGTTTTGGAATCATGGCAATAAATATTGAAGGGAAAGATATTGCATAAAAAATATCTGCCATGGGCAGGGTAAAAAATAATTTCACAAACCACCAGTTCAAGATTTGAAAAAAAGAATGACAATACCAAACCTGCACTATGATCCTGCTTCTGAGTAAACTTACACCAAAGAGAATCAAGTGGAAATCCAAAGGAACATGTTTAATGTACAAAGACAAAGAAGAAGTAACTATTTCCTCTAAGTTTCCAAAACAGAATTTATAATATGATAAACACTTCATTTTAAATAACTGCTTTCTTTTTTTCCAGATTAAAATGGCTGATTTCTAGTAGGTCTTTTGACATTCACTAATCTCAGAAGTTTATATGTGTAAACACAGAAAGAAGCATATATTTTGAAAGTAATTAATAAGTTTTAATATGAAAATTGCTAAATATATTTTCTGAAAATACTTAATTGAAGGACTGATGTTAAATTAAAATTTCATTGACTGTCTCCTTGTAATTTTACCTTCATTTAAACATCATAATATAATCTAATTATTCAATAGCCTTTGGAAAAGAATTGCATACATTGGAGCCTTTCCCATGCAGATACTCTTCTTCTTGGAAGAGGGACACTAAGGGAGTTTTTCATGCAAAGATGAGCTCTGCTTGCAGGAACAGAAGAGAGAATTGCTGAAACTGTTACATATGTGAAAGCTTTTTAGTAGAGAATCTGCTTTGTGATTCAGTCTCTGCCAAAAAAAAAAAAAAAAAAGGATATTTTTTACCCCTTTTCCTCAATAACCTTTTAAACTTTAATTTCTGATAAAACCACAATTTTTTTGCTTTCCTATTACTATTTTATGGTTCCACATCTTAATTTTCTAACCATACGCTCTTCTCTTCAAATCAGCAGATGTTTCTTCTCTTGAGCTCAGCCTACAAACATCTCAGTGGGGTAAAAAGAGCTGCATGACAGGAGTACTAACTGAACGAAACATGTAACAGGAACAGACAAAACTTTAATCAGTCAAATTCCTTGGTTATTTTTATTATCATTTCATAACTATTACTAATCTGATCAAAAATACAACTGTGGCCTCAAAATTTAAAATTCTCTTTTATCTCAGCATCAATGTGTCAGAATTCATCTTTGGAACGCAATGTTGTTTTTTATCTCAGCCATTTTAAAAACAAAATACCCAGTAGCGTTTCTTAACAGGTGACTGACCAGAGTAGGGTTCAGCAGTCTCCTTGGGCCTGGGGGTGATTTTTTACATCATTTCTGACCCTGCCTGTTAGGTCTGTCACATCTTTCTTATCCCTATCAATACACTAAAGTATGTATTTAACATTTCACCCTGCTTTGCCTCCAGCCTGTTATTCCCTTTGAGCTAACAATCTGTATGTAACTGTAGTAGCTGGTGAAAGTTCACTGCATTATTTAGTTTTGTTTGCTTTGTCTGAGTGCTGGAGAGAATATTGATGTACACAGCTGTCTTATAGTACTAATTCATAACTCACATCTCTTCATGTACATATTTTACAGCTAGTGACTATGTCCTAAGGGATTTTTAAGTAATATTGTTTTCCAAAGTGCTATTCTTTTTTAGGTAAACCACAAATGAATCTAAGAAACAGTAGTTCATATACTTACCTGAAACGAAAACTATCATGAAATCATAGAAGACTTTAGTTTGGAAGGGACCTTAAAGACATCCAGTTCCAACCCCCCTGCCATAAGGATAGACACCTTTCACTAGAGCAGGTTTCAAACTAATATTGAGACAAACACAATTGAAGCTGCCATTATTTCATCATTGAGAACCAAACACGTGGTAAATAAATATGTTAATTCACTGATACTATCTTAAGGCATCCACTTGTCAGGAGAATATTGGCAAAGGCCCAATTTTAGAATTAGAACATGTCTTTTAAAACTTAATGGACATCTGACATTTTTCAGTGGTTGGGAGTTGAAGACATCTGGCTCTGACTGGGGAAAAACAATTGTGTAAACCAACAGATATATTCATATGTCTTTCCTAAACTTCTAGCAATTCTAAGTTACAAGAAAAAATTCTCCTACTGGGTTCCATCTTATTTAATTGGATATTGTAGTAGGCTATGTTGAGAACAGTTGAGCTGAAGAAAAAAGTCTGAAAATCTTCAGGAAAAAGTACATTTTTCCTGCACCTCTAGGCACCTACCGAAATAGAGCTCTGATCAATAATTAAGGATATAGGAATAGATTTGGCAGAACTAATAAACAGCATTCATGTGAAAGGTGCTGCATAAGAGATTATTCTTTCTTCTTGGAGTCATTAATGGCCACAGACTTTCCTCCTCATTCATGAGATGCACATCAATAATCAACCCACTCATGAAAAGAGAACTGCAAAGCTCAATATACAGTTAAATATACAGTATTTCCTCTATCAGAAAAGATTGCATTTTGTTGGGAAAGAAAACCATCAGGAAGCTCAGAAATGACAAATACAATTCAGTTTA
This sequence comes from Corapipo altera, assembly GCF_003945725.1. Taxonomy (NCBI): domain Eukaryota; kingdom Metazoa; phylum Chordata; class Aves; order Passeriformes; family Pipridae; genus Corapipo; species Corapipo altera. The sequence continues at coordinate 86,066,946 of NW_020884872.1, read as the reverse complement.
TTCACAGTGAGATGAGCAGTTCACTTTTGGCAGTTTCAGGTTATTGAACTGAAGAAAATGGACATGGTTCATTTCAAAGCTAAGAAATGATCTTTGACAAGTGATTAATATGACAATCAAAATAAGAAGTTTAAAAAAAAATAACAACACAAAAATTGGAATTGGATAGGTCAAACCTTTTAAGCTGCTTCTAGACCCGCAGGTAAAGGGTCAGAGCTTGTAGTCCACTGGGATTTAGATGGGTGACAAAGATCTAAAGTGAGTAACAATGAAAAATAGTGGGGGAAGGAAGGTTTGGTCAGTGTGAGATTAATTCCTTTGACAACTATAATGTTTTCTATATCTTCAGTTCCATGGTCAATCATTTTTGCTGCAATTAACATTCCATAGTAAATGTTGAGGAATTCCCAGATCATAGGTAGTAGAAATAAATTTTGACAAAATGCATATTTGACCTTGTAATCAGAAGCAATTAAGAGGGCAACTACTTTATTACATATCTTTAATACCCCAAATGTAAATAAACCCAATTAAGAAATTAGAATCTATTTTTGGCTTTCTTCTGAGTCTTTGGGTAGATTATAATATACACCTCTTTAGGGGTGGAAGTACAAGTTTTTTAAGGGAAATTTTGTATCTCGTTATGAGTGTTTCAACTCTTTAATGACTTGACTGCGATGTATTTAATGCTAACTAAATTGGATCCCTCTAACACTTTACATATTAGCTACAGACTGAAAATTATATCAAAAGAATTATGCTGGATGGTCACACTTGATAGTACGACCTTGACACTAATAACTGCCATTATATATTATCCACCAGCACCTACACCTAATAACAAAACCAACCTTTTTCTTTACTCATTTTGTTATTACCCAGGTCTTCATCTCCCGATGTTCACTCACCCTATGACCTGACCATAATCCAACTGCTCAACATCTGTACTTTGTTCCTATAAAGAACTTTACAGAGACTAAATAATTTTGTATACAATTATGTGACATCCTTGCCCAGCACTATGAGTCACCAGTAGTAGATTTTACAGACTGCGTAAGTGGGGTGCCAGAAAAATAGTCTTTGGTTTGTACAACACTTACCATGGGATATTTAGGAGAACAATTAAAGGTGGGAAAAGTGGGGATCTAGGAAAACAAATGTGGGGAAATAGAGAGGGAAAGGAGAATAACACTGGTTGCATATGAACAGGCTGCTGGTCAGTGTGCTTGTCTGGCCACGCCCTGAAACTGGTGGGTGCAGTCTCTCATGTCTTTTAATGGAACTCCATTTCTAACAAATATCTTGGGAGAGGGGTTCTGTATTCTTCATGCATTTATGGTGCTTCTGAATGCCAGTGAATGTGATGGGACTGGGGCTCATAGGAGTCCATGTGTCTGTGGCACCAGCAACTGGAGTGACTGGAGTATGTGCACATCATGTGGATTCATATGACAGTGGCTGATCACTAGCAACCATCAAACCAGACTAGGTAGCAGGTAGGACTTGACACTTAAAAGTTAGTTGTTGCTGCACCTTTAAGCCTCGATTAGATACAGGAAGGATCCAAGGGGCTGTGAGATGACTGCAGGAGAGATCAAGAAATCACAGTCTGCAGCTCTGAAGTCCAGGTGTCAAATGGAAGACCTATTTGGATGAACTAGGCACTGTGCATTAAGTAACTAAGTGAAGGGGATCCAGAGAACACTACTTTATAGTCTCGTCTGTGGCCATTTGCTGGAGTGATTTGCAGTACTTGTGGACATGCATGTGTCTGTGTGAATGAAAGGATGCCTACCAGCAGCTGGTGTGGGGCTACAACCTCAGAATTTTGTCCTTTAGGTGTCAGAAAAAGGGGAGACTGTGATCTAGGGGCAGCTACAGAGCTAACAGATGGTCTGAGCCCAGCTGCTGTGTGGAATCACATTACAGGGAAGTATAGAGGGAGACGTATTTCTCTCTAACACACCTTCATCCTGATATGACACATCAAGGAACAGAAAGAGTCTGTTGATGCTATTTGTGTTTATGTGAGTGCTGAGTGTTGCCTGTGTGCCTGGTCATGTGTGTGTGCATGTGTATTGTACACGTTTGTGTGTGTATCTATAGGAAATATACGCTCAGCTTGACTATTGGTTGGAACTGGGAACAAGGAGTTGTTACAGCCTCACATTTGTTGGGTTTCCAGATTTCACAACTGCTAATAGAAAGAGTCGGACTCATTTAGAGCTAAAAAAAAAAAAAATATTTAAAAAAGAAATGAAGGACAATATTAAAACCTGGATTCCATTACCTATTCACTTGAGCTTTCTTCTTCCTCATATAACATGGAAGTTTGGGATCTGGGTGGTTTTCTTAACTTTTAGTTATTTAGCAGCAGAGATGTTTCTGTACAAATTAGCAGTAGAAAATAGATGTTATTAGTTCTTGGAATCCTCTAGCCCTGTAGTATGGCAGGCACATTCTTCATAACAAGCCATAAGCTTTGGGCTGAGTTTGCAAGGCCTCAGGACTGAAACTTGTTAGATTTGTTCTGACTGAACCTTTGCCAAACTTCTTGAGCTCTTCTGTACTTGTTTTAGCTGTGACTGCAATCTCAGAACAGGTGTCTGTCTATATGTAACTTGTAACAAGTTTATTTATCTTTGTATGGTGTGATTATAGTTATATAAACAGAAATAACAACTCCTTATTCCATGTAGAATGAAATATATCAAGACCAGGTCAGATGGAGCTTCAAGCAACTTTGTCTGGTGGAAAGTGTCTCTGCCCATGGTAGGGGGGTGGAACTAGGTGATCTTTAAGGTCCCTTCCAATCCAAACCATTCTATGATTATATGATCCTATGATTCTGATTTACAGCTCTTAGGCAATGATTTAGTGTAGATAAATACAGGACTGATAGGACAGCAAATTCCTCTAGAAGGGGAGACATAGGACGTAGCAGAGAAGAGCACAGGCAGGGGCTGATAAATGAAGGGCCCAGGCTGGCATTAGTGGCAGTACACTCATGGACAGTTAAAGAAATACAGATCTAGAGCTGGACAAAACTGGGTTTAGGTGTAACAGAGACAATGAAGTTATATCTGACATAGGTACCACACACAGAAAATTTAGATGTAATGTAGAGTTGCAGACAGATAAAGAGATAGGTGTAAAAGCATATTAGCTATGTCTGAAATTGGACACTCGGTGCTTACTAGGCCAAAGAAGGGGAAACCATCAGCGTGAACATTGGTGGACTACAGATGCTATTTGCTGGAACACCTGCCCAAACAACCAGCAATAGAATGAAACTGCTAAACCTGGAACCCAAAGGAGCAGTGGAAGGGTTAACACAACACCAGGGTAAGGAATAGAGAAAGAGAAGTGTGTGTATAACAGTTTTAACTGCATGATTACTTCTTGCTCTGTATTTTTTAGATTTTAATAAACAAAAAAATCCTAGATTTGACTGTTGAGATTTCACTTACACGAGTAATAAATTCTTATGTTTATATATATATAATACATATATACATACATATATGAAATGAGCTTATTCTTTTTCTATAAACAAGATTTGTAGTGTAACGTTTTCACATGAATTTTCCTGCAATTACTGAATTATATTGACTGGAATGAAATCTGTATTGTGTCTAAAACAATAATGCTTGATTTCCAAAAAACTGAACCAAAGAATAAAAGAAAATTAATTTTTTAAAAGCCCCACAAAACAAATAATAGTAACTACAGAAGCGCTTTAAGAGCAATAATTGTTGTACTGTGCATCACTGATTTAAGTCGCAAATAATTTGCTGGGGGAGGGGAACCTCAATCCTTCCTGTTCCTACAAGTTTTGTGCCACGGCCAACAATCCCAGAGCTTGGGAAGCAATTGCAGGGCAATAAAAGAGCACCTGGAGAGCTGCACAAAGGAATTCCAGCCACTCCAGCCTCAGGATCCCAACTTAAATACCCCTATGCTAATGCAAGTATTATGGGGAATGAACAAGGGGAACTAGAGATGTGCACACACCTGCAGAGCTATGACTTTATTGGCATCATGGAGATGTGGCAGGATGACTCCTACAACTGGAATGTTGGAATGCAAGGACACAGGTTCTTTAGGAAGGACAGGCAAGGGAGATAAGGAGAGGGTGTCACCCTATGTCAATGACCATCCAGAGTGCAGAGGGCTTTGCATAAGCATGGATGAGGAGCCAACTGAGACCTGACAGGTCAGGATTCAAGGGAGGGCAGGGATAGGGTGATGTTACAGTGGAGGTCTGCTACAGGCCACCTGAAGAACAACTGGATGAGATCCTCTTTAGGCAGATAGGAGTAGGACCTCATTCACAGGCCCTGGTCCTCATGGGGGACTTCAACCGCACCAACATCTGCTAGATGGACAACACAGAACAGCATGAGCAATCCAGGAGGTTCCTGAATGAAAACTTCCTTCTCCAAATGATAGAGGATTGAATGAGGAGAGGTGTTATGCTGCAGCTTGCTCTCACCAACAAGGAGGGGCCAGTGTGAAGCTCAATGGCAGCCTTGGTTGCAGTGACCAGGAAATGGTGAAGTTCAAGATCCTTAGGTCAGTGAGAAGGATGCACACCCAGCTCACTATCCTTGACTTCAGGAGAGCAGACTTTGGCCTCTTCAGATATCTGCTTAGTAGAGTGCCGTGGTATAAAGCCCTAGATGGAAGGGGCCCAAGAGATCTGGTTAATATTCAAGCATCACCTCCTCCAAGTTCAGGACAGATACCTCATGACAAAGAGGAAGTGAGACAAAAATGCTAGGAGGTATGCATGGATGAACAGGGAGCTCCTGGACAAGATAAAACACAAAAGGAAAGCCTTGCAGAGGGTAGAAGCAAGGGCAGATAGCCTTTGAGGAACACATAGAAATTGTCAGGGATCAGGTTAAGAAAGCTAAAGCCCTGATAGAATTAAATCTGTCTGGAGACATCAAGGCCAACAAGAAAAGCTGCTGTAGGTACACTGGTGTTAAAAGGAAGACTAGGGAAACTGTGGGCTCTCTCCAGAAGGCAGTGAGAAACCTGATTATCTGGGATATGGAGAAGACTGAGGTATTCAATGACTTTTTTGACTTGGTCTTCACCAGCAAGTGCTTCAGCTACACCACCCAAAATTGGTAACAGTAGATTTAAATCATCATTCCTTATTTAGAGTGCAGGTAGTAATCATGTGCACACTCTTCATCTATTGTAACACAAAGTAAAAAGGGATAAGTGAAACACAGAAGACAACGATAATTCTTTAGACTAGTATATTTCAATTCATATTTTGGTTCATTAAGAGCATACCAAACGGGCATACTCATGCTCAGATGAAGGCTTGCAACATTTTCTGAAAAGAGGAAATTGCTTCATTGAATGTCTCTGTAAGTGCAGATACCCTTTCTGGAAGATTTATAGCAAGGAGGTTAAAACTTGTTTTGCTTAGGAATGATTTCCCGCCTAAGAAGAAGCACCATTCTGGAAGACAGTTGGATGGTTTTTGTTCCTCCTGCATTCCAGAGGAAGCTTTCAGGCTCTCTCTCTCTGGTATGAGAAGAGGTAAACCCTCACAGAAATTATGGGCCTTCTTTGTTGGGGAGGGCCTGGGACGAGGCCAGCAAAGATAAAAACATTGAGGAGAACAAGAAGCATGTTTTTCTCAGGCCCACTGCTCAAGCACTCTTAGGAATTTTCATTTGTAAGTCTAGTGTTCTTGACTTTGGAATAAAGTTTCCTGAAATCCTATAATTGCCTGGCATTTCAGGGGTACCTGCATGTTATCTTACTTCACAGTCCCTGCTTGATTATTTGTTGCCATTTCATCACATCCTTAATATTTTTACCACTTAGTAGGTCTCCATCTTAGTAGGTAGTATCTGATTTGCTCATCTCAAAACAACTCAACTGTTCTGTCTCAGCCAAGGATTTGTGTGTGCATATGTACATGTGTGTGTGAGGACATGGCCTGACGAAGAAAGAAGTGATTTAGGAACTTGGTTGATTTGTCTCTGTAAACACCGGCAACTTGTACCCTTTGAAATGCTCCTGCTTCCAGTTGTCTCTTAAGTGATGTGTAACAAAACTTTCTTAAATCCTATGTTTTGTCTGCCAACCCATGTGAAGGTCTTAGGTACATCAGAATATCTCTTAGCATACCCAAAAATGTCATTACATGTCTTTGTTTAGGCATCTGAACTATTCCCACATGGTCTCAAATCACTTAAAGTAAGAATGAATTACAACTGATACTGTCAGAGCAAAGCTTCTGGAAAGTTATTATTTCAGGATCTGAATTTTAATTGGATTCTCAGATAAAACTCTATGTATTAGCTAAGATAGTAGTAAAATCATGAAAATTATGTCAATAAGACCAGGAACATACTATGGAATTCTAAAAGAACTATTTTCAGAATGTTTTCCTTCATGCCCTACTTCAGTTTTTGTGTTTCTGAATGTCAGCACACAGCTCTGAGTCATACTCCTTTATATCTCTTTTTCTTGAAAAGCTTTCCAACAAACCACAGTTCTTTTTTCTGTTCTCTCTCTCTCCAGAAGTACATCTACATATATTTTCCAAGGCTGTTAACTGCCTCTTTGCTTTCAGAGGCCTATTAATAATTTTTTTTGCTATTGAACTTTCTCTCTTTCAAAAGTGGCCCCTGCAGGATATTAAATAACAAAACTAAAAAAGAAAACTCACATCAGATATGGTCTTCAACTAGTAGAAAAAATGTGTGTGCCATCAGCCTACTGAATGCTTTCTACAAAGTAGCTTTTACTGTACTGAGTGATGTCAGCGTCAACGATTCATAGTTTGTCTGCAGGTGTCCAGGTGAACATAAATAGGTTTTTATAGTCCTCTACTGTAAGGTCAAAGGACTCATTCTGGATGTGGACTGTAAAGACTGAAATTTCTGCACGGATGCCTATTCTTGATGTAGTGTGAGACAAGGATTAAACAGACAAAAGATACAAGTATCGTGTCCCTTTTTGTATTATTATGGTTGTTGTTACTATTTTACCCACTCTAACAATACTTCAAAGTATTCAGAAAAAATCAAGATTCAGCTTTATACCAGTCTATATATGCAAAATAAAACCTAAGTTTCCAAACCTTATCCTTGAATAAGCTAAGAGGGAAAAACGTGTGTAAAAAAAAAAAAAAAAGTGTCATGAATTCCCTTTACATTCTTCAGCCAGCAACAAGAAATGTAAGAGTTTGAGAATGTGAAAGATGTGAAAAAACCCCAAACATGTGGCCTGGATGGGAGATGAACACAGTTCTATCTGTCCTGGATAAAGATGAGAGAAACCTCTTATCCATTACATCAGCCAAAACTGCACTGTTAGATTAAAATTATTTTATTTTATTTTCCTAGAATCATAGAATGGTTTGGGTTGGAAGGGACCTTACAAATCATCTAATTCCAACCACTCTCGCCATGGACAGCAAACCTTTCACTAGACCACATTACTCAAAGCCTCATCCAGCCTGCTCTGGACACCTCCAGAGATGAGGCATCCACAGCTTCTCTGGACAACCTGTTCCAGCAACTCACCACCTTCACAGTAAAGAATTTATTCCTAACGTCAGATATAAATCTATCCTCCTTCAGCTTAAGGCCATTCCCCCTTGTTCTATCATTACACTCCCTTGTGAGTAGTCCCTCTCCAGCCTTCTTGTAAGCCCCCTTTAGATGCTAGAAGGTGCTATAGAGTCTCTCCCAGAAACCTTCTCTCCTCCAATCTGAGAACCCCAACTATCTGTGCCTGTTTTCATAGGAGAGGTTGTTCAGGAAATCTTAGCATAATTTCCGTTTCATTCTGAAACAGGAGGGTGGTTGCTATTTTGACTATCTGTCCTTAAAATTCAAGTAAAATTTTTGGCTGTTCTGTCAAGACATCCTAACAATCCTTGAGAGTGTGTTTTGCTTCTTCCTAAATGTCATAGGACATCTGGATGGGCCAGATTCCCAGCTGTCACTGGCAACCTTATTTTTCCTGAAATCAATTAACCTGTTTTCATATATGAACTTGTATTCCTATATTCATATGGGAATTTGAAAACCACTCCTTCTAACAGTACAGTTTTGAGAACAACAACATCAACTACAGCAGATAATTTATGCATCCTAAATAAATTCTCTGTATTAAAAGCCTATATTTACTCATAATACTAAAAGTGAGAATGTATTTCAGCTTTAACACACAACTCCTTTAACCACAAACAGGTGAGAGTGGTAGATATGAGTCTACACTGTAAAACATGTTTTAAAAAGATTGCTCTTGTGAGCCAATATATTTTAAGAAACTTTGTATGTGCCTTGTAAAATAATTACTTCAATCTATATGAAAAGGCCAGAGTATTGTTTTTTCAATGGATTTTAGGCAAATTCTGCTTTGAAGGGGAGGAAATTGCTTGTCTTTAAAAAAGCTGAACAAAGTTAGACAGAAAAATGGTGACGAATGCTTTTAATGGCAAAAAAGCTGGCTTAGGGACATCATGTCCCTTGAATCAAGCACGTGTTAAGTGGTTTCAAGTCAGTCACTGTGACCAGGAGAGAGAGCCTGGAGTCAAGAAGGAAAATCAGGAATTATATGGTGAGAAAAGTGTCCCAAAAGCACTTGAAAATGATGTAAATTAATGCTGAAAGCTTCAGTAATAACCCAGGCCAACATGTCCTTCCACTCAACTAGTCAGAAGAGAGGGGAAGCTTTTGCATCACCAGCCTTTTTCAAATGTCACATTTGATAATAATGAAAAGGTGTAAAAAATTACTGAAAATGCATAAATTACATCTCAGCTCCGTAAAGGAATATGGACTCATTCTGAATTGCATCCTGCTAGGACAATATTGGTATAAAATGTGCAAAATGCTTAAATTAACCACAGTTGTGGAGCCTGATTTTTAAAGCCTCTGAATGCTTCAAAAGAAATCCTGAACAATTTTCATCTTCACTAACTCAGAAGTATGTGCAAATAGAGGAGGGGGAAAGCAGCATCTTTCCCCGGTCACAATTCAGTATCAGGTAAAAAAAGAAAAATTACTTTTTTTTTCAAAATATATCTTGATGACCCTTGTGGGTTCCTTCCAACTCAGAATACTCTGTGACTGTGTGACACTATCTAATAAAACAAATCATGAGAAAAATTATAAAATTATAAGATTTTAAAATTTCAGGGGACAAAAAATCTGTTAATATACCCAAAAACACAAATAGGTCTTCTCAGCATAGCCTCAGTAAAAAAAAAAAAAAGTTTAGATCTGCCTATGGTTTTTAGTCTGACATGACACATAGGGCAATGTAAAAGCCTATCTCCACAATTTAAGTGGAAAATATGTCATATCAGAGTATTATCTGTTAACATCAACAATTTGTAAGAAGCTAATAAGAACAAACATTCCCTAAAGGTGGGAATTAATTTTTCTTCCCATGATTCAACATCAGAAACCACTATTGTTAAAAGTCTTTGTTGTCTTTATAAATGGTGTAGTGGGTTTCTGTGGCTGGGTTTTTTAGCAGGGGGATTACAGGGGTGGCTTCTGTTAGAAGCTGCTAGAAGCTTCCCCTGTTCCGTGATGCCAGTGCCAGCCGGCTCCAGGACAGATTTCCTGCTGCTGACCAAGGCCGAGCCAATTAGAAGTAATAGTAACACCTCTGTGATAACATATTTAAGACAAGAAGGTTACTGTGCAGAAAAAAAATTCCAGCCAGGGAAGAGTGGAGTGAGAACATGGGAATAACAATGTAGACACCAAGGCCAGTGCAGAAGGAGAGGGAGGAGTGCTCCAGGCACTGGAGCTGTGGCCCCTGCGGCCCATGGCGAAGACCATGTGGTCCAGGACGGAGTGGGGTCCTGCCAGAGACCTGCAGCCCGTGGAGAGGGAAGCCCATGCTGGAACAGGTTTTTCCTGGGTTGGACTTGTGGCCCCTGTGGGGGACCCACATCGGTACAGCTCATTCATGAAGGACTGCACCCCATGGAGAAGTGACCCACGGGACAGCAGTTTGGGAAGAGCTGCTGCCCGAGGGATGGACTCACGTTGGAAAGGTCCATCAAGGACTGTCTCCCATGGGAGGGGCCCCACAGGAGCAGGGGAAGGACTCCTCTCCCTGAGCAGCAGCAGAAACAACAACTGACCGCAACCCCCATTCCCTGTCCCCCCGCACTGCTGAGGGGGAGGAGGGAGAACATGGAAGGAAGAAGGGGTGGGGGAAAAGTGTTTTTAAGACTGTTTTATTTCTCACTCTTTGACTCTTATCCTGTTAGTAATAAAATAAGTATTATCCCCACTTTGAGTCTTTTTTTGCCTGTGAAGGTAATCAGTTACTGACCTCTCCCAGCTGTTATCTCTACTCATGAATTCTTAGCTGGTTTTTTTCTCTCTCTCCAGTTGCAGAGGGGAGGGCAAGAAAGCAGCTTTAATGGGTACCTGGTATCTGACCAGGGTCAACCCACTAAAATGGAAATTAAAAAATGACATGGTGGAAAACCAGGCATTTTTAAATATTTATTTTTTTGTTTTGTTTTCCTGGAACAGTTGGAGTCGAAGCTGTCCTTGAGGAGCTTCTCTGGGGGAAGCCACTGCTGAACTAGAGTGGGTGAACTCAGCAAGCACCAAGGAGTATAGGTGACTGGGTTGTGGGAGCAGATAAAACGGAAAGCTCATAGACAACAGTTATTGGTGGCTGATGAGGTCAGGAAGATCAGCAACCAGTGAGGCTGGTACAAAATTGGATTTTGAAAAATCTCAGAAGGTCAAAAATAATGTGCTCCACTCATGAAAAACAGATTAATGTGCCTAAGAGTTAGATATCTCTGAGCCTGGGTAAGAAACTAAGAGAGGAGTGAAATTGAATCAGGGTGAAGTTACAGAATGAGATAGTGTTTAGAAAAAGAATTAGTGGCAACCCCAAGTAACAGAATAGAACTCACGCTGTTGTCAGTTGAGACCCAGGGGAAGGTTCATCTTCCTTACATATGTTTCTGAAAATTCTGCAGTAAGGTATGTTAGCTCAGTTGGTTAGAGCATGGTGCTAATAACACCAAGGTTGTGGGTTCGATCCCCTGTGGTGGGTTGACCTTGGCTGAATGCCAGGTGCCCACCCAGCCACTCTATCACTCCCTAGCCAGACAGGGGAGAGAGTAAGATGGAAAACAACTCGTGGGTTGGGATAAAGCAGTTTATTAAAGCAGAAGCAAACCGGAAGCTTGCAGGCACAAAAGTGAAGCGAAAGATAACGTGGTTTATTCTTTACTTCCCATCAGCAGCGATGTCCAGCCACTTCCCAGAAGCAGGGCTTCAGAGTGCATGACGTTTCCTCAGCAGGCAGCTACTGGAGACAATGAAAGCCTGCCTTCCTGCTCCTTGCCTTAGCTTTTATATCTGAACTGATGTCATATGGTATGGAATATCCCTTTGGTCAGTTTGGGTCAGCTGGCCTATTTGTGTCCCCTCCCAGGATCTTGATTGAGGAAGGAATGTTACAGTGCTGATGCTATGCTCAGCAGTATTCAAAGCACTGGTGTGTTATCAATACCCTTCTAGCTACCAATGCAAAGCACAGCACTGTGAGGGCTGCTATGGGGAAATGAACTCCAGCTCAGTCAGTCTCAATACGTCCCCATATAGGCTTAAGAGTTGGATTTGATGATCCTTGTGGGTCACTTCCAACTCAGACTATTCTGTGATATGTGGAAAGAGAGACAGAAGTGGAGGTACCTGGACACATATATTCGTATCTGTGATATTGACATCCATTTACTTCAATACAGCTTCATACTTCAATACTTCAATACAGCTCCTTATTAGTCCATATGCGACTAATATAGAAATTTATCATTTCCATTTTGCAGCAAGAGAGAAGAAACAATGAAGTTAAGCACCCAAATTCACACCAATAACCATATACAGACTACTGGTCTCTTAATGACAAGACCAATGCTTTAATCACTTTTCTTCCCTCATTCCCACTTCTCCATATGCCACATTTTATGACCATAATCATTTCCTCACTTATGTGTATCATCATTTAATCATACATCATTTAAAATATTTGCCTGTCAAAGGCTGCTGGAGACAAACATTCCATAAGGTATTAAATACTTTCATTGCAAATCACTTCAAACATGATTGTTATTATTAGCTGTACTAATAATAATTAGTAATGGTCATTAGACCATTTTGTGGTGCTCATGCTTCTTTTCACTAATAAGCATCTGTCTTTTAGAGAACAACTGTTGTAAGTTAATTTTCAGGTGGGCTTAATGATGTACATTTATACTGAGGTTATAATGAGCCATAAAGCGAAGTTCCTCAAGATGCTAAATCTTCAGTCTGAAATGCTACACTTACATAATATTTGTATTTCCAAGACAAGTTAAGGACACTTAACTCCAAGACAAGTAAAAATAAGTGCCCAATAATTAATAAGCATATAAATGTGTTTTCTTTCTTACTTTCTGGACACCTACTGGAATGTATGGTTCTTTAACACCAAATCAGTATTGTGTAATAAATGAAGCTCAGGTAATAGATAAATTCTAAGATATGTCCTAAGAGATTTTTTTTTTTCCTGAAACATTGGCATAGAGCAGTGGATAACAACATAAAAATATAGAGAGATTAGAATGTAACTGTCCTATGGAACAGGTCTTGCTTTTTTGATACAGTTTCCTCTGTTCAAATAAGCTCCAATTTTGCATTGCAGCAAGAAAGCTTCTCCTTTAAGAACCATCAATAAAACTTCCAGCTGACCTTTTCACGCCTTCTATAAGGAAGCTAAATGTTACTCACTTTTCACATTCAATAAAAACTATTACTATGTTCTAGTTCAATGCATATCTGTGTCATCATGGAGGAAAAACACTTTGCACTATGTGTTAATCTTTCCTTCAAAGTTAATTTCCAAGCCTTCTGGTTGCTAAATGTGTCATCTTGGTTTATTCATGAGCTGCACGTGGTGTGTGACAAAAAAACCTGAAGTTCATCTGGAGGTCTCCAGATGTTTGGGCCTTCAGACCTATTTGTCACAGGTTTTCCATTTCTCAAAGCTAACCAAAAGCTGCCAGAGGATATTCCTCAATTTGCCTAATGCCAGAAAGAATGGCATTGAGTTTCAAAAATATTGATGGTTATTCTGGACAGAACTTCAACTGGTTCTGTGAAGTGATACAGTAGCACTATCTTCAGTAAAGCTATATTCCCCAGCTAAGAATAACTGGACTCTTATGATGTGTATCTGAATAATGATTAGGGTCAATATTTTCAGTGACTTGAATCAAGTTATGAAGTTTGAAACTTTTTGGGTACTCCCATCAACTGATTTTCTTTAGATGAGACTCTCTATTAGCCTCCTGAGATCTTAGTAACTAACACTTTACATGTAAGCATTTTCTAAGATGCATAATATCATGCATATAAGAATATTGCTGATTTTTCTTTTTTTTTTTTTTATTGTCCAAGCAGCCAACCATAGCAAAATAAGGCTGAAGGCACAAAGACTTAAAAGGTAAATCACAGAACCATAGAATTGTTTGTGCTGCATAGGACCCTTAAGATCATCTAGTTCAACCTCTCTGACATGATCAGAGATACCTTCCACTAGGCTGCTCAGAGCTCCATCCAGCTTGGCCTCGAACAGCTTCTGGGATGGGGTGTCCACAGCTTCTCTGGACAACCTGTGGGTGTCCTTATCATAAAAAAATAATTTCTTCATATTTCTATCTTCTTTCATTTAAAAACTTTTGTCCCTTGTCCTGTCACTACAGATTTTGGTAAAAAGTCTCTCCATCTCTCTTATAAGCCCCTTTGTATTTCAAAAGACATAATAAGGACTCCTTGGAGCACCACAGGGACAAGATAAACAAAGCTTTCACATTCACTGGAGCCAGGATCCCTCTCATATGGACAATTAGAAGGTAGGTACCTACTTTTCAGATATTGCCCTATATTCCCTTTATACCAATGAAAAGAAATAGATGTCTTTAAACCTATCTAGTTTTGATGTGTATTTTTGGCTGAGATAAATCATACTCTAGAACTGCCTATATCTCTCAGGGACTATAAGAGAAACCATTATAACTAGCTCTACCCTAGAAGTTCTTCCTTTTAATCCCTTAGTCATCAAAGGTAGATTTCAAAAAAGTTTAAAACTATGGAAAATTCCTTTTTTTTTTTTTACTGGAGCTGTAAGAATCCTCCTGCTGCTCTATAATGGAGAGTCCTTTAGAGCTCCTTGCTTTAAGTTAGCTATAAAGAAGGCCTTTGACAATGTTTTGGTGCAATTATAATATTACTCAACAGTGTTGTGCATTAAATTAACTTACGTAAGATTTGATAATTAATATTTCAGATTCTCAAGACTCTGACAGTGTCAAGGCATCCTAGCTTATATTCTCCTAAAATACCATACCAATGTATTTCTTTGAAGTACTTGGAAATTGTTTCTGTGATACATGACATGCAGTAAAATATACGAAGAGGCTCTAAAAATTTCCTAGAAGTACAAACCAGAAGTAGCTAATGTCTCAAGTGTTTGCATTTCTGTTGGTCAGTCTCAGTTATCTTAAATACTCTGAGGTATCCTGAAAGCTCCAAATCAGAATGTGTCCTAAGCACAAGTATGAAACAACACAAATCTCATAAAATATCTAAACTTATGTGAATGCTTATGAAATAAGGGTTAGATCAATCACCAAACATTTTAGAACACTATGTTAGCATGGTGAACCAATAACAGATTTTCTAATACTTGCCTTTACATGGGATAATAATTTAAATTTACTTAGGCTGATTAATAGTCTTCACCTTGAGATGCAAAGGATATTCTGTTCCAATGAAGTCTGTGCAACTTCATCTCCACGTCATTAAGACCCCATTCTGGCATCTGACCCTCACCTTCACCCAGGAAGCCCAATTGCAGCAGCATGAGCTAGTTGCTCATGAGACACTGGATTCCACAGTTGGAAGAAGAAAGTGAGATAGGCTATTTACATTCATAGAGAATCTTGGTTAAACTTGTGATGACATTAATAGGGGGAAGAATAAAAAGTTCCCTATATGTTCTCAGGTTACCCAGAGTAGTTCTACCTGCCCCATTCCTGATATGTTCAAGGACAGGTTGGATGGAGCTTTGAGCAACCTGGTCTAGTGGAAGTTCCCCCCCGCCTATGGCAGGGGGGTTGGAACTAGATGGTCTTTTAAGGTCCTTTCCAACCCATACCCTTCTATGATTCTATGATTTATGATTTGTGTGTGTGGACAAAGATTCATTTTTCAAATCAATTCATTATATTTTTTCCCATTTACATTATTGATTTTATCTTGAAGTAAAAGCAAACAAACATCCTTCTTCTCTGTCACTGACTAGAAATGTCAACATTTCCTTCTGCAAAGGCTACTTTGGCCTTGACATTTGCTCCATGTGCCAAAAAGAACAAGTTCCCTTCCGAAAACTCAATTAAAGGAAAGGAGGAAAGACAGGATCAGAAAATACTCTGTCTATAGTTCTTCAGTGTGTGGAATTACCTCTGGTATAAAACAGAATTTTGAACACATCAGGTTTGTGAGGAACACTCTCCCTTTGGATCTTACAGCTTTACGAAAGAGAAAAATGTGCCTCCTCTTTAACGCAGCCTTGTGTTCTTTGCAAGAACCTTCAAAAATTGTTGGTCAGCAGATAGCCTCAAAGATATACTGACAATATTAAAAAGCAAATATCAGAGTTCTTCCAAAATCTCCAAGTCTAGGAATTTTTTCCTTTTTGATAGACAAAGTACTGAAAGAACCTTGCTACTCAAAATTAGTATTCAGATAAATTAATAGATGTACATAATTTTTTCTCTTTTGTTTTTTTTCGGGTTTGTCTTTTCACAGAAGTCTAATGACTGATAACTTAAGAAATAGCAACCATAATTACACTGAAATCATGTTTTCATTAACAGCCGCATTAGTTAGTTAGTAAAATGACAGAAAAATCTAAAAGGAATTTCTTAATTATTTCAAGGAGTGTTCAGTCAGACTGACACATGCCTTATGAATATTATGCAAGACTAAAATGTATTTCTGTGGTTTTAGCAGCAAAGGCAATATAGAAACAAAATTATCTCACCTCAATTTATATAGTATTATATAAATAAATAGTAGCAGTTTCTTCCCAACAGACTAAGCTTATGTAATTGAAGTTAGCAACTTAACATGAGAAGTCTCAATGGAAATTTCATGCCCTGAAAAGGGCAATTTCAACTTAATTTACAAATGGTCACATCTGCGTGGGATTTCTAACAAGTCCATTTAATTGTAGTGGTGAAGTTTTGGAAAATCCTTGGCTATTTATTCCTCCTTCTTTTCATTTCCTCCCTTCCTCACCTCATTTCAAAAGGGATGATTTAAAATGCTGAGTCACTAATATTTCTCATTTTCCACCCTCTTTACCTCCCTTAGTTTAAATAAAAATAAGCCTTGAGTAGTGTACTATAAAAATACATCAGTCTCTTTTTTCCTGTGCCAAATTTTCAGGGTCAACTCCTTGTTATACCACAAGGAGATAGCCTCTGTGATAATAGAATGTTTCAGTGCCTCTGCTTTTTCTGAGTACTAGTTTAACTGTTTCAGTCACAGAGGGGAAAAAGCTTCTGTAACTTCAGCATTATACACAAAACACTATACAGATTTAAATAAAGGATCCATGCTTCCTGAGTCCTCAAAATTTTCCAGAGAGCACCACATGAAGAAAAAAGTCTTCACATACAGAAAGCACTTTAATAGTATGTCTCAGTTTAATGAGACTGAAAATGTTTTGCTAAGCAGGGTGAGTTATGAGGTAGACCAAACTCCTCTCTCTCAGCAATTGTAAATCTGAAATTAAGAGGCTCCAATCAAGGAAGTATGGAAAAAAGAAAATAACAACCTTTCATTAAAGGATATATGTATATTTGCAAAAAAAAAACAACAAAAGAACACAAAAACAACTAAACAGTAGTCCTGTACCCAAAAGTGCCCTTCAAAAAGGAAACAGTTTGATAATTCTCTGTCCTCTAGTGCGATTCTGATCCTGGTTGGCAGGAGCGCTGTTGGATCACTGGAGGAGCAGAGCCCGCAGTGCTTGTGATGGCCAGCAGGGGGCGCTGTTGGGCTCTGGCGGTCGCCGTGTGGGGCCCCGGATAGTAGGAGAAGCCAAAACAGAGATCTCCCCCCACCGAGGAGGGGAAGGGGAAAAGGGGAAAGAAGGGCGGTTTCTTTCCCACAAAACTCATGCTGGCTGCAGTCAGGACTTCCCCCTTTCCTCCACGAGCACAAACTCTCCAATGAAAACTGAGCAGGTCCGGCTGGCAACAGCGCAGACTGCAGGCAAACTGAGGCCGGAGAACAGACAGATGACCAGGTCGAGAGCAAAAACGGTCTCAGAGCTTTTTCAACACACACCTTGCCCTTGTTAAGGCAAAAAGTGAAGTATCCCCCGTTTGCAAGGAGAGGAGGAGAAAAACTCCTCCCCCTCCCTGCAGTTTTGGAAGGGCTATTAGCCTGGAATGAAGGTCTACCAGCTAGTTCTTTTGTATAGTCCCCCTCCTTGTTCAACATCCTTCTCTTACAGTGGGACAGGGGAAATAAAAATTTCTGCTTGGATATTTTGAGCAAGTAAACCTGTGACATAGTATTAAAGTTGGTTAAAGGTTATTAAAGCAATCGGACGTGTAAAGCATATCATAGAATCATTTAGGTTGGAAAAGCCCTCAAAGATAATTAAGCCCATTGTTAACACAGCACCACTGTGTTCACCTCTAAACCATGTCTCCAGGTGCCATATACACATGCCTTTTGAACACCTCCAGGGATGAATGAGTCATGAAGAGATTAATCCTGCTTCACTGTAGACGTCTGAAAGGTATGTCTCTGCCTAAGATGGCCACCAGGTGCCCTTTTTATCATCAATAGGGAAAGTACGTTCTTCCAGTGTGTGATCTGACCAGCTTTTTCAGACATACTATAGGATGACCCTAGGATGGCATCACAGGAATCTGTCTTTATCCACTGATTAAAAGGCATATGGAGTTATCAGTGTTTGGTCAACTTAAATCTTGAGAGGTTCAGAGAAAGGGAAACTCCTCCATTACCTTCCAAAGTCATCACAATCTCAAAAGCATAGCTTTAGGACCTTAACATGGCCTCACTAACTTACAGAAGAAAAGCCCTCAACTAAACAGGAGTCATTAATACAAAATTGATATATTGTATCACAAATTATGTATACACTGGGACAAGGTACTCAGTGCACACCTTTCCTTCATGTATTAGCTACCGTGTGAACCTACATGACTGGTTTTGTCTTCCATACTTACAGTTTTCTTCCTCTAGCATTGATCAGATCATAATGCAGATGAAGAGTCTTCATTCCCTTCCACTGAACCTCAGAAGTAAAAATAAAGTACAAAGCCCATGGATTACAAGTGCAACACTTGCAAGTACATTTTGGTCACTTACAGCAATTACAAATGCATGGCTGAATAGGAACAAACAGTTGCAAATGTTGCAATGTTTTGTATATTTCCCCACACATTTCTACCATACTAAAACTGTGTTAAGATTTTCCCGACACCAATGATCATGTTCTGGGAGCAAACAAGAAGCAAAGCAAGACCAGATCAACATCTAGTTGTGAATGTCATCTAGAGTTTTCTGGAAATTTTCACACATCTGGAGTGTATTCAGTTGGATGCAACATCTCAGTTAAAAGTATAGCATCTTAAGAATTTGATTTCCTCTGTAGTATTAACACTTTGCTGACAAAGGACTTATCAAAGAAATATTTATAATATTCTAGGAGTTTCACTTTAACATCCTGTAGATCCACTGAGTGTGTAGTAAAGTGTATTGTAAAGAATCATTAAAATGAGTTTCTCAGAAACTAAAGAATTACATTCTTTCTTCCACAACCCCATCCCTGATCATTTAGGACATGTTGGAAAAATAGTTGTACTTCAGAAACAGCAGAGAAAAAGCTCAAATTGTCATTCAACTTGCTTACTTCACATTATTCAAAGCGGTTTAGAGGACAGCAATTTCTTTACCAGAATTGTTCACTACTGCAACTGCAGAATACAATGTAAACAGTAATCAAAATATTTCCACACCTCATCTTGAGTGGTAGGACATATAAAAAACCCCAACAACCAAAAATAAAAATTAAAAATCACAGGATCAAAATAGGCAATTCAAAATTTTTATCTAGAGTTTGGTTGGTTTTAGGAAGTTCCACTCTCTTTAGAGCATTATACATTCCTGGCAGCAATCCCATTAACTTCTGCGGCAGTTGTGAGTGATCGCTACTTCCATAAATCACAACTATAACCGTCAGTAATTCATCCCATCCCAACCCTGACTGCATTCACATCTGCATGGGACACATTTGGTATCAATTCTAGATCATCTTCTACACTCATAACAGATTCGATTGCTTTTCCATGTTGCCACACTAAAGACAGGACATTGGATATTAGCAAAGTATTGGTAAATCCCCTCCTGCAGCCTAAAGCAGGGGTTTCCTTGTATGTTCCCTACATCCATGTCTTGTAGATTCTCTACGTATGGAAAAGACCATACTAAACTGAGACATAATCGGGGAATATTTAACAAAAAAACACCATAAACTGCATCAGATTTTAATGAGCCGGATAAACTGAGATTTCTGCAGATAAAAAGTTCATAGTAGATGCCCAGGGTGGAGAAATTCAAGCAAACAGCAGCTGAAAAAAAAAAAATTAACTGCTCTAGTGGGTGTCACCCTGTTCATGGCAGGGAGGTTGGAACTATATGATTCTGAAGGTCCCTTCCAACCCAAGCCTTTTATGATTCTATGATTCTATAAAATAGAAAGGTAAAGTGAGAGATTTCATATAACCTTCTATTATGACTGTGTTACCAGCTGCATCAATAAACAGAAAATCCCTCTACTGAAATCAACAGCATAATAAATTCTAACTGCAATTATCTCACATGAAAACTGTCTGTAGGTTCCCAAAAGATACTCTCTGAAGTAGTACAATTATTAAAGATTTGCAGCATAGGTTTTCTTCTGCTTTTATTGATTTTTTTTTTTTAAATTTGTTTTCCTGGAGTGTTAGAAATCTTTCATTTAAAGACACTTTATATGATCACAGGTCAAGTTGTCATTGGTGGAATTTTACACACAATCTCCTTCATCTCTGAGAGTAAATAGAGAGGCTACAAATATTTATTTTTCAATTAGGAAAAAAAAACTATTTAAAGGTATCTCTAAAGAGATTTTCTATTTTATTGATACTTAGCAGAGTTGTAACAACAGAATTCAAGCTTTATAAATTATTCTTATCTATTACTAAAACCCTACAACAAAATTATTGTGAAGTCTCAAGTGTCTATTTTGGTCATGTCAGGATGTTGTAACTGAATATAAATTTATTTTTAAAAAAAAGTAGGTTTCAAATAAAATTTGTTTAATATATTAAAATTTTATCTTGATGATGCTTCCCATTAAAAAGATAAAATCTTTACAAAAAATTCCATATGAAGTGGTTGTCAAAGTTTTAGTGATCAGTGTAAAATTTTAAATAATAGGAATGTCCATTATTAGAGTATGGGATCATTATGCACATGTTTTAAGCCAAAGCACTGTCACATCTCAGAAATGTAAGCCAGACCACAGAAATAGGGATGTTTGCCATCTTTATAAAATTCTTTGAGATCCCAAGACTTGGAGCACAAATCTTATGAGGAGCAGCTGAGTGAGATGGGGGTCTTTGGTCTGGAGAAAAGGAGGCTCAGGGGGGACATGAAATGAGGATGTAGACATGGGGAGTTGGTCTTTTCTCCCAAGTGAAAAACAACAAGGCAAGAGGAGATGGTCTCAAGTTGCATCAGAAGAGGTTCAGATTTGATACTATGAAAAATTTCTTCGTTGAAATTCTGGTAAGGCATTGGAATACACTGCCCAGGGAAGTGGTAGTATCACTGTCCCTGGAAGTGTTCAGAAACCAGGTAGATGTGGTGCTTAGGAACATGTTTTAGTGATGTTGATGATCACAGCTGTTGTGAAGAGTTTGGCTTTGTGTGGGCATGGAGGGGACTAAAGAGTGTCTTTTGTGTTAGATATCTGTTGGCAGTTGGATGGATCAACTGATGGTGTTTGTCTTTGAGTTAATAAGAAGTGCAAATGTCTCCACTTACCTAAAGACAGCCATTCTTAGATTCTCTTAGATTATCAGAAGGGAAAACAATCCAATGTTGTGGAATGCACAAGAGGTGTCATGTACCACCACACTCATAACCGTTTTGTACAAAACAGCAAGATATTCTCAAATAATATCACAACATGTGACACTTTCTCATCATCAAAATCATTCATCTTACAGTATTTCCTCTAAAATATTGAACATGGCAATTCTGAGCAATGACATTTCTGGTATTTTCACCGAACCTCTTTGGCTGCAATCTACCTGGAGCATCCAGATGATCTCTGGTACTTCAACAAATGACAGGGCTAAAAATGGTCGAGTAAATAACGAATGAAGCACAGCTGAAGGTCAGCCTGTATACACTTTTCCATGGCACTGGTTGCTGCAGGAGATAGTTCAGATGTTTCCATGAACAAACACAGGAAAAGCAGATGGCTTATACCTCAGGGCAATGACCTTACCTTATATTATAACATATAATTGCACAAACCCACATGAAATGATTACAGCAAGCAAACATTTCTCAAGACCTCTGTCATTTCTGCTGATTATGTCTTTCATAGAAAGCACTGTTCAAAACCTCCCTGAAGGATCTGACCTCGCCTTTATTAAATGGCTTTTACACTACTACTATTCAGTTCAGCATGGTGCTTCTACAGATTTCAATTATTTTTTCCAAGACTCCTCTGTGCTCAAGAGACTGTCAGAAAGGACTATAAGCATGCAATTATAATGCTGGATAAATGAGATCTGTTTCGATATTTTAGTCCAAATGACCCTTCATTACCATTGTTCGAGGGAATGAACTGCCTCTTAATGCTTGTTAAAAGCCTCTGACAGAAGACCCTATCTCTAGCTGTATATAAGAGTGTGAAAATGATTTAATGTTTCAAAACTATCTGGAACTCATACCATGGCTGACTTTCTCAAATCGATTTTTGACAAAGTAATTCAAAGTTATGTGCTAAAACTGTATTATGGCACTTGCTCTGGAGTCTGCCATTGTTCAGTGTTTCTGCCATGTGCTTGCAGATGATGACACATACCAGATCTCATCAGCTACACAATTTTCTGTGCAACAGGAAGATTTAAAAAAAAACAAACAAAATTGAAGATAAACAAGTATCAAAAGAGACAGAACTAGTGGAAGGCATTATTTAGCCTTGAAGGTAACAGTAGCAACAAAGATTTAGATGTCAGATAAGCTGCTATCAAAGATGATCTGGATTCATAAAAGATATCTATGACAGACTGAAACACAGTATGAAAGGCAAGAATTGTATTCACTCGTCCATTTGGGCAGAACAAGAGTGCATTTGCTGAAGTCTATTAATGTCAACATTACTGAAATTGGAACTCGGATTCACATCTCTGCTTCTAACAATACAGATAGTTCATCTTATATATCTTTCCCTCAGAGTTATCAAAACCCTTTCTTTTGAATCAGATTCTCCCTAGTTACTTCTATAATTATGTTTGCAAACAGTGAATCAATAGGAAATCATTGTTCTTTTTGAAAAACATTTAATCAAGCCAAGATATGAGACATTCACCATAAATGAGTTTTGTCCTACTACAATAAATTTTATCCTGCTACACAGGCTGTGCATCTTACTCAGTATTTCATATTCATAGTGTCAATGTGAACAAGTTTTTTATTAATTGTGGTGGTAAAGACCCTACCAGACAATGAGCCCTATGAAAAATTGCACAAATTTAAGAGAGGTAGATGGGACGACAAACATAAATGTATGAAGGTGAAGTCTGTGTTCAACAGATGAAAACGAATGATTAACTACAACAAAAGACGTGGAACTGAACTGCAGGGCTGTCTTTAAGTATTTTTCATCTCTTTTAATGTTAGATCAGATTTTTTTTTCCATCCCATTTGCAAACAGATAAATATGGGAATATGTGTATTCAGTGTTCAAAGTAGCTCAAAAGTACCTTGGAATATAGGAATTTAAGAAAAGATTTAAACAGAAATTTTTTGCCTTGATCTAAGACAGAATGCTTCACAAAATGTTTAGTTACAATAATGAGGCGACATCACACTAGTCTACAGATATATAGTGCCTGTAATCCTTTACAAGAAAAGCTTGTAAACTAGAATAAACTGTTTTCACAGAATACAACATTATGTGAAAACATAAAAATTTAATTACAACAAATTCGAAATGGCCAAGTGAATTACCCTGACCAGACCAAAATTCTTCCAGTAAAAAGTTTTATAATGCCATCCTGTAATTTTCTTAAGCTTCACATTTTATATAAAATCTATTTTTTATTGATTCTTTAAAAAACGTATTGGCAAAATGATTTGTATTTGTATGCCTGTAAAATCCAGTCCACCTTGATATGATGCATCTAACTATACTGTCAATAAGAAAGAAAAAAAAATCTATTAATTTTTTAAAAACATGTAGAAAACATTTAAAACCATTTAAGTCAGATTTTATTCTATTTTCTGGTGTGAATAAAGAAGTTACCAGAAAGATACTGGTTAGGAATGGGAAACAGAGAATGATCAGTCCTTTATAATACAAACCAAAGTGTCACTCCTGTTTTAAGGTTCAATATTTCATCATCTGCCAGGTTTCTAAATAAATGTTGCATAACACTTGATATAGCTGAAAAACTGAAATTCCCAGATCAGAAAGTATATTTCTAACCCTGACTATTCTCAAGAGATCGAACTTTAAAATTATCAGTAAAATAGAGCTGAATACAGCACCAATAGAACTTTTAGCAATAAAATTGCCAAGCTCTACTTTTAGTAGAGTCACCACTGAGGAGAGAAAAAGGGAGCAAGGGAAGGAAATGGGTAAAAAAGACTAAAGGAAAAAAAACACGACCAACACCACCTTAATTTTGAAAGGTCAGGAGATATGTTGAGAAAATCTGAATTATTTCTTTGCACATACAAATATGATACATTTTAATAGGGGAGGTACAGTGGCAGACAAAGAGGCAGAAATTGTCTAGGTTTTAAGTGTAACATTATTTTTGTTGGGTTTTTTTTAGTATTCAAGTATTAAAATATGCAAAGCACTACATTATGGGAGAGAACAAGTCTTATGAGTAGCAGCTCAAGGAACTAGTGGTGTTTAGTTAAGAAAAAAGGAGACTGAGGAGAGACCTCACCACTCTCTACAACTATCTGTTGGTAGTTGTAACTACTTGTAAGGTGGGGCTCGGTTTCTTCTCCCAGGCAACAAGCAACAGGACAAGAGGAAACAGCTTTAAGTTGCACTAGAGGAGGTTTAGATTGGATATTAGGGGAAATTTCTTCATGGTAGGGGTTTTCAAGCACTGGAACAGGCTGCCCAGGGAAGTGGTTGAGTCATCCTCCCTGGAGGTATTTAACAGTGGCACTTGGAGACATAGTTTAGTGATGGGCTTCGCATTGCTGGATTAATGATTGGACTTGACAATCTTGAAGGTCTTTTCCAGTGATTCTATGCTTGCACATTATAGCACAAGAGTAAATTGAGAAAAATAAGGCGGAAAATAATTAGAATTTATTATTTTATTTTTTTTTTTTGTGCAGCTAGGGTTTTTGTTTGCTTGTTTTGCTTCGGCTCTTTTTATTTTTATAAGATCTTAGGGGAAAATATGGTTAGTGGAGTTCCAGAAATTTTCTTGACCTGCAGGCAGAACCACTGCATTCTATTATGAAGCTGTGACATTTGTACTCTGCACATTACAGTCTCTTAGTACATTGTATTCTATAGTGTTTCAAACTCATTTTTTTTCTTCAGGAGGCCCCAGATGTTTCATTACATACTGTTTACATCCTACCATTATTTCAGTGAGAAATGCATTAGATAGGGCATAAAAACATAAGATGATAGAAAGGAATGAAGTTGAGGAGAAGATACTGGCAGCAGGCACAGTGACCCAGCAGATTCCCCAATCTAATTTCTGAAACGGAGGTCACATCAGGTTCTCCAAAACACGGGATTCAATGTTTCAGGCATGTGACCTACAACGGGGGACTACAATCAAGATACCCTGATTCCAGGTTGTGCTAGAGTCTTGCTTTTGATGTATTCTGGTATCTGTGAGCGTGATCTGGTTTTGCCTATACTCAACAGCTACATGCTGTGCATGGCAGTAGTACAGTCCTATTATTCTGATGCTGAACACACAGCAAAATGCCTATAGAAGCACTGTGGAGAAAGATGGATAGTATCATGCCAACATTGCACATGTCATGTCAAAAAAGCCCCAAAAAACCAAAAAATAGAGGAGACATTTAAAATGCCTTTTTTAAAGTATCTATAATTCTAGCTGACAGAAAAGAGTTTCCCTGCCTTTGATTTTGTTAGGTTTCCTCTGATATATCTTCATGCATGAGTAATTTTATTAATCTAGACAAAGATTAATTAAGTTTTGCAATAATTTCAGATAAAATGTACATATCCTCATGATTACAGAAGAGAGACATGATACAGCAATTAAAGATTTAAATTACTTTGGAAAAAAACAAAAAGATGACAACTTAATGAAATAATAATATTTAAAATTTTCCCTTGGACACATCAGGTGTGTATATTTGCATATACACATGTAGAAAAGATTTATAAGAGTAAACTCTGCCACCCACACTGAAGTTTCTGTGTTCACACTGAAAAGGCAGTTAACCAGTAGTTACAATAGATCAGTTCTTTGGGACAAAACCAGAAAAGAAACAGCTGCTCAACACTCCTGAGAATTCAGATCAGTACATACTTTGTTTAGAGTGCAACATATCTATGATATGGAATCAACAGTACCAGCAGACACAGTATTTGCAACTTTTGATGGCTGTTGCAAATGCCATACCGTGGAAGGACTCCAAGTCCCAGCTGGTTATGTATTTATGAATTCAGCAGCACAAGCTACTTAGTAAAATAAAAGCAAAATTCAAAAAGGGGAAAATGTGACCACAAAAACAAGCTAAAATTGTTTATTGCTGATCAGAGGTGTATTAATTCAAATGACAATGTATTATACTACAGGCACTAAACGAAAACTATCGACATCCCAGAGGTTTTTCTGCATTAACAAACTAAGCTGCAAAAAGCACGTACGAGTTGGGAACGCATCTGGTTTGTAGCTAGCTCTTAAACTAATAAATCAACTGTCAAATAATTGTGACTTCTACCTGAACGACAGTTCCAATTAATTTTATATTGGTTCCCAGTGCAGAGGTGAGGTCAAGGTATCTTTTGGTTGCATTCCTAAATTTAAACACCAGACAATCTCATCCTTCTGGTAAAAAGTAATCAATACTAGTAATTTATCATAATTTGCTTTGCAGTGCACACTTGTGCTGTTTAATCAAGTGTCTTGCCTGATTTGTTTGTTCACAGTTGCGTGAAAAGCATTCACTGAGCATGCCCAGTACATTTTTCTTTTCCTCAAAGCATCACTACAGTGCCTACTGCCCTATGAATCATGCTCCAAGTGAGTTGCTAGATGACTTATGCAAATTGGCAAGGACTAGAAATGAGGCACTGCTGCTCTAAAGATCTCATGATAAATGAATCATTCTTGGCAACAGGTTCCTCGATGAAATAAAAACCACAGCACAACACCAAACAATCAACAGCAACAAAAAGCACAAAAAAGGCAACAAGAAAACAAACAAACAAATATCCCACCCCCCTCAAAACTACAGGAGTTTGATTAAGAACTTCATTATATTAAATATAAATCAATCTTCAATGAGATTTAATGGTCGAGTTGCCAAGTTATATAATTTCAAAATTATGATCTGTGATCTTTTAGAGTTAAAACCCCCATTAAAGCACAAATGTGTGTATTACATTAGAGATTAAAAAATTCTGAGGTCAAGTAGTGAAAAGAAAGCTCAGAATTTCTCAGGAACCAATGAAAAAAAAAATCTAGGACAGAGGGATATAAGGATGATTTTAAAATTAATGTTCTATTTCATTATTAGAATATCTGAGAAAAACAGAGCTCTATGAGGAGATAACATCCATGATGCGGAGAAGTAGCCACTTGCATAAGGCAATATTAGAGTTTGCTTGTTGGATTGTGGTCACAGCCACTGAAAACTTCACAGGGAACTGTAGATCTCTACATCTTTTTTGATATCTTTAAAGGAAGGAGGAGTTTTTTTCAGAATACTTTGCAAAACCTTTCTGTCCTTTTCAGCCTTTCAGAGTTGAAGCTTAAAAACAAAGCATCCAGAAAACTGGAGATACAATAAATGTCCTGTCCAGATTCTGGAGTCATTTCTGTACATGAGAAATTTGTGGGCTAGGCGATTGCATCCCAGTTCCATGTAGAAGTAGTATCTCAATTTTCTACCCAAAACAGACTGCAGACCAGCTAGAGATGGTTACTGTAACCTACTGAGAAAATAAAAGCTACAAACACACTGGACTGAGGTCCAAACACAGCAGTTTGGTCAGCTTCCATTCTGGAGGATTTAGTCTATGGTAGACCTTCCAGGGAAAAATTCTTCACCTTTTAGTACATTTTCTACCCTATCAACTAAATCCTGCAGAGGAGACCGATTTCTGCTGTTGTACATCTTGAATGACAGCCAGCCCTCTCATTTGTGCTAGTGATGCTAACTCATGGGAACACACAGCCAAGCAGTTTATGCCAATAAACATGCAGTGATAGGCAAAGGTTTCCAGGCTGTACTAGCAAAGGAGGAGTTCCTTTAAACAGGTTTTTTTCAGTCCTTTCCCTTCTACATATATGTGCTCAAAGCAGCAACAGTAAATAGGTTTACCATGTAAATAAAACAGGGCAGCGTACATAATTTTAGTTTGAAACACACACCTACAATTAAAAATGTAGATACAATTTGGAACTGTGTACTTTTTAAATCTGCAAAAAAATTAGTGTATAAAACCATTTTCCTTTGCTGTTGATTTTCTCTTTAGAGATATAGGACTTCTCTGAAGCCAAGTGAGAGTTCTTCCATTTCAGTGGGCTTTAGATTATATCCATAATACATAGAGGGAACATATGGCCTTTATAATAGAGGTATAGCAACAGCATCCACAGAGCAAGATGACAGAGTATGACTGCAGGAATCTTGGTGCAAGAAAATGCATGTTGCAATTTTTTCACTACTTCATCATTCTTATGATTAGAACTGCAGATGATATGGAAAATATGTTGTTTTCACTGAGGACAAAGCAATATTAATATAAAAGCAGAAGGCAATAGCTTTACAAAAAAATTGAAAAGGGCCTATACTGCACCCAAGAAGAAAGATACATTCACTAATTTTTCCTTGAGGATATGTTTGTTCCTCTAGGTTTGAACAATAAATCAAAAGATTCAGAAACTGAGACTGCATGTGATTATTACCAATCAGGTGTACGTGAAATACAGTGGACTTCTATACCAAAGCACTCATCAGTGTTTCTGTCTGAGCCAATAACCTGCTGAATGTTGATTGTATTATTATTATTAACAGGTATTTCTCTCAATGTCTCTTGCAGCCCTACAAAATAAATTACACCATGCAGATTTAGGAGAACTTCAATGTTTTTGAAGTGAAAATTACACTGAAAAAATGTGCAATAGAAAATAGAGGAAGATATTTTGAACCAAATGCAAAAAATTGGTTACTGGGTAAACAGAGGGAAGGTACTTCAGAAGCCACATTATCAATATCTTGAAAAGCTCTATCTGCTGCAATACAGATTCAAGCAGAATTAAGTAAATTTTTATTTTTGTTCTAATTATTCCCCAAGTTCATTAACTGAATATTTGTTATGTGAGTAGTGGTGTGTAAACATTTTTGAAATATCAAGTTACATAGTATTTCTATGTCTGTATTGTCAAACATACTAGGTTGCTAGGTCACATGTTCAAAGCATGTCCTTGATAATCATATCCATAGCCTCTGATTTGCTCTTTCTGCTACTTTCAACACTATCTTTTTACATTTCCAAGGCGATACCAGCCCTAAACACAGCAGGAAAATCACTTCACCAACTAGTTCTGCTGTTTGATGCAGCCCAAGATGGGCTTTGCCCACTCAGCTAATAGGGCACACTTCTGCCTTTTATTGTCTACTGCTGGCCAGCACGCCAAATCCTCTCCCAGTTTCTCCTTTTCTTTGCCCAGGTACAGAATTCATCATTTTTTCTTATCAGTGATAATTGCCCAGGTCTCCAATCTATCTAGATCCTTCTGTGAAACCTCTTGTCCCTCAAGAGAGTCAACAGCACCTGCACTTACAAGTTAGGTGTCATCAGAAATTTTTCCAATTGTGCATTCAAATTCTGCATCCAGTTTGTTGATAAATATATTGAATAGAACTGATCCTAGAATTGAATCCTGAGAAAAACCACTATAAAAGCCAGATATAGCCCCATTCACCACAACCCTTTGAGCTGTGCCCTTCAGTTAGTTCTTCATCAAACACACAGTGAACCCACTCATCCCACAGCTGGACAGAAGGAGGATAGGGGGAACATATCAAAAGCCTCACCAAAATCCAGAAAAACTACACCCACTGTAGCTTGCTCTCAAGTGGAATTTGTGTTAACCCTGGCAATACAACAGTGAGTCTGAAGTAATAAACCTGCTGAAAGAAAGTGTATTAACTTTGTTCTCCATTGACATAATGTACTTGCTTGATTTTGGGACAGCTTGAGGAGAGGGAAAAGAGAGAGCATATATTTGCCTAGGAAAGGCTTGCACAGCCATAACTCAATAAGCTAAGAATTACTTGTGAGGATAGGAGTAGTACAGTGATGTTGCCTCTTCTGAACATTGCAGTATGATGCTGCAAGCTCTTCCTCCTCAAAAGGGAACACAGACATGAATCTGGTCCTTCTCCTGTATAAAGGTGTCTCCCTTTCGGCACTGAGGATGAAATTCCCTCAGGACATGTTTGTATAAATTATTTTTGCCATAAGTAAATATCATTTATAGATCGTGGTCTGTACCATGTCTTCAGGACATTTATTGTAAAAACAGATAAGCTCTAATATAGAGGAAATTATTTGTGTTAAATTTCAGTAGCTTTTGCATCTGGTAACTGCTTGTGGTTTTCCACTTACTTCTTTTTTCCTTGAAAATTCCTAATGCTAACTTACTAAACTTATTGAATGCACTAATTATTTCTTTAAGTAAAAAGCTCCTTGGATATCAGATCCAAGATTCATTCATTCTTTATCCCCTCTTTCTTACTCTTTACATTCTAGTACTGACCTCAAGCAGTCTGATTGGATTTCTCTTTGAGTTCCAGGTGTTTTTCCTTTCTACTCTTAGGTAAGGACATAATTTCTAGCCTCTCACATACTTTACTTCTAGCTTCTTGTGTACAAAACAGTTTGCATGTAAGAACCTCAGATTTTCCTACTTTTGGCTAATTTATTTTCTTCTTTAGTTTCAATCTTTCACTGCAAAATAAGAGATATATAAACCTTGACACTGACATAACAAAAATTCAACACTTGGCTTCGGCTGCTTTCCTGAATGCTCTCATTTAGACATTGGCCCCACACTTGAAAGCAGCTCTCAGTGACTGTTTGGCACCAGCTAAACCTGCCAAAAGCCAAACTGATGTGATAAGTGACAACTTTAGGGAGAAGTGGCAAGGTCCGCAACAGAAACTGGGACGAAAAAACAGTGTGTAAAACAGTGAGCCTGAACTATTTCAGGATCAGCACTAAACTGTGCAATTCACATATATTTGCCAAAAAAAGAATGTAAAACTGAAAAAACAAAGAAACAAACAAAAACCAACCAACCAATCAAACAAACAAAAACACAAAAAAAAACCCCAAACCAAACAAGGTGTACTCTTAAAGAGTAGAAACGGAGATAATTATACTGTTTCAGATTTCCTCCCTGCCTGCTAGGATGTTGCCTGGAAGTTGCCTCTTAAAACTCAGTAAGGCGAATGTCTTGGAAATGAGTGGTGAAAATAGTATAAAGGAAAATACATGTTCCTTATAGAATCACAAAATCATAAAATCGTTAAGGTTGAAAAAGTCCTTTAGGGTCATCAAGTCCAACCATCAACACAGCACTTCAACCATGTTTTAAACCATGTCCCCAGGTGCCATATACACATATATTTTATAACACTTCCAGAGATAGTGACTCCACCACTTCCATGGGCAGCCTGTTCCAATGCTTTGCAATTCAGTGAAGAAATTTTCCCTAATATCTAACCTAAACCTCCCCTGGTGAAACTTCAGACCAGTTCCTCTTGTTCTGTTAATCGTTACTTGGGAAAAAAGACCAAACTCCACCTGGCTATGACCTCCTTTCAGGTAGTTAGAGTAATAAGGTAAACCCTGAGCCTCCTCTTGTTCAGGGCAAGCAACCTCAGCTGCCTCAGCCCTCCTCACCAGACTTGTGCTCCAGACCCTTCCCCAGCTCTCTTGCCCTTCTCTGGACACACTCCAGTACCTCAAGGTCTTTCTTGTCATGAAGGCGCCCAAAACTGAACACAGAATTCAAGATGTGTCCTCGCCAGTGCCAAGCATAGGGGGACAATCACTGTCCTGGTCCTGCTGGCCACACTGTTGCTGATAGAGGCCTCAATGCCCTTGGCCTTTTTGGCCACCTGGACACACTGCTGGCTTATGTTCAGCTGCTGTTGACCAGAACCCCCAGGTCCTTTTCTGCTGGACAGTTTTCCAACCACTCTTCCCCCACCTGGAGCACTGCCTGGAGTTTCTGTGACCCAAGAGGAGGATCTGGCACTTCACCTTGTTGAACCTCATGCAACTGGCCTCAATCCAACAATCCTTGTCTGACTTTAAGTGCAATGTAGCTCATAATGACCAATTCTTTGAATTCAACATGAAAAGCCAAAAAAAAAGGATAAGCGTAGCTACAGGGGATGGACAAACTAGTTGAGGATTTGCTACTGTGCAACGCATTTCATAAGAAAATGTGACTTGCAAAATTGCACTGTCTGTTCAGTGTCAGTCTTCTCTTTAGAATATTTAATTTGCTCTATTTGAGCTCTGCTTAGTCTAGTGGAAGATATCTCTGCTTATAGTAAGGTGTTTGGAATTAGGTGATCTTTAAGGTTCCTTCAACCCAAACCGTTCTATGAGTCTGTGACAGTAAAGAACTGTACATATTTAAATCTGGGGGAAAAGTGCAGCTGAGAAGAAAGACACGGGATCATTTACCTCCATTTTTATACATCTCAAAATGCCTGAAATGAGAGAAAAGTGGAAAAAGGAGATTGATGCTTAAATATGTTGCTTGTCTGCTATCAAGTCACTCAATACAGTTATGTAAACTGACCTGTTAACATATGCTTTTCTCACAGCATATTATAGCATTTGCTGTGCCACTGCACAAGGGGCATCGCTGAGCAGCAAAGGTATTCAGGGACTGATAACATAAAAGAGAAAGAAGATGAGGGGAAAGCTGGAGATATTGCAGTCAGGATGGGAAAACCAAATAATCCATGACATAATTCTACTTGAAATCCTTTTTTATTAGTTCTGCTACTTGTAAGCTTTCTGAAATTCTCACTAGTATTGTCATGAGATTGTCATATCAGTACTTACATGAAGAAATTAGGGGAAAAAAACCAACCAAATAAACAAAAATCTATCATTAAGATGGAACAGGGGAAGTCAAGGAACTTGAATTCTAGTTCAGTTTCTGTCTCTGCTTTAGGAAAATTATGTACCACCTTTTGGAGACAATGAACACCTTTGATGAGGAAATACCACTGTATTAGTATCCCACATCATTTTCCACTGGAGTATTTAGGAAATCTCTCGGAATACAGGCAAATGGTGGAATACTGCATTTTTATAACACTGGTTGCATGTTGTGTTGGTTACTGTGGGCTTTTTCAGAGCAAAGTGGCAAGTATTCATCTGCTGACATTTTTAAGGAAGTTTTGTGTTGTAGAGACTGTTCTGCAGGAAATATGATTTATCCTGTGGCTGTATGAATTCCACTCTGCTGGATACACTCTGGGATGGGAGGGGATGTGCAGTGCTTGCTGCAGCACAGACGCTTATATGCTTCACAATGATGTTGATGGACTAATGATTTGTGTATGAAATTCAGGAAATATACGAGAGAAATTTGTAGTCAATGTGAAGAAAACTGCTAGAATAAAATGCTAATCCTGACAGAATTTTGAAGTTGACCTTAGGGAAACAGAAAATATACTTGTGAGACAAAGTATCTTGGATGTTTAAGGCCACTAGCATGAATACTGTCCAAATCAACTAATTGTTCAGGACAGTGAAACAAATTTGCCATGACAGGCTAAAAGATAATAATTTGTTTACTGAAATTTGGAAGTTTACATCAAATGAATTGCCAGATGAATAAGAAATAAATCAGACAGAAAGAGCTTATTATGGTATGATGGATGCCTCCTGTAGGGCTTAAGCACTATCATCTGGAAAACTGCTGTCTTCAGGGTTTATGAGAACTTGGGAGAAAACATCTTCAGATAGGTTTTATGCCACAGTCAGCATGCCTAGCAGTCAGGCACGTACAAAGCTTTATAACTGGAAGGCATCTCAATTTGTCCCCAGCTACTGACATGGTAGCAAATCCCTGGATAAATGTATTTTCCAGTGGCAGCAACTTTTTATTCATTTTCATAGCTTTTCCTGAGGTGTTATGTTCTTGTAGCTGTTGCAAATAACTTCTGGTCAGATTTTCTGCCAGCCCATTCAATATCATTGAAATTTTATGCCATGTGTTGTGACTCTTTGATTGTCAGAAAGATTAAACTGAGATAACAGATCACTGCACCTATTAAAAAAAAAAAAAACAAAAAACCAAAACAACAAAAAGGTGCTGTCAAATAAACCATAACCTATAGCCTCTTTAACTGACTGAATAATAGGACAGATCTTTTTGGGGTATGTTTATAAAGATTCTGTAGGAATTTCTGATACATTTTTAAACAAAACAAATAAAAAAATGCACAAAAAGTTAATTTTCACAGAATATGCTGAGTTGGAAGGGACCCACAAGGATCATCGAATCCAACTCGTGGCCTTGCATAGGATCATCCCCAAGAACCACACTGTGGGCCTGAGAGTATCATCCAAGTGCTTCCTGAACTCTGTCAGCCTTGGTGCTGTGATCACTTCCCTGGGGGACCTGTTCCAGTGCCAAACCACCTTCTGGGTTAAGAACCATCTCTGGTTCTAAACCTTCTCTGACACAACTTCAGACCATTCCCTCTGGTCCTGTCCCTGGTCACCACAGAGAAGAGATCAGTGCCTGTACCTCTGCTTCCCTCCTTGTTACCAGGGCACTGCTGACTCATATTCAGCTTGCTCATCAACCAGGACCCCCAGTCTCTTAGACAGGAAAGGGGAAGTATTATTCCTTCAGAATGATTTTCCTTATGTCACTCTGACTGCCAGCCCTGTGACAGTCTTATGATGTGACAACTTAGGCACCTTCGCAGTAAGTTTCTGGTTCTTATTATAAGTAATCATAGAATCATAGGATTGTTTCGGTAAGAAAAGGGCTCTAAGATCGAGTCCAGCCATTAAACCAGCACTGCCAAGCTCACCACTAAACCACAAACCCAAGTGCCATGTCTTTTAATACCTCCAGCAGTGGTCACTCCATCACTTCCCCAGGCAGTCCATTCCAGTGCTTGACAACCCTTTACATGAAGAAATTTTTCTAATAACTGATCTAAACCTCTCCTCATGCAACTTGCAGCTGTTTCCTCTCATCCTAGGAGTACGGAAGCAAGGGATATTGAATAATTACATGAATGTACTTGAAGATATAGGAAATACTCACAACATTGAAGTTCAAGAATATAAGTTGGATATTTTGCCTACCTAATATTCCTACAGTTTATAGTCAAGAGAGGATTCAGAATCTTCCAGATTCAGCATCCAAAATCTAACTCAGTGAATTACTCTGGTAAATCCTACCTGTCTTCACTGGTAAGACAGAGCTCAGGGACCCAAGCCAGCTGAATTATCTGGCTAAATTGGTCACCGAGAGGTAGCTGAATATAGTTCTAGGAAACTTTGTCTAACAGTGACAGACAACAGCCATTGCAGCGTTGGATAAAAACAGGCAGCTGTTCAAGACTCCAAGCAAAAGCCAGGTCTTGAAGATATCCAGTAATGGTGATACCACAGCTGAAAACTCGTGCCCTGATGAGAAGATACACATACTGGGAGTGATGAACAAACTGTCTATAGACTATTTAAAAAAATGTCAGTTATTGCCTTGTACTGTCTGCTTCACAGCGCAGAAACAAATTTAAGGCCAAAGAACCAAAGGCAGTGACACGAATAAAGAAAAGATTAAATTGATTTTTGTGTAAAGGTTTGTAATGAAGATGAGATTTTATTGAAACAAAACTGAACAAGTGAGCATCTAAGGGGTTTGTGGGGGAGAGAGAAAAATCTGTGCGATTCTTTTCAGTCTGTGAACATTCATGAAGTTAACTAAATTTCTAAAGCCAGAGTATTTTAATAGCCATATATTTTAAGGTCAACATCATAATCTGGTAGAATCACATATTCTTGCAATAACTCTTAAGTACATGAGACATTATTGCCTCCAGTCAATGTAAGTACTGAAGATGTCATGGGAAAATACAGGGTAAAAAAAATAAT
Organism: Corapipo altera; assembly: GCF_003945725.1. NCBI lineage: Eukaryota > Metazoa > Chordata > Aves > Passeriformes > Pipridae > Corapipo > Corapipo altera. The sequence continues at coordinate 86,031,138 of NW_020884872.1, read as the reverse complement.
ATAGTATTTTGAGGACTTTACATTTTGGGGATAATAGATCTATACATTTTAGTGAAAATCTTCTTTCTATATATTTTGACTATAAGGATCCCAAAGCATGTGATGAATATCTTTAAGCAGAAACCTGGTTTTCAGTATCATTCACCATTGTACTAGAACAATTTCTTTTTTAATTGGAGCTCAAATGTAATAGCTGAGAACACTCCTGTCCTATCTATATTTCAAAAGTCCTGTCGCTTTCTTATAGCCTCGTTATGAGAGATGCTAAACTGCTTTTCCTAAAGTACTTAGAGATTCTCTAAGTCTGAAGAAGGCTTTCAATATAATGTCTGAAATATAACCCCATTCTTTATAGAGTTAAGAGTAGAGATAACAGTGTGGCTTGCCTTACAAAGCAACTTTACTTACCAGTCTGAATTTGCACAAATGGTCTGGATACTTCTATATGTATTTACTTTTGAACACTTAGTGTTACTGGCTGACAAAATATAAAACTAATACTAAAGTATATACAATAGCAAAAACAAAAGTATTGTTCTGATCCACCTTGATTTATTGAGATACTCATACATTCTGTACTTGGGGATTTTCAGAAATGCATCTTTACTTATAAAACCAGTGGATACTGTAATTGTATTGTGTATGAATCTAACCCATGAGGCATCCACCTACACACTTCCTAACAGTGGAGAGCTGGAAGGACATAAAGATGAGGATGCGATGATGTTAAAAAAAAAAAAAAAAAAAAAGAAAACTCCTTTGTGGAAATGGCAGGTTTTAGAAATAAAAGGTTTAAATCTGGTATGACAGTTTTGATGTTACTGTAATAAAAACAAACAAACAAACAGTTAAATATTTCACTAATGCAATATTTTGTTTGTTTGTTTTTAGAGCAGAACCATCAATTCTCACTTCCTTTTGCTGTTCAATGAGCTACAAGAAACTTGCCCCGCTTTGTCACATGGCTTGTTCCTGCCTTTAACCACATCTCCAGGAATATGTCTGCAATAGCTTTTATGAGAAGGCAGAGACTAGTTCAGGCTTTTGACTGAGGGGACCAAAAGGTATGCAGTCAATGCAAAACTATAAATTATCCATCCATTCTGAGTAATAGCACAATATCTTTTATTTATATTTATGGAAGTCTGTAAAGCCAGAACTACAGCCTTGTGCTCAAAATATCTAATTTACAGATTTTGCAATACTTAATTGGATACTGTTTTCTGTGTTACTGGGAAGGGTTAAAAAGACTATAATTAATGTAGAGGACTCTTGAAAGACCCTTGATTTTCACTGCAAGATTCTGTTATAAATGTTTTTTTAAAGAGTGAGCTTCATACAGTCACTAAACATACATTAGCTCATGGTTTCCAAGCCTGTTGGCTTAGATTATGACAGTGAACAACATTCAATGCAGTTCACAGAAGAATTTCACATAAAGGCTTTCAGACAGTTGTTCTTCACTCATTCAGACTTGAAATAAAGTATATCAAGCACACGGAAAGCGACATATTGTATCCTCGCAGCTAAAGGTCACCGGTGCACCTCTGTTAAGACATCTGAAGCAATCCTAACAAAGTTGTCATAATTTAAAGTCATATTTACTGGACCTAATCTTCTTTGTACCATGCCACTGCTGCTGGAATAAACAGGGACATGGTTGTCAAGGACTTTTAATTTTCAGTGACAGCTGTCAAAGGGTCTTTCTTAGACACCAGTCATATTTTAGATAAGAAAATAGAGTTTCAGGCTGCATACTGGCCACAAAACATGAGCAGTTGTGATTGCATACAATCTCATTTCCTGAGTTTAATTTGAAATCACAAATGGTAAATTGGATTTTATGGTTCAAATAAGATAGAAATAGATACCAATTATCTCCATTTTATTTATTGCTTTTATCAATTGGTACTTATTTTATAAAGTAGTTGACACATTGTTCTAGCTCAAAGGAGTGAGATTGGACTTTTTTATAACCTGAATTTCCTATGTACTTTTAAAAAGGGACAATGGACTACAAGAAATCAAAGCCCAAGCTGTTGAGTATGAGTTGGGTTGGTCTCTCTAAGGCAAGGACTCATGGTGTACGGGAATAAAGTAACAGACAACCACTGACCTTGAAGGGTTTTGCTTTATGGTTCTAGAAATGTTTCCATGAACCACAGGGAAGCATAGTGCAGGATTTTGCTACAGGCTCTAAGACTGGTGCGTGAAGCTAGGCAAAACATAATGCTTTCAATTAAGTTTCTCTTTAGCTTGTACATCTTCTAACCTTAGTAAGGTGTATATATAGAAAGTGGAGCCATGTGCAAAAAAAAAAAAAAAAGGAGAAAAAGGAAAAAATCAAATCAGTTAATACAAAGTAGACCTCTGAGATTTACAAAATTGAATTTTGTATTCTCATCCCTCACCTTCTGCCTCTTGCCATTCATATTTCTCCCTTGCAGTCTACTGTATCAGTCCTAGATTTGCAAAGGAATCATTAGGTTCTGAAGGAGTCCAGGCACGCATCACAGAGGCAAAGATTTAGGAAATAGTGAGGGAAGACCAAAGGAACCCGAAGGAAGGTTGAACACAGTTTCTTCTACAGCTCAGCGTTAATTAATTCTGGGAGAAGAGAAGGCAGCATTATCCACAGACTCAGTGTTTAACAAAGCACACCTTGGAAACAGAGATGTTATACTGAAGTGGGCAGATATTCATGTCTGCATTCATTCCACAGCTCAGTTCTCTCCTTTACATTTTAAAGAAAAAGCACCCCGGTGCCTAAAAGGGATCTGTGGAAGCCCAGGTCCCAGAAGAATCACTCAGAAGATACAATCCAAGTCTAGAACAAAAGACATAGATCTCCTGACAGACACGTCTGATACATGTAATTTCTAAGTCATGCTACAGGTGGATCAAGATATGCAACAGAACATATTCATATATTTGAATGAGAGATATAAACCCACCTTTAAAGGCAAAATTATTCTTTAACAGGTTAGAAATAGAGTAAAATAAAAGCTTCCAAGGGAAAGTATAGACAATATATATGCTAACTGTGACATTTACTAAAACTAGAATAACAAAATTAAAGATGTGTCTGTTTTCCCAGAAGCTCTAAGAACATTGTTACATTTACGGTAAAAAAAATAAAAAAGAAAAATACTAAAGAATTATTTTTATTCTTTTTTAACCAGGGATATAGTTTTATGTTTCAGATCTTATATTGCTTTCTCACTGTAAGAAGGACCTTCCTTATATGAGAAAATTAACACAGATAAAGCTGTTTTAGAACTTTTGCTCCATTCTTCAAAGCCTCAAATATTAGTAATTTTTTGAGACAAAATGAATGATGGGAAGGAGGATGCATTTTGATGTCTGACTCTTTATGAATTAGGAAGAAAAGAGAAGATCATCCATCTTATCAATCTGAAAAAAATGTAAATTTAGATTAAATATTAGGAAGAAAGTTTTTACTGTGAGGGTGATGAGACATTGACACAGGTTGCCTAGAGAAGATGTGGTTCCTCTATCCCTAGAAGTGCCAAAGACCAGTTTGGATGGGGCTTTGAGCAACCTGGTCTAGTGGAAGTTGCCCCTGCCCATGGCAGGGGGGTTGAAACTGGATGATCTTTAAGGTCTTTTCTGACCCAGACCATTCTATGATTCTATGATTATCTGATGTCAGTTGTCTGAAATGCAGTGTCCTGTCCAGGTTAGTCACTGAAGCTCCCATTAAAGTGATGAGCTAAAAATAGTTAAAAATAATTCCAGAGAGCTATTAATTTCATTCTGAAATTGATATTTGAAGTGCATGGGATGAACTGTTATTGGATGTGGCTGTTTCTTTAACTGATATATAGGGAGTTCAATGACCAGGCTAGAAGAAATACTGATCTTTTATATCCAAGGTGAGACAAGACCTGCTGAGCAACACGAAGATGACCAGTGCTGAGGAGTCAAACAATTAAAACTATTCTCTCTATTTATTTGTCCTTCTTTATTCTGGAATTTCTTGTTTGTTTGTTTTTTTTTTTCTGTTAACATAGTGCATAATCCTGTGGCTACTAGACACATAAGTCTTTTGGAAAGTATTTCTTCTTAGTCTTCTGTTTATTTACTGTTTGATTCTATTGGTTTATTGTTAGATTTTTTTCCAAATGCAACTATTAAGCCAAATTTTATAATAAAAAGAAAAAAAGCTGTTGATACCATGATGTCACAATTCACTTCAGTAAATCTCATTATTGTTATGTACTGGGGAGGAATGCCTTTGACTACAGAACTGGTCTGTTCCCGTAGGACAAAGCTGACGTTCTCTTCTTTATTTTCACATTGCTGACTGAAGTGTCTTCATTTGGCAGGTTTTACTAAAATTTAGCTGTCAAGTGCACATATGTATTCAGAGACTCAAATCCCATAGTATATTTAGTGTTGTTTAATCTATTAATGATGGAAACCAGAACCTCTTTGCAAATTAGATTAGCTTGTGTCCAGGGGAAGATGTTACTAACTCAAAGCTCTCATTTGCTTATCTTTTTGTGGAATTGCATCTTGTTTTGTTTTGTTTGCTTGCTTCAGTAAGATAACTTGACCTATCATAAGGTTTTGATCCCTTCCAATTCACATGCAAACACAAGCTGCAAGAAGGAAAGGTCACCTTTGCCTCCTGAATTGTTATGTTTTTAGTAGTTTTTATTATTATTATTAGAGGGTAAGTATAGTGCTTGGTATGCAGATTCCCTCATGTTTTATGTTCTTTCAATTTTAGTGTGACAATTTGGAGTAGATTGTATGAGAAAGAGAAAAAAAAGACCCTTAAAAGGTATACTTTCAAGAATGGCCCTAAAAATTCTTAAAGTGTAATTCTGAATGAGATCATTACAGGTTATATTCAGTGATAGAATATAGTTATATTCAGTTATATTCAGTTGACTGGTTATGTCCCTATTTATACATGACAATAAAGGTTTCTGTATTCCAAAACATTGGGCTATTTTTCAGATTAATGAGGACAAAGGTATATTCTGCATATACCCCAAGTTGCTTTGAAATTGTTATTTTCCAGGTATTTACGCTGCAAATAACATAATAAGCCTCTTAATTGCCTTTACTTGTGCATATTTCAGAGCAACTTACAAGCAAGAATTTTATTATTTTGGGACAATCATGTTGTAATGTCATTCTGTGTAGCATCCAATATAACACTGAGGCATTAAAAGGTCAGGAGTGCTCTAACTCTTCACAAAAGTTTAGGAGCTGGTAATGAATAGATCAGCATTGGAAAAGTATATTGGGATGAATTACCATAACCAGGGGCTGTTTGGTATGCAGTAAGCTATAAAGGTGTCTGAATCTCAACAGATTCCCAGCAGATCTCGTCCTTTGTAATATAGGCAGCCACCGTAAATACACTACTATAAGACATATACTATTACACCTTTTTTGATAATGTCTTACAGTTTGTGAAGACAGAAAGAAAAGTTGTGAGAAAGTGCAGTGTATATTAAGAGATGCAAGCTCAATCCTCCTGATTAGCAGAATTAGTAGTAATACTGCTGAGTATATTGAAAAAGTATTATTGCATCCATCAAGTCAAGCTCTCAAAAATTATCATTTACTGCACTACTATAATTTTTGTCTTTTTACATGCATGACAATGGGCTTAGTTTATGTCATCTCAATTCCTTTTCCCAAAAGTCTTGCCTTTATCTATGCACAGGTTAGACAGTTCCCAGTTAACACAAGGATAAGCAACCAAAGATAACTATCAAATTGGTCTTCCTTTGAACAGGTAGTTAAACTACATGACACCACAAGATACCTTTCAATTTAAATTATTCTATCATTCTTTACAGTACTTTTTCTCCATTCATATTGCTGATTATATAACCCTAGATTTTATTATAAATTAACAAAACCCCATTTAGAATAAAGAAGCTTTCTATGATGACATCACTCTTATTCCATTTTATCAAATGGGAGAATAAAAAGTGAAACATCTCTGAGATGACACAGGAAATATGTAGGGGAATGAAGGGAAACGATTCAAGTCACAGGGTTTTATCATACCTACTGTTTCAATTACACTGAACTTCAGTACACTTCTAAAAATAGCTGTGTAACCAGCTCCAGTTTTAGAAGCTGATGGAATTGAATAGACTCAGGGTCCTCCTTTATAAGACAACAGCATGCCTTTAGAGATCTGTTACATTTCCAAAAATTGTCTTCCATACAGTTAAGCAGTGGTCAGAACTTCCTGTTCAGTATGCCAAGAAGCTCCATTTTCCTTCTTTCATTTTTTTCCTGGTAGCTGCAACCCTAAATCACTATATTCCCCAAGCCCAACCAAAGCAAACCTTAAGCTCTGATTTAAAATACATTTCATCTAGAGCAAGGAATTATCAGATTTATATTGATAGGAGTCAAATGACAAATACTAAAAAGTGTTAAGTGAGAGAACTTGCTGATCAAGTCAGCTTCCAAGTCTATCTCCAACACCCTCTTGAAGAATTCTTTGCAGGTTTTGATACTAGTTCTTCTTATAAAAACCTGAAAATTTAGTTTAGAATTAACATCTTCATGTATTTACATGACTGCATTGTATACAAACACACACACAGGGTTCTGTGTGTTTTGGTTTTGTTTTTTATTTTATTATTTTTCAGAAAAATCTTCTTTCTAGTTATTATCAGAATCCCATTGCAAAAAAACAGCTGGAATATAGTTTCTCAATGCTCTGTGAAGGCATATAATAATGGACAGGTAGCTTCTGAGAGCGCTGTCCCTTTGAAATGGCCTGTGCTGCATCAATGTCAAGATCAGGTTTCTGTGGAGCTCTTACCTCACATACTTTAGCGCTTGGATCTGGTCTCCTAACTTCAAATTAAAGGTTTGTAGCCTAAATGAAATTATTTAATTAATTTTTTACATATAATTCTGTTCAAAGTCCTCAAAGCAGTGAGATGGTACTCTTGCATTGGTTTCATTGATATTTTGTAGCAGGATGCTGAAGGCATGGTTCATTATCTTCTTATGCTACCAAAGCATGTTGAATAATTCAGTATTGATGTCTTTCTAGGTTAGAGCTGGAGGACTCCTGTATGGAGGGAGCCAAACATATAGTGCAGTCCTCATCCAGATTGTTTAACTCTAGAAGCTCTTTGAACAAATGGCTGAGTCTGTGTGTTTTTATGGAAAGAACATGCCGGCTTACTGTAGAGGAGACCCTGCCAGAAGCCACTTACTGTGTAGATAATCGGAGGACAAGGGATCTGCAACAAGGTGCAGAAAACAGCAACTCATCTTTTAACATCTTGCAATTGAATAAATTTGTTCTAGAAATGTAAATAACCATAACTTTGTGATCCTTGACACATTACTGAGTTTTATTAATTACAGAAGAGTTTAAACCAAGGAACAAGAAAGTATTATAGGGTTTTTACTGACTTAGCAAGGTCTAACTCAGGTCTAACTGTACACCGAAAACCTAATTTTGCCATCATAGAATTTACTTAGTCAGTAAATAAGGTTCACCAGGGTATACATGTACATGCAGAGTATTATGCTTTGCAAATCAATGAATCTCAAATAAAACATTACTCCCCCACAGAAATGTTTATAAATGTTTTATAAGAGAGACACAAAAATGTTTCCCTAACTCATTTTGCATATAGGCAATATGAGAAATATTGATGCCATGTTGCAAAAAGTATAGAGAAATTAATAAGGGTTACCTCTTGTACCATATGTTGTTATGTTTCAAATGACTTCTCATGTGACTTAAAAGCCTACTCCAGCTTCTCTTTCAACATGGCTTCAAAATCTACTCTTTCATATGCACAAACCTCACTGATTGTTAATCTAATGAGCGGATGAAATTTACTTTACTTGTTACCTTACCCATTTAAATACATTTTTATCAAGAATTTACCTGTATACTTACCCTGCCTTCACAAGAAAAGCATTAACTCTTTAAGATTGGGAGGATTCACTAGCTACAGAGCAGCATCCATCATGCAAATATACCTTTATACTCTAATCTTTCTCATTCCCTCAAAATGTGCCTGATATTCTTCACCATTAACTCAAAGAATCCACAGATCTTAATTCAGCATCTTTTACTATAGCTATCAATTATGTATTTGTTTCCAAGACACTTCTAAGTCTGATTAATAATAAAAGAACAAGCTTGGTAGCTTGCAAATAAACAAAGATGTCAGTGTTCAAATGGCTAGTAGAAGCGTCAGAGAACAGGTGACACTAGAACAGGTCATATACAAACGCTTAGAGCCCTTTTTAGATTGAGATCGTGGAACTATTCTTTCACTGAGCTCTATCCATTTCAAACTGTTGATATTGATGATATCAATAATATATAGGTTTCTATGATTCTATTCTATACACTATACTAATGACACACATGAAAGAGCTTTAAAATAATGACATAATTAGAAATAGAAATTATAATTCTATCTAAATACGTTATAAAGTTTTGCAGACTGACTCAAGGAATACTATGAGACTGTTCTTTTAAGGAAGTTCCTGATCACAGGTAAAAAAAAGAGGTAGGTGGACCAGAAGCATACATTCCTGCTTCCAAAAGTGGTCTTATCTTTGTTTTTGGAAATCAGGTGCCACTTTCAAATGCAACAGACTGATCCTGATTTGAAAGACATCTGAGATAGACTAGACTAGGCTAGACTAGACTAGATAAAGATAGCACACAATGTAATCTCAAAGTGCTTAGTAGTGGTACAGTATTTAAGTACAAAAGGGATATCAGAAATCACTTTCACACCCCAACAGAGTGCAGTTTGTACAGGTACCTCTGCATTGAGACAAGCATCCAAACTGTCAGTAATGTAATTTTCCAAGTGCAGGTATGGATATAAAGACATGAAGCAATACAGATTTCCAAAGGAAGACAACTGTATGATTATCACAGCCACTCTTAATTACTATTTGGATGCAACAATAAACTAAACTAAACTAAATCTGATCAATGGCATGATCAGTGGTTCAACTATAAATAGTTCATGATAATTATTTTGTTTACATATTTAGTCAAGCTATCAGCTATGAATTCTTTATGACTGGCAAAAGTGAAAAATTTTATGTAATGAGTAGGTTAAACATTTAAGGATCACAAAGCCAAATGAAATTTTAAGTTCTGCAGAATGATCAGCCTGTGGGGGTCAGATGTATATTCATGACCAGTCCTATGCTCTTGGTTTTTTCCCAGCTTCATGCTGTCCAGATTTTTCATTCATTTCACTTCTATGCCATGTTTAATTTGCTGATGCAGCAGTTTCTCTTGACTGACACTAGTAATGAGTACAAAAACAGAATTAGTGCTGCTATCCACAGTAAGTGAAGTAAAATAAGCACCAAGAGTAGTAAATAAAGTCTCATAAATATTTGCCATTTATTCACTTTTAAAACTCTTTTGCTTGGTTTTTGCTGAACCAAAGGCCAGTAAAGTCATATAGCTCTAATAATCTTCAAGGAATTTGGAGATGATAAAGCCCTGTCTCACACAGAAACAGAGGAAGAGAGCTACCTATCTATAAAGTCTGTTGGATCCTGTCCTCTTTCCAGGTCTTTTCCAATTTTCAGAAAATTACCAGGGCATTTTAAGAATAATCATTTCATTTTCTTCATTATCTCTCCCCTTTTCCTTATTTCTAATGAAACCTCAAAGGATGGTCACACTTTTTTTTTTTAATAATAGTAATAAAAAATGAAAATATTTGTAAAAAAAGCTAAAACCATCCTCCCCCCTCAAAAAAACTCCCCAAAAAAACAACTCCCCCAAGTCTCTACTGTTAGTCTGTGGGAGAAATTTACTGTGGGTTTCATGTACCTCTGAAAGCATTCTACAGAAATACATGCCAATTGTATAAAGATCTAAGTTGAAAGGTTTAATTATTTATGATCAACCCTCTTCCAGAAATAGAAAACCAGAACTACTAGGAGGAAAAAAAAAAGGAAAAGGGAAAGAAAAAGGAAAAGTACTGGAAAAATAGTAGTTACTTGGATTCTGTATTTCTGACAGTCTTGTTACTTAAAGACTGTCCTTCAACCTGCTGGTCCTATAACAAAGTGAATTTGTTATGATTTCAGATATATTCTTTGCTATAAAATACACAAAGCCTTTCTTCCTCCTACTCTCCCACTTCCCGAAGGAAGCTGGTAACTCTAGTTCTTTGTGCGATGCTGCAGTGGTTCACACAGAAGTTTAATTCCTTCTTTGGTCTAGTGAAGAAAATTTTTAAATGTGTTTTATTGAAGGATGGGAGGTGGAAAAGGAGGCTGAGAAAAATATAAAGAATAGTTGAAGGGAAAAGGGAACAATAATTGGAATAGTCTTCTAGATAAAGCAAATATAATTTAAAAAAAGACACTACAACTAGGAAGCCATGGAGAGGAACATGTCACTATTATTAACAATCAATAAAATGTGCATTATTATAAAAAGCCTTTATTATAGGCTGAAGATTTTTAGACCCATGGTAGAAAGCTCATCTAGGCCTCCCAGTATTTGTGTAGAAAAAGTAACTATTATTCTCCCTTCCCATTAGGTATAGTGGCCACCAAACCTGGAAGAGAGCACATCCATTCTCTTTTGGCAGTGCTTGAATATTGTCCACATCCAGTTCTTAGAATCTGTCTTGGTAAGCGATGAATAACATTGTCCAGGAGCTGGTCCCTTCCAATTCAGAATATTCTATGGTTCTATGTCATTTGCCAACAAACTCCATGTTATGCAGTTAAACCCTACACATGCAAAAATGTCCTAGCTTGAATCAATCTAAACACATGAAACACAATTGGAGCAAGATTAATATTACAAACATAAGGTAATTTTGAGTTATAATTATCTCAGTGAACAGTGATCGGAGTCCATTAATGCCAGAAATTTTGTAGGATACATCAGAAGTTGTTCTAAGGAAATATTCCAAGAAAAATAATACATTGATATTCCACATTTTTACTATTCATCTGCTTCTAGGAGAAATCTTTCTTGATTTAGCATTTGGAGAAAATAGTAAAACATTTAATTTAATGTGGTCTTTCTGTTAATGTAACAGTACAGGGCTGTAAATGGAGAAGATCTAGGAAAGTGTAACAGAATGACATTTAATAGGCATGAAAATGACCTGGATAATCTGCTAAGTGTGTCTGGTTTAGTTATTAAGTTTCCAAGTCAATATGTGTAAGAAATGCTTAGCTTATTAGAAAGAGGAATCAAATTTTTTATATGTGCTCAGAGTCCTCAGAGGTTAATTAGAAAGAAGAAAGAATGAAAAATAAGTCTCCTTTTTTTTGAGAATGTGTTATTGTTTTTCACAACCAATTTTTAGCAATGCATCTCAGGTTAGTTTGTTTAAAGACTGCATCTCTGAATAACAGAACTATAAGCACTAAAAACAGTATAAGGAAAATAAGACAGCTCACATCTTGGGTAAAATTATGAGGTGTGCTTGAGTTTACTAAGTGCAGAGCAAGTCTGAATTTACAGAAAAGTTAAAGCTTGCTATGAAGTTAAATATTTTCTGATCTCAGTTTCATCCCCTACATAATTAAGAAATTATGTTTCTTTTATTGTGAAAAATTTTCTACAGCTGAAAGTATCACAGGAGGTTACTTAATCCTTCTATAGTTCGTCTCTCTAAAGACCAACTGAAATCACATATCTTAGTAAACAAAAAGAGACACAATTTTTAAAAGCAAACACATCCAAACAAAAACTAGAAAGACAGTCAAATCCTCTGGCCGTTGATACTGATGGCCTGCATCCATTCTACTTTGGGTAATGATCTTAATGTCTCCTAGGAAAAACAAGGTTAGGCTTGGTCAATACTCAGGATACCTACAAAGTAAATCCAAGTACTGCAACCCAGGGGGTCACCAATTCAGTAGCAAGAACTTTTCTTCTGTCTTCAGAACTTAATCACTACTGCAGGCATGGTCATAAGGGTCATTCTAGTCCTGGAAGTGGTGCTTTCTGAACTGTTATAAAGTTGCAGCCCTGTCTACTTTAGGACATAGCCAAAGCATGTCACTTCCTAAAAAGCAGAGGCATTAACCTTACTAGGCTGTCCAAATTTGAAAGAGATATTAAATATTTCAGCCTGTTTTCACTCATTAAGTGTTCTCTTCATCTCTTTTCTAAGGCAGAGTTCTGCTGTTGTGCTGGTCTATTAGAAGCATGCACACTTAATAACAAATATACTATGGGCATTGTCTGGTTTAAAGGTTCTTTTTAATTAAAAACAAACATTTTGGTCACAGGAGTGAAAATATATAACTAATGATATTTCAAGTGTACCACAATTTTCACTGTAGAATTCTCTTTGTTCTTTTTCTCTATTTATATTTACTCTATTTATATTTTATCTATTTATCTTTAAGTCCTTTGAAAATGCAAATGATTACTGTAGTACTCTCTTTACATGCTCTCTGACTCGCTGTTTAATCTTCATTCTATGGTATTTCCTGTGTTTAAAGTCCTTTTGCTCTCCTAATACAGTGGGGACTTTTATTATACCTGTCTTCAGAAATTGCTTTCTCTCTAAGAATCACCAATGTCAATACTTTGACTGTCTCTACTGAACTCTTATGAAACTGGTTCCCCAAAACCCCAGGACACCTTTGACACATTTTCTTACACCAGGGCTCCAATTTCCAAATGCTAAGCAACCTGCTTTCAGATTGCCTATTACACTAGCTAATTTAGGCATCAGAATTGCTAGGGTTTCCAAGTTCAAAGTAATAATGAACAATTTGTCCATCTCCAGAAATTGGCAAAGTGGCCTGGTCCTAGATCAAGGGTCACAAATATGATGCTAAGCAAAGCCAAGAAAACTATCTAGTCAGAACTCACTGTTAGATGGTTATGGTTAAGGTATATGGCGTAAGAGGAATCTCAGGCTTACTACATATTTTTATTATTATGAGGACCACTATGGAGATTAGATTTCTTTTGAATTAAACTTAACATCACTTAGTTGCATGCTATGACTGCTGCGACTCTGTGGTTTCATTACTGGGCAGAGAAGAGCACTGTCCTCTTCTTGTTTCTTGTAGTGGTGGGGGTTTTTTTTGTGTTTTTTTTTTTTTTGGTTTGGTTTGGCTTGGTTTTGGTTTGGGGTTTTTTTGTTGTTGTTGTTTTTTGTTTGTTTGGGGGGTTTTGTTGGGTTTTTGTTGGGGTTTTTTGTGGGTTTTTTTGTGGTTTTTTGCTTTGGTTTTTTTTTTTTGTTTGGTTTGTTATTTTTTTCCTTTTTCTTTTCCACTTAGATGTTTTCAAGAGAAAGAATGGACAATGACAACAGAACAAGTGTTTGTACCAAGTACTCAGGAGGAAATGTCAATGTGTTCATTTTTCTTTTCCAGTGGGACTCCATGTCTAGTGACTAATACAAATCCTTTCACATACTTACCAGCAGCTATGAAAAGGTTCTGTCTTTATGGACGAGTTTTTTAATATTGTTGAGATGGGAAAATAATAGACTGGAGAAGTCTTTCTTTCTTCCTTCCTTTCTTTCTTCCTTCTTTCCTTCCTTTCTTTCTTTCTTTAAATTTAAAATATGAATATTTGGAGGTTGATCTCTCTGGCAGCTTTGGAAATTGGCTTGTGCTAGAGGCAGCACATCAGCAAGTGAAGGCACACTCTTTGTGGCATTGAAAAACTGACTTTTTCTACTGTTTGGTTACTGCCGTTCTGTCATTCCATCTGGACCAAACTGACACACTGGATCCAGAAAATGTCTACTGTCAATTCTAGGGAAGTTTGTTGGCAGAAAGTGGAAGTGGGTTTGCTTTCCTTTCTAATGGAGAATATACCAGGTGCTGGGTAGACCATACCTGACACATCTTCATCTGTTCCAAAAATTTCAGGTACCAACACATTTAAGGCCCACCCAAGTCCTGTCTGTCACATGCATTTTTTTGGCTCTTAGGACTCAAATTATTAAGTCTAAATTGAATGTCTTGCTTGCTGTGTTGTATTTTGATAAAGTTTTGATAAAGTTGCCAGAATAAACATCTGGAAAGGAAGCCTTAAACCCTATAACTCAGTAAAAGTGAGTTAAAAATATTGTACAGACCTACACAGCTGCTTTTCTTCTTTGGGTTTGATGAGCAATCTGATTAAATCCATCTTTTGTTAAAAGGAAATATCATAGAAACATAGAATCTTTAATGTCAGAAAAGACCTCCAAATACTCAAGTCCAATCTTCAGTTGAATATGACCACACCAACTAAACCAAGTGACACAATACACTCCTTTTTTGAACACTCACAGGGATGGTGCCCCCGTCACCTCCCTGGCCAGCCTGTTCCAATGCTTAACCATTTTCCAGTGAAGATATTTTTACTAATATCCAACCTGAACCTCCCCTGGCACAATTTGAGGCCATTCCCTCTTGTCCTATCACTAGCTGTGTGGGAGAAGAGATCACATGTCACCTGAATAACATACTTTGAAGAATAAGTGTAGTATGGTGCAACTAGTAGAGGAAATTTGTGGGAGTTTCCCTTGAGTGTTATATCATACCCTAAGTACATGAAATACATCACACAAATATATCTTGGCAAAAACCTGGAAGGTCCACAATACTATTTTTAGATATGAAAAGGTATTATATTATAACTTTGAAAAACACTGAAAGTATTTTTCATAATTTTTTAAATATAATTTTCTTCTTCCTTTGGGTACTCAAAAAGAAAAAAAAAAAAAAAAAAAAAAAAAAAAAAAAAAAAAAAAAAAAAAAACCCAAAAATTACTTGCATTTCTATAAAAAAATGTGTGGTTAGATTTCCAGGTGCTTTTTATCAACTGAATTAAATGGAGCCATAATAATTTACACCATCCTAAGAATCTAATTTCCCTGAAGTCAGATTTGATAGTCAGGTGTTATGGTCATCTCATCACAGAATAGTTAAGGTTGGAAAAGAGCTCTAAGACTGAGTTCAACCATTAACCCAGCACTATCACATTCACCACTAAATCATGTCCCCAGGTGTCACATCCACATGCTTTTTGAACACTTCCAGGGATGGTGATTCCATCACTTCCCTGAGCTCCTTGCACACCATATTCCACACCACAGAGAAGGTCTGCCAACAAAGAGCCAATCCTGAGAAGTAAAGATAGAGAAATAGGAAGGAAGAGAGACACATATGAAGAAAAGAGGAAGAGAAAAAGAATCATAGAATCATAGAATCAACCGGGTTGGAAAAGACCTCTGAGATCATCAAGTCCAACCCTTGATCCAACACCACTGTGGTTACTAGACCATGGCACTAAGTACCACATCCAGTCTCATCTTAAAAACCTCCAGAGATGCTGAACCCATCACCTCCCTGGGCAGCCCATTCCAATGTCTGATTACTCTCTCCGTAAAAAATTTCTTCCTAATATCCAACCTAAACCTCCCATGGCAGAGCTTAAGACTGTGCCACCTTGTCCTACTGCTGGTTGCCTTGGAGAAGAAACCAACCCTCACCTGGCTGCAACCTCCTTTCAGGGAGATGTAGAGAGTGATGAGGTCTCCCCTGAGCCTCCTCTTCTCTGGGTTAAACAACTCCAGTTCCCTCAGCCTCTCCTCATAGGACTTGTGTTCTAGTCCCTTCATCAGCCTTGTTGCTCTTCTCTGAACCTGCTCCAGTACCTCAATATCCTTCCTGAACTGAGGAACCCAGAGCTGGACACAGTATTCAAGGTGTGTCCTCACCAGCACTGAGTACAGGGGAAGAATCACTGCCCTGATCCTGCTGCCACACTGTTCCTGATCCAGGCCAGGATGCCATTGGCCTTCTTGGCCACCTGGGCACACTGCTGGCTCATATTCAGCTTCCTGTCAATCCAAACTCCCAGGTCCTTTTCTGCCTGGCTAAGGAAGAGAGGAAGGGACCAGAAAGGAGCCTGAGTTTATTGTTATCCCACAGAAAATGATTGAAATACATATTGAAGTGTTAAAAATATTGAAATAGATTACGTTATACTAAAAAATCTAAAGACCTAATAGAGGAAGTGTAAACACTTCATGTTTCCCCAACTTTCTAGCTCTAGAGAAGATTATAGTTTCCTACTTAACATTTTTAAAATTGGTGTGAGGTCTCACAATTTTGAGCTAAAGTTTAACACTTTGGTTTTAGCCTCAATTTATAATAAAACAGCAGTGTAAATGCTCAGTTATACAATGCACTGTAGAGCATAAGGGTGAGTGCAAATTACAGTATTTCACAATCAATAATTGACACAGGGAACCCTCCTATTTTTTGCATGACATAAAAATAACCAATTAAAATTGAAAAGGCCTTTTAGTACTGTGATCCCGTTAAAGTTACATCTTCTATTTTTCACTTGATTTTTTTTCATCTATTTTCCTTAACTCAATTTTTTATCTGGAAACACATACTTTCTATTACGACATATTGCTGCCAAATGTGTTGATCACCTAAGTCATGAAGACAAAAATAATAAGAAGTCAGGAATTTTAGATTTGGGTTTGCACCTGTTATTTTTGCAGCCAACACTCCACCTGGGACTGATGCTATTATTTTGTCTCTTGAACTTGGGTTACACTGACACACTTTTAGAGGCTGGAGTAGGAAAAAGCTGGCAGTCTTTATGTCATTCTGATTTCTAAAGCTACAAGATTGTAATCTGCATTAAGAAAGTTTTCAGTACATTAGGCAAGAACAAGACAAGCATGGACAGTGAGGATTACGGCCCACAAGATGGACTTCTAAGAAATCAGATATTGATTTCTCTATGAATATCCTTATCTCTTTAGCTTTGACTCGACATTCACGTTTTGAATGGTGAAGGTTGACTGAGATAAATCTCATTCAAAATATTTATCTTCACTAAGCCAAATCCTCAGATATGTATTATCCTGACATAGCACCACTGAACTTAACTCAGCTTCCTTTGTCAAAGACATTTGAAAATCTTTCAGAATTTTGAAGAAAACATTAATTTTTTCTGAATATAGTCCTATTTCCTAAATATTAGACATCTCTGGATTATGATTGACTAACTAAGAGATTAGAAAATTTCCAAACTAGAATTCATCCTGCTCTTTGCAAAGAAACAAAATCCAGATCCTGTTGCTCATAATCATCATAGGGAATGTGTCATTATCCCAAGAGTTAAAGAAGTCAGTAGAAATAGAGTAAAACAGAGTTAAGTGGCAGAAGAGGAAAGCAGAATTTGGATTTTTTTATTTAAAACAGAAACCTCAAAACTGAGATCCTGTGATGTTTGAACAACGAAAACTTCACAACAAATCATAAAGAAGTCAGAGCCAGCACCTCCCAGTAGGAATGCTCCAGTAAAAAATCAGTTTGTCCTATTTGCAAGAGTTCACCCTCTCATGGTGCTTAGGAGCTTGCTATTTTTCTCATCCACCAGGAACCCAGAGGTAAACTGTTTCGTGTCACCCCTTTTGCAGTGCCAAGTACTCTCGGTGCTGTTTCATAACAAGCAGAACCTGACTAGAATACAGACATAGTATTTTTCGTGCTCTCCATGCAGTGTGGAAAATAACAACATGTTCCCCAAACAGATTGGCAGATAAATGGCACTGGAGCACTCTCTTGGCAATGTGTCTCTGTTAGGGCCCGAAACTCTTTGAGCAATTTCAGCTGTCAGGTTGCAGCAGATGAGCCAACCGTTATCCTGCTCAAACCCACAAGCC
Source organism: Corapipo altera (assembly GCF_003945725.1). NCBI lineage: Eukaryota > Metazoa > Chordata > Aves > Passeriformes > Pipridae > Corapipo > Corapipo altera. The sequence continues at coordinate 86,013,441 of NW_020884872.1, read as the reverse complement.
TGATTAGCACCTACACTGTCACTCTTATATCTGCAAGGAGGTAACAAAGCTGTTCAACAGCTGTGTAGGTGAAAGTATACCCTGTGGTGTATCTCAGCATCCTGCTATTTTAGAGAGCAACACTTAGAGAGCAGAGCACAGATCTAATGAACTGCTTAATGTTTCTGTCTGTGGCAATGAGTTTCTGTGTCTACAAGAATTTCCAAGGTGCTTCCCATAGGATCACAAAAATCACAGAATATGCTAATTTGGAAGGGGCTCACAAAGATCATCAAGTCCAACCCTTAACCCTGTACAGGACCATCCCCAAGAGTTACAACATGTGCCTGAAAGTATTATCTAAATGCTTCTTTAACTCTGTCAGGCTTGGTGCTGTGACCACTTCTTTGGGGAGCCTGTTCCAGTGCCCACCCATCCTCTGGATGAAGAACCTAAACCTCCCTTGACACAACTTCAAGTCTTTCTCTCAGGTCCTGTCATTGGTCACCATAGAGAAGAGATCAGTGTCTACACCTCCTCTTCCCCTCATAGGGAAGTTGTAACTGCAATGAAGTCTCCCCTCAGTCTCCTCTTCTCCAGGCTGAACAGATCAAGCGACCTCAGCCTCTCCTCATATGGTTTCCCCTCAAGGCCCTTCACCATCTTTGTCAGCCTCCTTTGGATGTTCTCTAATGGCTTAATATCTTTCTTATATTGTTGTGCCCAAAACTGCACACAATATTCAAGGTGAGGCCGCACCAGTCTAGAGTAGGGAGGGGTGTAAAGGCATAGAACAGGTTGTTTACTTATCTCTGAATGGGGTTGAAATGTGACATATACCTGACTTATGAACAGTACATCAGGTAAGACTAATTAGCACACATGCAATGGTACAATGATATGGCATTTACCTTCTGAAAAAAGAGATTAACATCTTCATGTGGTAATACAATGAACTCTGTAGACACAGGAAGTCAATTTCTTACAGCAAATTATTGTGAGAAGTTGAGGAGTTTCATGGTTACAGCTACACAGAAAAATCTGAAAATAAGAAACCTCAGTGGAGAGCTGTCATTGTAGCACCTTCTTTGGGTAATGTTCATCTCTCTTCATTAACTGAAGACTATACTATAACAATTGGGTTGTATTGCCTGGTTTGACATTTTTTCTAATAAAGTAGTTCACATATTTCATAAAAAACTCTAGTCAGGAAAATGGTGTACTGACACACTAGTAAAAGAATTTACAAAATGTGTTAAAGATTTTAATTCTTTATAAAATATTGGTAAAAGTCCAAATAATACACATGCACAAAAAATTATTCTCCATGAGACAGCACAATTTTTTGTTTGTTTTATGGGAAGCAAAAACTGCAGAAGGCAAAATAATTATTTTTATTTTAGCCAAGTTCCTAATATTAACTCTTACTTGTTTTCTTTTGTGGTGTTTTTAACTCTTGTATTATATTAATTTCTGGAATAGGTAACTCATAGTCCCTACATGTCAGAGAGAATTGTTCTTCATGTCACTCTGGAAAACAGAAATAGCCTAGGAAATTTAACTATTTTCTTTATATATATATATATATATATATATACACATATATACACTGCAGTCCTCTTTAATTCAATATGGGATTTACTATCTTTGGGCTCACACTAAGGAACACATAAATGCCTGATCAGAAACTTTGGATCCTACAAATGCTGAATTTAGGAAGAAATAATTATATGACTTTCAGGTGAATAAGACTGTTCTCGCAAAGAGTTATACTTCCAGAGTGGAAATGTTTTTAAGAGAAATCATCTGTGATTTTTTACACTGCAAAGGCATGAGTCTCATTTTCTCTGTAAACTTGTAAGCTGATGTAACTCAAATCTTCCCTAATTTTCTCAATGCTACATCAAATCACTCCATGTTTATTTTTATAGCATATTGGAAAACTATGCCAAGGTATTTCTGTTGTAATTCTGACACTATATGGAATAGTTTCAGAAGCAATATGTAAGGTTGCAGTGCTCTAAGAAAATCTCACTAATGGTCTTTCTCATAGTAGTAACTTAAATTGGCAAAGAATTCTAATAGAAATTTGCATATAGCAAATTACATTTTTCCTATTACTTAGTAAATTGCAGAGTGTGTCTGAAGCCAGACATAAGCAAAACACACTTTAATTGTCAATTTAAGTAGGATCACTGTGATATTGTTTTTAAAACCCAATGTAGACCCTTCTAATAGGATTCATAACAGTACAGATGTACCTTCTTATTTGAGACGAAATGCCTGTGAACTGTTCCATTCAAAACAAAAGCTTTTTATTTAAGTTACTTGGTTGCTCGAATGATGGTAGAACAATAAGGAAGTCTAGAAAACTTATCTTCTAATGAGTATTAGGATTTTCTATCTTTACAAACAATGTCTAGAGCAGTCATTTGCACTCTTTCAAACTGTGATTTTGTTCTTCACCATGTCATGCTGATATACAGAAACTACAACCTTACCATATCTAGCAGATTTTTATAGAGATTCTCATAAAATCTATTGATGTTACAGAGATTCTTCTATGGTATTGTCCATGTAGGCTTTAAATACAGTGCTTTGTAATTAGCACAAGATTCATTAAACTACATATATAGATATATATAGTGTATAGATATTTGAGTAATTGTATTTTGAATATAGAATCTCAGAATCATAGACTTCTTTAGTTGCGAGAAGACCTTTAAGATCATCAAGTACAGCTACTAATCCAGTACTGCCAAGACCACCACTAAACCACGCCCTCAAGTGGCACATCTACATGTCTTTTCAATACCTTCAGAGATGGTGACTTCACCACTTCCATGAGCAGCCTGTTCCAATGCTTAATAACCCTTTCCATGAAGAAATTTTCCCTAATATCTAATCTAAACCTCCTCTGGTGCAACTTCAGTCCAGTTTCTCTTGTTCTGTTAGTCATTACTTGAGAAAAAAGACCAAACTCCACCTGGCTATGACCTCCTTTCGGGTAGTTAAAGAGAGTAATACGGTAAACCCTGAGCCTCCTCTTGTTCAGGGCAAGCAACCTCAGCTGCCTCAGCCCTCCTCACCAGACTTGTGCTCCAGACCCTTCCCCAGCTCTCTTGCCCTTCTCTGGACACACTCCAGTACCTCGAGGTCTTTCTTGTCGTGAAGGTGCCCAAAACTGAACACAGAATTCAAGATGTGTGGCCTCACCAGTGCCAAGTACAAGGGGACAATCACTGTCCTGGTCCTGCTGGTCACACTGTTGCTGATAGAGATTTAAATGTCATTGGCTTTCTTGACCTCCTGGACACACTGCTGGCTTATGTTCAGCTGCTGTTGACCAGAACCCCCAGGTCCTTTTCTGCTGGACAGCTTTCCAGCCACTCTTCCCCCAGCCTGGAGCACTACCTGCGGTTGCTGTGACCCAAGAGCAGGACCTGGCTCTTCACCTTGTTGAACCTCATACAATTGGCCTCAGCCCATCAATCCAGCCTGTTCAGATCCCTCTGTAGAGCCTTCCCACCATCCAAGCAGATCAACACTCCCACACAGCTTAGTGTCATCTGCAATCATCAGATCATGAATAGAGATATTAAACAGGACTGGCCCTAGTACTGAGCCCTGGGGAACACCAGTTGTGACCAGCCACCAGCTGGATTTAACTGCATTTATCACCACTCTGGGCCATCCAGCCGGTTTTTTACCCAGGAAACTGTGCACTCAAACACATCATGAGCAGCCAGTTTCTCCAGGAAAATGCTGTAGGAAAAGTTTTGACACTGAAGGTTGATTTAAGTGCCTTCGTACATGTTTTTGAGGTAGGTGTCTAACAGTGGAAGTAATAGAATAGACAAATCTCAAATGCCACTTTCCATTCTTTTCATTGGCTCAAAAATTCCAGTTCATCATAATGTGGTAGTGAGGATTTCATTATTATTATCCAAGTAGAATAATTCCAAAGTTCCTCAACAACAGGGACATCAAGGTAAAGCCTATTGCCATTAACTGATCTCAACAAGAGTTCCAACATCTGAAAGCTATTTACTGGCTAGTGACAGAAAGGACAAAAAGATAATAATTCACAAACTTTTCAAAAAACCAAGAGACTCAATAACATGATACTTCTGTGTAAAAAAAAAATATTTGGAAATGAACAATTTTTTGAAACCCAGTCAGTAACAATAACAACAACAACAACAACAATAATCATCAGCAGCAGCAGCAGCAGCTACAAACAGTCAAAGCAATGAACTACAGTGAAACATTCATGTTGTGGTGTTTCAAAAGAATACATCACAACTTTTTCTTCAACTACGCAACAGATCTACATCACCAAATGAAAACAGTCTCTCTCTCAGAAAGGCCTCTTAAGCTCTACTCCCATCACACAGCTCTGTACAAACTTAATAAAGAGTCCTTTGAATTAATTTCACATGAGAATACAGAGTTCAGGTCTCTTGCTAGTAGTTCTTAATTAACGCTTTTGATCTCCCACATTCTAGATTCTGTCTTAATATGTGAAACACTTAGAGAAGATCTTATGTTCAACAGAGAAGAGAAAAAGAAACAAAGTTCTTCAAAATGATTTTCAGTTACATTAGTGTTCCTCAAAAACAAGTCCTTCAGAGTCAGGTTATTTACAGAAATATGGTATAAACAGACTAACAAACAGAAAGCTCTCCCAGCATTGCAGACCAAGTTTTTGTGGTTTGTTTTCTTTTTTAATCCTGAAGCCTCTGGAAATGTTTTATTATTTTTAAAAACTCAACATGGAATCAGAGATCTCTAAAGACCTGAGAAAAAGGAAAAGAATAAGAGCTCTATTAATAACTCCAGACATTTGCTGGTCAGCTTTTTGAAATCAAGCTAGATTGCCAGTCTTGGAGAAATTGAGTGTTGAAGACAACTAGGTAAAAGGTTACACATGCATTCAGCAGGGGTTTGAATGACTCTTTGTAGTAGCAGATGTAGCTGTTAGACAAAGCCAGTACTCTCCACCTGATCCAAGTGTAAAACCCCACACCTCTTTCTTAAATTTGGAATCTTCCAAGAGGAATTGCCTAGTTTCAGGTAAGGTGGCAATGTAGACAGAAAACATATCATGCTCTGTTACGCCATGAGCCCTGACCAGGTCAGTACTATACTTATAATTGAAACTTAGAGAGATCTTTCCATGAAGCAGGAAATATTGGCTTTCTCACAGTTACAGCTATCAGCCCTAATAATTTCAAGGTATTCAATATCTAGTGCCTGTGTCACTAACTTATTATTTTTTAAAAGACTGAGTTTATAGCATTAAAAAGTACACAGAGCAATAAAATTGCTTTTCAGGTTGATTAAATACATCAGCAAAATAGATGTTCATTCCCCGGAGAACTAGTACAAAGAGACTAAGACTAGATGAAAAGAAACAAAGAATTTAATAAACATTATTTCAGGACAGGAGCTAATTTCCTAGAGGGACAAATCCCTTTCATACTATCTGTACATTCCCTTTGTATAGAAGCTTTTCATATTATTCATATAATGTTTTTCTTCTGTAAACTTTTGCTGTCATAAAGAAGACCCAGAGAGAGACCTCTGAGTTTTCAGGTTTTTTCCTCTCTCTCTCTTTCTTTCTTCTAATTGGTGTCCAAACACTTTTGGTTTAGCAGTTTTGGAGAAATTTATTGAGAAATTTATTAAGAAATGGGATGTTAAAAGCAGGTTAAGGATGGTTGCTCTAAGAAGATAAAAGGACCCCAAGAAAATCTTTAAAAATTTAACATTTTGGGAAAAATATCACTTTTAAACTCAGAAGCCTCACACCTTTTAGAAAGGTTGGAATTTTGTAGAGAGATTAAATGAGAAGGTACTTGTCGTTTTGCCTATGCTTAACACCGACATTTCTCCAAGACAGATGTTTTAAACAGACAACGGTGGGGGGGGGGGGGGGGGGGCAGATGTTATCACTGGATGTAATCGAGCTGTAAGTCAAACTGGTAGAATGATGTCTCCTCCTGCTTGCAGTTTCTCCAGGAAGCTGTGCCCCAAAATGGCTGAATGTACTGTTGTCCCTACCATTTTGTAACTACATTTGAGGTTGCAAAACTAAACTTAGATACTGGATATTGACTTTGAATGTAGCATGCAAGCTGCAGAGTGTGCAGCACATCACACAGAAGCACAGCATGGAGTACTTCACAAATGCTTCACTGGCTCTCAATTAAAAAGATTCAAACCCAATTCAGTGTGCCTCTTTTATCTCCAAGGCTGAGGTACCAAGAATTCACTCATTCCTTTGTGAGCCATCTAGACAGATGGAAGACAGGGCACAACTTTGAATCAGAAAGGGTTTAGTGGTGGAATACACAGAGTGTAACTCCTTATCACAGGAAAACACAGTCAGCCTCAGTCTGACAATCTTTGGAGCAGAACACTCCTCCTCCTCCTCCACTTGAACAAATTATGCCACAATAATGAAGACTAGCTGTGTGACAAGGGAAGGGACATAATGGAGAGTGAGTGGAAAAGCAAATTGAAAAGAATGACTGAGTTGAATAAAAGTACAATATGGTTCCTTTCTGTCAGTCTGTGTAGTTCTTCATTTTGTTATGGTGGTTTACCAACTTTTTCATGAAGGAGGTCATAAAGAAACTAGACCAGATACACACAGGTTTTCTGAAAACCTTAATTTATAACCGGAAAAAAAAAATCTCAAATGAGCAAGGATTTTTTCTTTCCTACATTACAAATGGAAGAGATTTTCAGTTCCTTGCTGATTCTAGGAGATCTTTGTACTGGAAATTACAAAATCTCATATCCTTATTTGCTAGTGAAATAGTAGCTTTTTTCAGTGTAAAGATCCAATTAAACAAAGAGATTCTAGTGACTATCTATTTGACTCATAAAGAATTTTAGTTGGCTCAAGATAAGTTTATGATTGTTCAAATATATAAATAAAAATATCTTGCTGTGAATCTTAAGATATTATTGAAACAAAGCAGCAAAGAATAGTAATGCATTGAATATAATTATACTTCTAAATTGCATCTTGAATTATTGATGGAATATTGAGTCACATAGCATATCTCTAATAACAAATTCCTAGCATCTACACTTAAAAGTTGATACACCCTACCTATGTATTAACAGAAGAGTAGACAAAACTATAAATTCAATCTTTTTATCATTATACCTTTTATTAAAATCCGTTAGATTATTTTGCTATGTACAAGGCCAAACAAAGTTATTCAACATTAGTTTTGCCAAGTCACAGCACATAGAAAAGTTTATCAGACCATCCTCAACTTTAAAAAAAAAAATAGTTTTGGCAATCTATATGAATTAAGAACAATAATTTGGTTTGGTTTAGACCACAAGAGTAATAAGATTAGTGAAATGAACACAACGCTAACCAATGGTGATGATTATATTTCTTTATCATAAAAAACCACTAAAATGAATAAGAAATGTGCCTGTTTTGTTTTGTTTTGGTTTGTTTTGTTTTGCTATGCTAGCAAGGAACTAAATTTTGTTTAATTTTATTGGCATATAAACAAAACAGAATCAAAATAATTGCTTCATTAACATCTCCTGATCAGATCCTCATCTGATCTTGCAGGGCTGTCAGCTGGTAATAACAGTAGAAAAGTCAACCATTCGCTAAGAATCAAAACCAAAAACCTTGTAACACTGCAATGTTAAAACCTGCCTTTTGATTTATGAATTAATAAGATGACTCTGGAGTCAGTAAAGAATAATAAATATGTCCACACTATAAAGTACTGTGCAAATTACTTACAGACACCAAAGAATTCCAATTAATATACAGCTATAAAGATGTTTCTGAAGAATGTGCCTTCATATCTCTACCTTTGCAAATATCCATAATTTTTGCATATACATACATACATATATATGTATATAACTTACTTCACATGTTTATATAAAGTATATAAACATATAAAGTTTTTTGAAAACTTTTGTTCTTATTATTGATTTATATACCTGACTTTATGTTAATTCAATGTGTCAACACACTAGGAGAATTAATATTCTATATGGAAAAATTCTGATGAGACATTTACTTTGGAATTTACCAGTATGTTAACAAACAAATGTGTAACAAACCTTGCTCAATGAGCATGCATTTGGCTTCAGTCAAGAGTTTATCTGAAATCTAGTAGTTGTGTGTAGGTCCTTTCCAGCATACCACTGCAGCTACTGGGTTTCTGACTGCAAGACCAACAGCGCGATAAGATCATGAAAGTCCTGGGAGCCACAGACTGAAGGAAATATTCGTTTTCTCTGTGTCGTGGTTTGAGATAGCCCCAAAATCCAATTCCCTAGCTCCATCCCCCCTCCCACATCTCAACCTAATGTGAGATGGGTTTTTCCAGACAAAACACAACCAGACTCAGAATGGGGGAAAGGGAATATATTACAATGACTGTACAAATAAATACTATAACACATTATACACATGATCACAACTATCTCTACCATGACATATAGTATTTACAATGGATCAGATCTCTTCTCCCCTCCAAATAAAAGTCCACGAGGGAAAGAAGGACAGATCCCTTCCAGTCTCTCAGGCAGCAGCTTCTTCTAAGGCAGCAGGTTCTCCTCATCTCATGCATGCAGCAGTAACTGGATTGTTGTAGCTGGATCTCTGTTCAATACACACAAGGGGGTCTCCAGGCCCCTCGGCCCGTTGTCTCCAAAACGAGGGTCTTTCTTTTCCGTGGACTGCGTAGCAGGGACAAGCTCGCGTCACCACGTCATACCACGAAGCTCAGGGGTCTTCGTGGCAGTCCCTTTCCTCAGGGGATTCAAATTCCCCTTTGCAGAGCTCTGTGCTCTGTCTCAAGGCTGCTGGCTTAGCAGCAGCAGCGAGGGGGGCCAAGGTCAACCCCCCCGCATTCCTTCTCTGTCCCGGTCCAGCTTCCCAGGACGCCTTTTGAGCTTCTCAGCTCCTCTCTGCAGTGCATGCTGCACTTCAAGGCTCTTTCAAGTAAGAGTCCATCATCTTCCTCCTTTCCAGGAGGGTTTCAAAGGAGTTTTAGGGGTTTGGTACAGTTCCTACCCCCAGAACTCTGAAGTTCTACTGCAGGCTCTCTTCTCCTCAACTCTCCTTCCAGGAGTTTTCTCTGCGGTGCTGCATGTCTTTGTTGTTCCGTCTTATCTCTTCTGGCTCTCTGCCACCGCTTCTCCGGTCAGCCAGCTCGGCTACTTTTTCTCCGGTCGCTGCCCAGTTTGGAGAAAACATCTCCCAGCTCACAACTACAGGTACCTAGCCCAGCTTTATGCTGTTCCAGGTCCCTGTAGCCCCCAACTGGGGCTGGGGGGGGGGGGGCCCCAGAGGCCCCGAGGGGCTCCGAGCCCCCTTCCTCGTGGTCTACTACAACAATGGCTACTTCTTCTTCCAACCAAACTACAACCCCTTCTCTTCCGGTGCTTGTGATATGTTTACATTTCTGCAGGAGCGCTAATTGGACAGAGCTCCAAAACTTCCAGGGGTTTCCACCCCTGGGGGTTACCACTTTTCAGCCTCTGGGGGAAAACAAGGTTCAAACCACTACACTCTGCTTTATAACTTTCCTTCTTTGCATAGCACTAGTGAAACGATCAGTGGCCTTCTGACAATTCCACAAGAGCCTGATCAGTTTTATTTTTCCTTTTTTTTCTTGTGGGCTGAAACGAAATTAGTGAGATTCAGGACAAGTCAGTTTGCAGTTGCTGGGCTTTTGAGGTCTACAGCTGTGATGCAGTGTATTAGAGCATGAGCAAAGATTATGGGGATTACCTGCCCTTTCAAAAAAGCCACAATTTCTTGTGGCTAATACCAAAATAAAGTAAAACATCAGTTATATGACAGTTTTCAACTTTTCGGTCTAGTTGATGAAAAATGGGCTAAAAGATATTTCCAAAGATAAAATGACTTACAGAAGGAAATTAGCCTTCCTAGCTACTGTGAATTCAAGTGGTTTACTGCCTGCATCTCCAGCACTAAACTATACACTGGTGTCCTATTCAATGGGAGAGGCAGACAAAGCACACAGACTAAATATTTTTATACAAATAGTAAAACCTGTCATCGTCCCCAAGTTCATTTTACATATATGTTGCTTTATTAGGCAGAAGCCTAGATCCCTGTTTCTCCTCCAGTTGTAGATTTTCCCTTTGGATCTCTTATCCTTAATGTCAGAAAAAACATCCATTATTGACCCTGAGCTTAACTCAGTTGGTTAGATCATGGTGTTAAAAATGCCAGGGTTGTGGGTTTGATCCCTGCATGGGCTATTCACTTAGGAGGTGGACTTGATAATATTTGTGGGTCCCTTCCAACTCAGAATATTCTGTGATCTCAAAAAATGTAAGGTAGGAAAGCCAACTAATGTAACATAAATCTTTGCAAAATACTTCATTCATATAAGTGCATGCATGAACACACACAGAGAGTTTGACCAAACTGTGTGTAATACTTTGCTTCAAGAACTAACAGATGTCTGTATAACTCCTCTTTTCTGATCCTCAGGGCTATCTGAGCACTGTGTTACTCCTCCTGAAGTTAAAGTCCTGTCTTACACTCAGATTCACAGTAGTTCTACTTTTCTATAAAAATCCATATAAACAGATAGAGATGATGGCAATAGTATGGGAAAAATACTCAATTGACTTTTTTAGCAGTTTCAAGTCCTCTACAGTGTGTTACCATTTAACCTGATATTATTATAAGAACTGATTTAACCTGGTACCAATTCTGGCTTGTTCAGTAGCAAAGAAATAGGAATTAATTATTCTTACATTTTTATGAGTGTTAGTACTCAAAAGCTAGAATCTATCTCAGTATGCCTTTCAGATAACTATAAAAAGTTGTTCCTTCTTATTTTGAGAGTGAAGCAAATATTTGATAGTAATGTTTGAAACAGATAAATTACAATTGCACTTAGTTTAAAGAAAATAAACCAGTAAAACAATAAAATATTGAGAGCTGTCCAAGACATTTCCAAAAATGGGTGTCTTGCAGCTAAATTTCTCCAGTGACCTTCTACAGTAAAGCTCCATGCTACATAAATTAGAAGAAATCACTTGAGTATAAAGAGTAATAGTGTGATATATTGTAACTACAGAAATTATTTGTAAAGGGAGACATCTGGAAAAAAGTCTCCTGCATGTTTTCCTATAAATAATGGAGAAATTTTTCATTGTGAATACAAATAAAGACTTGCACTCTCAGAGACAGTTCTTGGACCTATGACCTCATTCAAACTCTTCATTTTGTAATAATAAATTGATTTTCAATTTATTACAGTGTTCATTCACCTACATTCAATTAATGTGACAAAATCATAAAACTGAGAAGGTTCTTCTGGGTTTTAAAGTAAATAATCTGTTTTATAGCTTTTGAGGCTATCCACAGAAACTTATTCCCATAACTACTGTAATTTTACACATATTTTTATAATGTTGGAGTGGGAGAGTTTTCCAAGTTATTCACTACTGTACCAATTTGTGTGTCTTTTCACTGCTTTCACTGTGGCTTCTATATTTTAGAATTTAAATTCTTGACAACAGAATTAAATGAAAAGGAAGAGCTTCAAAAATCCTGGATTGGAGAAACGGATTCCAATATATTTATTACTGACTACTGAAATCAAGTGAATTTGAACCCTATACCCAAAAATAAAAAAGTTAGATCCTTCCTGAGCTATTATTTTGATAGGGAATGTGTGTGGGGGAAATAATTCTTTTACAAATACTTTTTATTTTGTTGTTGGCTTCTCTACCAAGAGGAGGCTGATATTTTGTTAGGATTGTAAATATCATGGCAGAGTCCTTTAAAAGAAGGACCATTCCTCTGGATCTGGGCACAAATAACTATTCCTCCAGGCATAGAAAAATGAATAATCCAAAATGCTCCATGTCATTCTAATCCAGAAAAGAAAATTAAATCTTGTCTATAGAAACAAATAACAGGAGTCATCAGAGTTAGAAGTTAATAAAACAGAAAAGTTCAACAAAACATTACGTAATTTTTTTTTATTTGTCTCAAATTAATTGACTGGCTATCCCTAGTTATCTCAGTTTAAAATTTGATAAGATACAAAGACAAGGCAGTTTCTGCCTTGATGTTGCTAGTCTGGGTCAGTTTCGCACCTTCCATGTAGATTTAATTTTAGTGAGCAAAAATTGCTTCTGTCCCCAAAAACATTCTGCAGAGTAATATGTATTTCAAGATAAAAATAACTTTCCCTAAAAAATCACCCACCTAGTTTGCAGATGGAGAAAGGCACAGAAGATTATTACTGCTGAGACTGTGGCTATTTCTCTACATGGACAGATATGAACCTAGAAAGCAGCTGCTGGATGCCCTTGGTTTTATGCAAATACCCCCAGTGATAGCGGGTTGTGCAGCAGATCCTTGGCCAAGGCACAAAGATGTACTGCAGATGCCCTGCTCTTCTATCATGCTGACATCTTAAGCACCAAGCAGAGAAAAAGAGAATGTGGCTTGTAAACAAATGACTTTTTCACTTATTATCTGGAGGGGGGGAAAAAAAAGTAATAGATGAGAGAAAGAAATATTCAGTAGTATTCTGGGGCAAGCTGTGGCTGCCGTGCAAGGCTTGGCTCACGTTGACTGAGATACGAAGCAAGAGTGTACTTCTTAGCCTACTGTCGTTTCCCTCATGCTGTTTTTAGTTTAAATACAATATTGAAGAAAGAGAGGAACAGAGTATTGAGTACAACCTGAGTCCTGACTTGCCAAGAGGATAGTGATGCCATTTTCTGAGGATTAGTTCTGGTTAAGAGAATGATAAGATATGGTGACTAGTGCTCACTGGTCTGCTTGGAGGGTGTTTCACAGTGCTCTCATTGCCAGGGATGGCAGGGGTATCTCAGAGGGTAGTTGGGTATGTTTAAAGTTCATCAAACTGGGCACAAGTGGAAGGTTAGCACTGCATCTATCTGAACACACAAAAATACCCCTTATAAGCCCAAGCAGATTGTCTGTTCAGAAACTGGCTGTGGGCACTCAGAAGCACCTTCAATCAATGCTTTTCCTTGAGGCCCTCATTTATTTTCCAGTATGCACATCCAAATGCTGTTATTTCACACCATCTCTGCTCTTAAAGTGTTGATTCTTTCAGACAGAGATTTATACTCATACATCAGAGCTGTGTCAGCCCTTGTGTGCTGTCCCTAACAGCCCTTGTGTGCTGTGGCTTTGAAACATATATGTGTGCTCTTAATCTCCAAAAAAGAAAAATATTCTTTACAAAGTTCTCAAGCTCTCTAAGAGAGCAGTACTTTCAAGCACTACTAAAGCTCACATGGACATGGGCCAAGCCACGTGAACCACTTCATTGCTTTGTGAGTTATGCAAAAGGACCAATTTACATCAGCAAAAGATATTGCCCAAAAGCTTAATTCAGGCAAATGTTGCTTATGGGGTAGGGGATTGCTCCTGCCTCAGCCTTCCATGTGATGGCTCCACTGTCGTGAAAATTCAAAAGCGTTATGAAACAACACCCAATATGAGATATTTACTGGCACTTATGTAGGAAGAACTGCTGTCCTTGTAATCAAAGAAGCTTACTAAGTTCAAACACCCATTTATCGTGCCATTAGCTTTGTACCCAATTTCATAAAGACAAAACCAGCCTTGTGAGTGGAACTCACTGCTGAATTAAAGCTCAAATGGTTGTCCATTGTTCCTTTGCCACAGTACACAGGTTCCTGGTGACATTCAGCTAATGAATTTTCTTGATGATTAACTACCCATTCTATGTGGTCATTGTAATGGAAACATATTAGCTCCTGTTACAAGTGAGGTGGATGTGTCATTACTACAACAAGTGAGCTGGTTTTGATTTTTTTTCCTTCCCCTCCTCCTCTTCTTCCTCCTCCTCTCCCTTTGCCTCCTCCTCATCCTTTTTCTTTCACAAAGTCAGAGCAAAGCAAAGCGTAGAAAAATATCATCAAAATTCAACAACGTACTGAAAAGAAAATACTGCTCTGCTGAGCAATAAAATGTATTTAGATACAGTTTTTTCATTAACTGTTGAATTAGAAGGAAAGTGAAATGCAGATGGGGTATAAACTAGATCCTATTGGAATTTTTACATTTATCTTCATTATAATTGTAATTACACACAATATGATCCAGGAGTGAAAAAAATATAATAAAAAAGACCATGTAGACATTGTAGATGTATTTCTCTGAGAGCAGATCTTATAATTAATTGTGAATATTCTTTTCTTTTGCCCATTTTCATTATAGTTCACATTCTGAGAGTGCTCTACTCTTGCTTAAGCTGCACTGACACCTTGTGGCATTGAAATAGAAGGATCCTAAAAATAAAATATCAAATCTTCATAGGTTATGAGTTACCTTGTTTGCCTTCACAAATGCTGCTCTTTAACTCTGGAGATGGTTAGTGTTGACTTCCTTGCTTGCTTGCTTGCAATCAGAGCTGGAGTCAGTCTGATAAAATCTACCTAAAATTTTGAGATGTCATGACAGAAACGTAGAATGGTTTGATTTGGAAGGGACATTAAAGGTCACCTAGAGTAATATTTTGTCCTGTAAAACTGAATGTGTGTGAAGTCTGTTGACTAAAAAGCCCATATGTGCAAACATGGACACTCAGACCCTCTCTTGCACATATGCACCAAGACACAACACCATTAATTTCCAAGCTGGTGTTTTGTCACCTTGGCAACAGCAAATCATTCAGAAAAACTTCAGGTGTTTTCATCCCTGAAAATGAAGACAAGATACAGGCGGAAATCACCAGCTGAATAAAGATCTCCTAGTGGAAATCCATGGACAGAATAGAGAATTCAGTAGCAAATTAGGCTCCAGTTAACTCCAAAGGAATATATTTTTCATCTTATCAAAGGGAAAGGAAATAGTATGTGATGATCCATTGGAGGCAAAGCAAAAGCAAGTTACTTATATGTATAAAAAAGGTTTCAAGGGGAGGTAGCTGCAGTACTTTCTGTGTCTGTCATTGTATTATTCCCCCACTGAATGCTCCTAAATCCTGTGAGTATTACCAGAGGTTTTATGCTCATACCAAAGGAAACCACATCTCCCTAGGAAATCACAAGAAAATAGGCATACACTTAAACTCTGAAGATGAAGCAGAATTTCCATCACATTCCTGTTTGTGATATCCACTGCTGCTGCAGCACCTCTTATAATACCTTATTTAGCTGCACAAGAACCTGTAGAGATAGAGGAATATTATTATATTTATTTTACAGAATTGAATCAGAGGAAAATTAAGTAGGTTGTCTAACAGGAGAGAAAAAGGATGTGAAGTGAGGAATTTAAATGAAAGCATCAAATAAAAGTGAAGCAGACAGTCTCTGAATTAGCTGGCACATTGGTGTCCAGTTCATTTGTTTCATCCCATTTTTTCTTCATATAAGCTGTCTAATCATAGAATCAGTTGGGTTGGAAAAGACCTCTGAGATCATCAAGTCCAACCCTTGATCTGACACCACTGTGGTTACTAGACCATGGCACTAAGTGCCACATCCAGTCTCATCTTAAAAACCTCCAGGGATGCTGAATCCACCACCTCCCTGGGCAACCCATTCCAATGTCTGATTACTCTCTCCATAAAAAATTTCTTCCTGAATATCCAACCTAAACCTCCCATGGCAGAGCTTAAGACTGTGCCACCTTGTCCTACTGCTGGTTGCCTTGGAGAAGAAACCAACCCTCACCTGGCTGCAACCTCCTTTCAGGGAGTTGTAGAGAGTGATGAGGTCTCCTCTAAGCCTCCTCTTCTCTGGGTTAAACAACTCCAGTTCCCTCAGCCTCTCCTCATAGGACTTGTGTTCTAGTCCCTTCACCAGCCTTGTTGCTCTTCTCTGGACCTGCTCCACTCCTCAATATCCTTCCTGAACTGAGGGACCCAGAGCTGGACACAGTACTCAAGGTGTGTCCTCACCAGCACTGAGTACAGGGGAAGAATCACTGCCCTGATCCTGCTGCCACACTGTTCCTGATCCAGGCCAGGATGCCATTGGCCTTCTTGGCCACCTGGGCACACTGCTGGCTCATGTTCAGCTTCCTGTCAATCCAAACCCCCAGGTACCTTTCTGTCTGGCTGCTCTCCAGCCACTCTGTGCCCAGCCTGTAGTGCTGCATGGGGTTGTTGTGGTCAAAGTGGAGGACTTGGCACTTGGCCTTGTTGAACCTCATCCCTTTGAAATCAGACTATCTCTCCAGCTTGTCTAGGTCTCTCTGAAGAGCCTTCCTGCCTTCCAGAAGACCCACATTCCCTCCTAACTTGGTGTTATCTGCAAATTTGCTAAAGGTACACTCAATTCCCTCATCCAGATCATCAATAAAGATATTAAATAGAACTGGGTCCAACACTGATCCCTGGGGGGCACTACTAGTGACAAGCCGCCAACTGGATGCAGCACCGTTCACCAGCACTCTCTGGGCCCAGCCCTCCAGCCAGTTCCTAACCCAGCATGGAGTGCCCCTGTCCAAACCCTGGGTTGCCAGCTTTTTCAGGAGAATACCATGGGAGATGGTGTCAAAGGCTTTGCTGAAGTCCAGGTAGACACATCCACAGCCTTCCCCTCATCCGCCAGGTGGGTCACCTGATCATAAAAGGAGATCAGGTTGGTCAGACAGGACCTGCCCTTCCTAAACCCGTGCTGGCTGGGTCTGATCTCTTGTCCATCCTGTAGGTGTTTTGTGATTGCACCCAGGATGATCTACTTTGTAACCTTGCCGTGCACTGAGGTCAGGCTGACGGGCCTGTAGTTTCCTGGGTCTTCCTTTCAGCCCTTCTTGTGGATGGACATCACATTCACCACCTTCCAATCATCTGGGACCAGCCCCGTGAGCCAGGACTGTTGGTAAATGATGGAGCGCAGCTTGGTGAGCTCTTCCACCAACTCCCTCATCACCCTTGGGTGGATCCCATCTGGTCCCATAGACTTGTGAGGATCCAAGTGGCTCAGCAGGTCACTAATGGTTTCCTCCTGGATTACAGGGGGGCTAGTCAGATTCTTGTCTCTGTCTACCAGCTCAAGAAGCTGGTTGTACTGAGGATAACTTGTCTTACTGTTGGAAACTGAGGCAAAGAAGGTGTTAAGTACCTCAGTCTTTTCCTCATCTCTGGTGACCATGTTCTCCCCATGTCCAACAAAGAATGGAAGTTTTCCTTGCCCCTCCTTTGGTTATTGATGTATTTGTAGAGGTGCTTCTTGTCATCCCTACCAGAAGTGGTTAGATTGAGTTCAAAGTGTGCCTTTGTCTCTAATTTTCTTTCTACATGACCTAACTCTATTCCTAAATTCTTTATGAGTAGCCAGCCCTTTTTTCCATAGTCAGTAAGCTCTCTTTTTATCCCAATTTCCTTTAAAATCTCCCTGTTCAGCCAGGTTGTCCATCTTCCCCACCAGCTCACCTTTCTGTACACTGGGACAGCCTGCTCCTGTGCTTTCAAGTCTTCCTTCTTGAAGCATGTCCATCCCTCCTGGACCCCTTCGTTTTCAAGGGTTGTTTCCCAAAGTACACTCTGAACCAGTTTTTTGAGTAGGTTGGAATCTCCCCTGCAGAAGGGTAGAAGTTTTATTGATGGTCCTCTTTGCATCCCTGAGTATTGAAAACTCTATTATTTCACGGTCACCGTGCCCCAGTCGGCCTTCAACCACCACATCTCCCACCAGCCCCTCTCTGTTTGTGAACAGCAGGTCTAGTGGGGCCCTACACCTGGTAGGCTCATTTATGAGCTGCAACAGGAAATTATCCTCTATACAATCTAGGAATCTCTTTACACTGCCTCTTCTCTCCTGTGTTGAGTTTCCAACAGACATCCAGCAGGTTAAAGTCACTCATGAGAACAAGGGCTGGCAATTTTGAGACATCCACCAGTTGCCTGTAGAATAATTCATCACCCTCCTCATCCTGGTTGGATGGTTGTCCTGGTTTGAGACCCCTAAAATCCAATTCCTGAGTCCAAGCCCCCCTCTCACATCTCACCCCAGTGTGAGATGGGTTTTCCAGACACAACACAAGATTCAATATGGGGGGAAGGGAATTATATTACAATCACTACACAAATAAATATTATAATACAGCATATACATAATCTTAACTATCTCTCCTATGATAAATCAGTATTTAAATGGATCAATCTCTTCTTCCTCCAATAAAAGTCCAGAAGGGAAGAAGAAAAAGAATCTTTCCACTCTCAGAGCAGCAGCCTCTCTTCTTCCATGCAGCAGTTGTAACTGGATTGTTGTAGCTGGATCTCTTTTCAATACACACCAAGGGGTCTCCTCTCACCCCTCTCGGCCCTTCGACTCCAAGTGAAAGTCTCACCTGTGGACTGCCAACAGGGACAAAACTCGCTTCACCACAGGCATATCATGAAGTGCAGGAGCATCTTCATGAAAGTCCCTTCCTCAGGGGATTTACCTCTGAGTCAGAACGTCTCGGGTAGCTTTCAGTTGAAAGTCTTTGCCTCAAGAGTTCTATCAAAGCTCCTGTACTCTGTCTCAAAACTGCCAGCTTGGCGGCAGCAGCAGCAGGAGGGTCAAGGTCAATCCCTCCGCATTCTGTCTGGTTGTCCTGGTCCAGCTCCGGGATGTCTTTGAGCTTTTCAGCTCCTCTCTCTCTGGTGCTGCATGTTGCATTTTAGGACTTCCATCCAGTAGGAGTCCACCATCCCCACTTAGGAGGGGTCTCAAAAGGATTTTGGGAGGTCTGGTTCAGTTCTTACCCCAAAACTCTGTGTAGGGCTTAGTCCTGCTCTGTCTCCCTCTTCATTAGATATCTCTGTGTCTTCTTGCTTGGCTGCAAGCCTCCTCTTCTGCTTTTCTTATCTCTTGGCTTTCAGCCATAGTCTCTCCATTCACTGCTGTCTCTGCCGCCGTTCCTGCTGCTGCTCACAGTGGAGAAACCTCCCCCAGCTCTTAGCTACAGATACCTGGTCCAGTCTAACACTGTTCCAAGTTTCTGCAGCCCCCCAACCAGGGGCTGGGGGGGCCTAGCCCCCAGTGGGGCTCCGGGCCCCTCTCTCTCTCCTCGTGGTCTCAGAACATGGCCACTCTTCTTCAACAATTACAACATCCCTCTTTTCCAGTCTGGGTGATATGTTTAAATTTTGCGTGAGCGCTGATTGGATCAACCCCAAGGGACACTGCCCCCTCGGGGGTTACCATTTTTTTAACTCCAGGGGGAAAAACCACTTTTTTTTCCCCACCACAGTGGTCTATAACAGACTTCCACCAGGATATCAGCCTTGTTGGTCTTCCTCTTGATTCTGATCCACAAGCACTCAACCTTATCATTACTGACTTCAATTCCACAGAGTCAAGAGACTCTCATATAAAGCCACCCCTCCACCTCTCCTACTTTGCCTGTCCCTTCTGAAGAGCTTGTAGCCACCCATGGTAACACTCCAGTCATGTGAATCATCCCACCACATTTCCGTGATGGCGACTACATCATAGCTTTCCAGGTTATAAAAGCAGGGTTGGTAAACTAACTACAAAGCTATTCATGCAGAAGAGATTTCAAGGGACAATGATTTATTTATAGTTGAAGATTTCTAATTATACCCCTTTTACAAGAAAAGAGATGCCAAAAACTCAGAAGGAAGCTTGATTTTGCATTGCAAAGCAACCCTAACCAATGTACTAAAGTTCAGTTTGGGTCTTGGAAGCCTGCATTCTTCAATGTGTTTGATGTAGGTTCTTGGGAAAGTGAAAATCTGTGTTGAGGGGAAGCCTCATCTATTTTAGACTACTATGGAGATCTGAAATCAGTGGGATATTTTTTTAATCCTTCTTTTTTTCATGCTGAGTAAAATTTTTACATATTTCTGAGTTTCACTACAAACAGTTTTGGAATGTACTTATTTCAACTTACATTGGGTAATTAGTAGAGATACCACTGCTCTGCGCAGACTGACTTCGCTTTTGTACTAATTCAACATAATCCTTTATTTGCACCACTGCCTCTCACAGCAAGTCAGCTCCTAAGAGTTATTTAAAGTGCCTGTGGTTCAGCATGCCCATGAATCCACCATAATATGACATTCTATTTCAAAGTAAGAGTTAAAATCAGGTTATTAAACACTCAATATGATGTGATATATTTGCCATGTACCTTTACTCAGTTTTAACAACATTAATGGCATGAATGTTTCTGTTTGTTACTACTAAAGAACTTTAAGTGCTATAATAAGGATGTATTTAGAAATGTAATGAAAGTCAGTATAAGGTCATAACAAACTGAAGGCATATACATTTTGCTTTTAATTTACTCTAATTAATATATTTCAGGTTTACAGTTAAAACAGCAGGTGAAACTAATTATTTATGTAAAAATTTTTGTGTTGGGAATACAAATATTAGTGACTTTTAGAAATGTAGTTTTAATATTTTTGAACGTTTTTTCAAGCGTTGCTTTTGTTTTCATTCCATTCAATCAAAAACTGCTTTACTTCAGAAAGAAGGCCACAGGCATTGGCACTTGTGTTTTAGTTACTGCTTCAAAAACAAAGATTTGAACTTAGAGGGATCTGATATCCTGCAGAAACATTTCAAACAGTTACAGCAGTGTGTCCATGGGGAGACTGTATAGAAAAAACTTTTCCAAAATTTTTCATTTTAACAGTTTGTCACAGTCCAGCTTGATGCACCACTGCCGATTGGTTCTATGAAAGTGTCCTTCAGCATATTTGAATAAAAAAGAGGTTTTTAATGACTGAGAAAATTTAAATTTGAGAAGACAATGATTCAAAAGCAAAAGTGGGTGCAAAAAATATTCAGAAAAATGTAGATGTTTACTGAAGTGATTCTCAAGATTTGTCTAATCATAATGGACACGTCACTTCCTTCAGATTCAAAGACAACTTCTTAAAAGTTGAGAGGAATTTGAATCTGGTTAAAATAGACTATTTTTGCAGGCATTCATGTTTCTTGTCTATTGAGATGTCTTACAGACAGAAGTGCAATTTCATCTGCTTGTTTGTCCATAAGAAAGGATATTTTCCTTTGACAGTAATGTTACTAAAATTAGTGTTCTGTATTAGAAAATGTTTTTAAGCAACACTACAAAAACCCAGAACCTTTACAGTGACTTTACATAGCATCAATTTTTTGTTTATTTCATCTTATCTTTTGCAAATATAAAATACAATGGATAGGTAGGTTGTTTTGAGACTGGTTGATAGTACAGAATCTTTTGGTTGCTGAGGATTTTGGAAGGATTTTTTCTTTGTTTTGGATTTTTTGGTGGGTCTTGGTTGTTGATCTGGTTTTTTTTAAGGTATTAGAATGGTTTCTCAAAATATTAGTCTACAACAATCAACCATGCAATTTCACAGGTAATAGCAGTAGGCACCAGCCAAGCAAGAATCCAATTTGTAAAAGCCTTCACTTTATCAGACCACCTTAGAAGGATGTTCTGTGTAGTAACCACACAAGCCATTTATAATAAATGACCCTGAGGGAAAAGTGATTAATCATATTTCAGTTGTTAGTCTAGCAAGGTGAAACACATTCCAGTGGAAGAAGATTGCCTTACTGATACATATTTAGAGGTATGAATTCAGGGGCCAAAGTAAATGGGCAAAAAATCTAGAGGTATGTAACTTATTTCAAGAAAATACTTTGTTAAAGGAAGGCTGTGGAGGTTTCTTTTTAACTCACAGTCAAATGAACACTGGAAAAGAGTTATCTCTTCAGTTTGTACATGGACTGGTTACATGGTTGATTGATATATACAAAAAGCATAGGATCACATTAAACAGATGGCACATGAAACACTTCCTTTTTTTTTTTTGTTCTGCTTCCCAAAGGTGGAAACAATTGACACACAAGATATGCCATGGCATATTTCACAGTATACTTTACATTTAGCTGTAACATTGCATACTACTGTTTTCTTGAAATGGGATGCAATAAAACAGTCTTGGTCTCAAAGGTCTCCTCACCAAAATTACTTAGGTTTCTGGTTGTTTCTGGCTTCTTCCAGAAATTTGGTGGTCAAAGTCAACTCAGACATCAGCAGATGCTGCAAAGGGTATTAATCTTTCCCAGCAGCCTTTTGCAGTGGTTCATCACCACTCATCTTGTGCAATGGAAGCATAACGAAACACAAACCAACTTGCGTATTTAAGTAATTAGTGAGGCATATACTATGTGTCTGCAATCAGGCCTAAATATCCAGTGGCATATAGCCACTGGAACTGTTTAGAACCAGATCTGACTACCATGATAGACAACCCATTCTATCAACTTCCTTGGGTACTGGATTTCCACCTGTTATTTCTGGCAATGTCATATAACACTTTTTTTTTTTTTTCTGAATATAAAGGAAGTTGTTGAGAGAAAAGAGTATTGATTTTGTTTCTAATCTAGTATAAGCACACTGAATGGTAATGGTAATATTCATGGGCACTAACACTTCATGATAATTAAAGTGTTATAGCAAAGGGGTTTAATCTTCGGTTGAGATGAGTCTCTGTCAAAGTTCCCATGAGCTTCTAAGAGAAGTCACATGCTGATTGTCCCCTGCAAGGGGGAGTATCATTAAAGATTCTTGACTGTATTAGATAATATATTGAATATCGGCCAGTTATCATAGCCAGCTATAATACAGATTTTTAAAAGTTTCCCACAAACATTTTTTAACAATGTGTTTGTCTAGTCTTTTTAACAAATGAACAGTATATAAACTTTTATCACAAAGGTCTTCCCAGTCTCTGTTTCCTTACAATCAACCATTTCTGTCTGTGAGGTTTTGCCCTGAAGTCCTGTATACTGATATACTGTATTTTGCTATTGTCTGTTGAATAACTCCATCTACATTCCCAACTCACTGAAACATAATATATTTGTTATTTACAGCTTATGCTTGTCTTTATGCATTATGATATTGTTATTGTTATTATTAATCCTTTTATCATGTTACAGTAACAGGTGATAAATTAGTTCTGTTACCAGTCTGTAATTTTTACTCCCTAAAGTGATGCTTTTTACCTCTGATAAAATCTTGCATTAAAGTTTCTTCCTGTAAGATCCTTTAAACCATAAATTTGACTGAAGACTGTTGCAAATGACCAGTGTAAGAATTTTTCTATTTTAATCCCAGTCATCAACCCCTTATCTGTAGGGCAGCTTTTCTCTTTTCAGTGTGAGTCTGTTTAAAGGATTACAAATACACAGGACGAGAACTGACCAATTTTTTTTTTCTTTTTACATTAGAGTACTTCTGAATGCACACTGAGATAATGTTCTAAATTTCTAGCTTTGTAATTTCAGTGAAAGGGACAGATTGCTTTCAAACAAAGACATTAACAAGAGGATTTTAAGGTACTACTTACATTATTTTAGTCAGCATAACTAAAAAAAAAATTAAAAATGTTACAAATAATACATATTGAAAGTTATTGGCAATAGAATTAAGAAAAGGCTAAGAGGTATCAAAACAGCCATTTAAACATCAAATTCAAACTTCTTGCCTTTGCTTTCAAGGTCTTGCATAGCTTATTCAGCTTACTAAAGAGAAGGCTGGAAGGTGACCTGATCACTTTATTGAAGTACATTAATAATAATAATAATAATAATAATAATAATAATAATAATAATAATA
>NW_020884872.1:85975671-85989811 GCF_003945725.1 Corapipo altera | reverse complement strand
TAATAATAATAATAATAATAATAATAATAATAATAATAATAATAATAGCTATCTAGGTGAAGTTCTGCTTGAAAAATATGTAACAAACACATTCCTGGAAGTAGAAGCTGGAACTCAGAATTTTAGGTATTTTACCTCCATAAAGCAAAGTTTTGGGGAGTAAGAGAATTAAAATATTTGATATCTAACCAAGTTAACTTGAGATGGTTCTATGAGATGAGAGACGGAAGATCTCACTCTTAGCTATTATTTTTTTTTTTTTAAGAAAGGGTTATAAAGTATTGCAACAGATTGCCATGGGAAGTGGTGGAGTCACCATTCCTTAATTGTTCAAAAAATGTGTAGACATGGCAATTGAGGATATGGTTTAATGCTGAAGGTGGTGGTACTAGTTTGAGAGTTGGACTTGGTGATCTTTAAGGTCTTTTCCAACCTTACTGATTCTGTGATTCTGTATTTTTCTACAAAAAGGCAAATGCTTCACACAACTTCAACAGAAGTTGAAAAGACAATACAAGGAACCACAAACTAGTCAGCCTCACCTCATTTCCTGGAAAAGCCATGGAGGTGAGTCTTTCCAGAATACATTTCAGTTTATGTGAAGGAGGAGGTGATCAGGAGTAATCAGCATAGATTTGTCAAGGACAACTCAGAGTTGATCCAATGATTGCCTTCTATGACAAAAATGGCTGGATCTGTGGCTGAGGAGAAAGCCCTAGCTGTCATCTGCTTTGTCTTCAACAAGGCTTTTGGTCCTGTCTCCCTTTTTGGAGACTTCCAAGATTCTTTCTAAGCAACTTAGTTTGAATTCAGATTTAATCAACCTTTGAAGAGAAGATTGTACTAGAGATGTCCTGAGCTCCCTTACAGCCTGGAGGACTTCTGTGATCTTCAGTAGGATCTTGTTCCACAAGAGCACTGGGATCTAACATGGTCTGAATCACTCTTTTTCAATGTCTGTAAAGGCAGTCACTACAGTCTTAATTTAAGGGAGCTCAATGTAGGCCCTAAAATTAGAGAGGATGTACCCAGGCAAATTGAGGTAATGGGGTTACCTCTATTTGGAGTCCCTAGAAATGGATTAGAGTATGGCATGCTTTTCTCCAGAGACTAGCAAATTTTCTATAGTTTATGAGGGATTTTATGTCATTAGACAATGATGAGTGCTCATTCTGGACTTTGCAAAACGGAAGACTTAAAAATAAGCCACTGGGAAAGAAAAAATCTCTTTTGCAGATTTATTTCCATATTAGAAGTGCAACACTATGTACCAAACAATTTCAAACACAGATAAAATATAAGTGATTATTACTGGGATTATATTTGTGGCTCTTTTAAACAGACATGAAAGAAGTTATGGAGATAACATCATGAAAAAAAACAGCACAAATCTTATCATCAAAATGGTTTGTGAGGCTATAATTTCAATTTAGCTTTGTTCTTTCATAACACAGGACAATCATAGCAGATTAGGATTTGTCGTCACAAACACTGTGAGCTGCACCACAATTACCTTGTTACATGAGCACCACAAGTCTTGTTGGTGCCTTAGACAACATCCCTCTTGCAGTGTCACTATACCTTATCATAAATGATACTCGTTAACAGTGCATGCATAGTGGTGACTTGTAGATGATTTAAAATTTTATTTAAAACCTTATTGGGTGGAAGCCTACCTTATTGGGTGGAAGCCTACCTTCTGCTGGATATCCAAAGTCCATCCATATTAAACTGTTTATTTTTTCAGTTTGTGATTGTTCCTAACTCTGTTGCCTGTTTTACAACTCCTTCCCCAATGTGTTAGAGGCATAAGTCATTAAAGAGTCCTGGTTGTGCAACTGAAAGTGAAACAGCATGAAAGGCAGCAATAGCTGGGATTAGGACTCAGGAGTTTTGAGCATGTTCTAGTCTTTATCCTATTAATATCAGGCCATTTTGTCTTTATGTTCCCTCTGGTCCTCTCCTCTGGAGAATTTGTTACTCAATGAGATACTAAGACCTTAAATTCAAGTAGGATTTCTGTAATACAGTGTTCTGTACTCCTAATTTAGGTTTTCTGAACAACCTGCTGAGGGACAAAAAAAACCAATAGACAAACAGTCATACAAAAAACAACTCCTCATCCCAAAAAACACCCCAAGAAACAAACAAGATTTCCAAGTATAGGAATTTATTTCTTGCAAAGGGTTGTTCTATCTTGGCAATTTAGATAAACTTGGCAATTTCATCAACTTCAGAAGAGACTGGACAAAAACTGTATAGCTTCTCTGGACCATAATATACATGTTGAGTTCTGAATGTAGAACTTCAGTTTGATTTTTAATGTTCTTTGACTTGTCTTCCCAGTATAATGTTACATTCCCATTTCAAACTAAATATATGTGTAGCAAACAGGAGAGTTTACTTATCTGCTTCATAGAATACTATTGGACTATATCCTAAGTCTATAAATATTATTTATCATTACCTTTTAAGTTATATACAGGAAAGAAGACATTTTTAAAACACACAAGGTACTCAACTTTTTTCAAATGAGAATAAATTTTGGACAAATCCCAATCAAACAGACTGATATTCAGCAGAGAAATTTTCTGATTTCACAATATTTAGGGAGACCAGAGCTGTCTTTCGAAATCCCAGATTTTTTAGATTAGCTAGAAAAGCAGAAAATAAGGTGATTAGGGACACAGACTTCACATGATGGTGAAAGCAAAGACATTTATTAAGTATTTCAGTAGGCTTTTTATACCTTTTACACAATAGGCTGCAATTGCTCATTTAAGTCATGAGTCCTTGCTGCTAGCTACAAAATTAAAATATTTTTACCTATGAGCAACATTAGTTCCTTTCATCCTTTGTTCATGTTTCTCTTTCTGCCCTAGGGAACTGCTTGTCCTTACTTTTCCCATGGCTTCCTTCCCATCAGGGTAACAATGTCCATTTCTTGGTGTTTTTCCATATTAGAAATCCCTACACTGTACAAAGGCAGAGAAAACACAATTTAGATTTCAGGAGCATTTACCTCAAATGTCATACTCATTATCCACCATGTCAAACTGAGGTGCAAAGGACCCATCTTGGGCCCTTTATGATTACTTCAGTCCTAGCAAGCTGGGACAGAGACACTATCTCAGAGAACTCTGCCCCAAAAATTACTGTGAAGTTTTAGTAGACCATCATATTATCCAAATGGGTTTTGCATCTACAACTGTCCTTGCTTCTTTAAAATTAGTGTAATAAGTACACCACATGAAATTCATATTGTATCTTTAACTAAATATATTACTTTTCTTTGCACCGTAAGTACTTTTTCATATGTATTGATCGATAGACTTGTTTGCTATTGCTTGTCATGGGTAAGACAGCATTTGTCAGCTACACTTTTAGATCAGACACTGTTAACAACTACTCTTCTTTTTACTAATGTTTGTGGATGTAACAAAAAAGCAGCAGGATATAAAACCTATTTCCTCTGCTAACATGGATTTACAAATGCACACACAGCACTGAACCTGTCTCTCTTGAGTTGCTAGTGATTTATAATGTTATTTTCCTTCTTGAATGTGCTGTGTAGAATAGACAACTGCTTTATAAAGTCATCTTGAGTATCAGAAAGTTGCGTGTCATAATATTGACTTGATACTTCTTCAATGTTGCTTTTTTATCAGGTTGAAATAATATGTTTGACTAGCATTCCTAATCTAGTTTTGATCACCCACGACTCCTGTTCACAGGTGCTTGCAGATGTATCAGAAAATCACCTCATTCCATTTATAAATAGAATCTCTGCATATATATCTTATTTTAAGAAATAGCACCTTTTCCTGGCAAAAGCATTTCA
Organism: Corapipo altera; assembly: GCF_003945725.1. Lineage (NCBI taxonomy): Eukaryota > Metazoa > Chordata > Aves > Passeriformes > Pipridae > Corapipo > Corapipo altera. The sequence continues at coordinate 85,985,970 of NW_020884872.1, read as the reverse complement.
AAGTTGGTTGTGATAACTATTGTAATATCTAGGTTATAGAGAATGAGAGTAGCATCCACTGTGTTTATAAAGAAGGGTGGAGTCAGAATCCACCTAGAGATGTACAGTGAAAGAGGAATGGGTAATGTTGACAAGCTTAACCACAGAAATTTAAACTAACTATAAGGAAAAAAACAGTGCAGAATGAGAATGATGAAACACTGGAAAAGGTTTCCCAGGTCAGAGTAGTGTCTCCATCCCTGAAGATATGCAAAACTCACATAAACAAGATACTGAGCAACCACACGTCTTTGAAGATAGTTTGACCTGAGTCCAGTTTTGGAACACATGATCTCCAGAAGTTCCTGACCACCTAAAGTTTTTTTTAATTGGCTACCCGAGTTTCTGTTTACTTCTTTGGGAATTAATTATCCTAAAGTTTTATTATTTTGAATTTTTAAAAACAAAACTGCTCAGTGCTTTCACTCTAGCGACAAAAATCTAAATGATTGGCAAATATTGGTGAGAGATGGAAATGTACTTTAGTGGATAAAATAAGCTAACAACAAACAGAAAACTGAATTTGGATGATCCAAGGTTAATATTGGAATACTCAAACTCAACATAGAAAAGTAATTCCCTCTGTTTCTGAAAACTATCACAGAAGGCTATAAAACTCCTCTCTCCCAGTAAAAACAACTGCAAATCGTAGTGTTTTCTTGATATACAAATATTTCTACTACTTTAAGCTATCAGTGATGTTCTAAAAACTTTCATTTTCCTCTTTTCAGCTTAGATGGGGTGAATTGCTACAGTATGATATTAAAAATTACTTTGCAGAAGTTAAGCCATTTGAAGAAAACACAATCACTGACTCTTTACAGAAAATGAGGAAACTAATATAATTCTTGAAAGTCAATCCATTTTGAGGTAATGCACAAGTTTCTCTTCCAACATGAACTTACAAATACCTAAAGATGTGCAAAGTTGATAACGTTCAAATAGAAACTGAGAAATGGAAAGAGTTTATGAATATACTGATGTCCTTAAAACCAGCTGATCATCACATGTTTAGGAGCAGTTCTAATAGCAAGAAGTATTCAGAATCATCCTATTTATCTGACTGTCAGTGATGAAGGAGAGACAACTCTGGTAAACAATTCACATCAGTAGTAAAATGAATTGCCCTCTGGAGATGGTTCTCTACTAAGCTAAGTAGCTAAAACTGGCTAAGAGTTTACTGCTCACCTAGGGTTTCTATCTTAGTTGAAATGAATCCAGGCTCAACTTATTATATGAAATAGCCTTTTTCTGCTTCAGGAAATGAAATGAGCAGTAACATAAAGAAACTCAACAAATATTAATGGGATAAAAGCTGAAATGGTTACCTGATTATGCAAAAATTATTGGCAGAGACCTAGAACATTATTTAACAAAATTATACCATTAAAACCATTTGAGTAGAGCTACAACAGAAACGCTTGACACAGCAAGGGCTAAAACCAGGATCTGATCCTTTGTCTAAGTCCATACCTATGGGTACATCTCCAGCAATTAATGCAGTGGATCAAGGGCCATTCTCCACTGCTGAGACTAAACCCCACAGCACATTTCTCCAGGCAGTTGAATTATTTTCCATACTAAAATAGGATAATTTCTACCATTCTGCTAGATTAGAGCAGCCTGTGGTTTGTGATATTCTTCAGACCATGGTGGATATTTGTTGAGAGAACACAATACATGACAAAGCATATGACACATAGGCCCTTTCTAGGTCCTTTCTAGCTTAGTAACACAAATGGATCATAACATTGAGTTTGACAGGGAGAGGTTGTCTATTGGGATGATGTTCTGCCACAGATTTTTCTAAATTATGTTGGATAAAAACTGTTAAGGGATATGAGCTATAGCATCTAGTTTTGGACACCTCCTTAATCAGATCCTAAATGTCGTTCAATAAGATTAAGGCTTAGTGTCCTTACATAAGCATCACTTCCTCAAAGGAACTTTCTTATTTTGGTTCTTATTTTGGCAATATTTTCTGTTCCTTCCTAGAGTAATTTGTAAGGTTTTTTTCCAGTGGAATAGTTTCCTAATATAAAGGTACTGCACCTGCACTAGGATCCAGTACCTACAAAGTGAAGGTGAACACAGTGCAGTCTGGAGAGGCAGAGGGTAAGCCAATAACACTACAGTATTCACTGCTTGATTTGATTTCTGGTCAGTGGTGTGATTTCCCCGAAATGAACTGTGACATTCCTACAGCTGCTTCCTCAGCATAGAAAATAGGATTCTGCTAACCTGGGACTGCCACAAGAGAAAATGCTTACCTGCTTTAGCTCTGTACATAAACTAAGAAAAAAAATTCAATTCAGCTATGTGATTCAGTTCAATCATAATGATTCCCTTTTAGAAAATAAGAAAGACTACACATTTAAAAATATGTAGTGAGGACCTATTCTTGTTATTATTCAATAATTTCATATAAACAAAATCCTTTCTCAAAATGAATTTAAGATTGCGATCTTATTTTGTACAGATGCTAAACTTAATAGGAAAAAGGTTTAAAATTAGTATCTTCCTGATGGCATTTCTGTGTGCTTTAATAGAGCCATCTGTATCACTTTCCTTTTCATCCTAGTTTAATTTTTAACATGCATATAATTTTATTCCTTTGATTTGGTTTACTGGCTTCATCCATCACTTCACTAGGAAGAGTTGAATAAAAGGTGAATAAAACAATAGAAGTTTAAAATAAAAATGATCCCCAGTTGAGGCAATTTCATAGAAGTAGATCTAAGTTTTTTTATATAACATGTTGCATCTGTTTCGTTTCTATGACATTTACTTACTATACAGTACATTTTTCACAGCAAAGTCCCACAATGCTATTCAATGAAAATATTTTCTTAAGAATCCATAAGCAAGCTGATTTGATGGTCTCTTCTCATATAACATGTTTAAGTTCTTTTCATTAAAGTCTTGAAATGACAGATACCTCAAGTTATAAATGCAAAAGCAGCTTAAAATTACTAATTTTATACCCTGGAATGGTAACACACAATATTTTTTATTAACCTGCAGAAACAACTTGGTTCACATGTGTGTGGTTTCTCATTTACTATTACATATATTAATCACTAGGCTTTTTAAAAATTGTTTCTGTCAAATAATAAGATATCAAACCAATAGTCTTTATTTTACTTTTCATTGCATCAACATAGAAAAAAATACAGTAAAAATCATATAGAGATAAATGGCTAAATCCCTCAGTGCCAACTCCAGCTTTCCTTTGACCAGGATGGAAGAAAATCTGATGCTGAAAAACACCCTGACACCTTGACAACATCTCTAAAATACATCGGATTTGAAATTCTGTGTATGTTCCATGGTGTTGACACCATATATATTTCTGCCAGCACAGAGTATGAGTTTTAGGAATGACAGATGAACTGCACCACTGAGAGAAGTTATTCAACCTCATCTCTAACTTGTTCAGAGACATGTTCAGTTGACTTAAAACTGAGTTATGTTGCAAAGGAAGAAGGTAAAAGCTAAATCACTTTCCTCCAGCATGGACACCCATTTGCAATGGCAAAGATTTGTTTTTGAAACCCTGATTGAATGTTCTGCTGGAATTGCAATGAATCAAATCAATGCTTGAATTAAACTACATGTTATGATGGTCTTAAAAGAGCAATCCAAGAAAAACAAAAATTTAAACAAAACAAGTTGGAAATGTTAAACTATTATAACTACAATATTAAAACAAAAGGACTTACCAATCTGTCAGTAATATTTTCATTCCAGTCTTAACAGTGATTGGAGTCTGGGGGAAAGAGGAAGTAGAGATTCATCTCAGTTGCTTTATACAGCAAGGTAGGAGTCAGAGGAGGTGCTAGGGAATCAGATGCCTCAGGTCAGTTGAGTCACCTCCAGCTCATCAGTGCAGTTTCCCAAGTCCTGTGTGATAACATAGATTTACACCAAAATGGCATCTGAGAGCAAGTATTAATGCGGAAATTCATGTTTTTGTAGTTTTATATTTTATGTAGATGCCTTTATGATATATAAGCTATAATTTTATAAACTATTATAAAACTACACAAAATTAGATTTTTTTATATTTCCTTGATGTATCATAATGACAATTGACTAATTTCCTAAAATCACAGGACTTGTGAGGCAAGTCAGATGTCTTGAATCAAGTTCTACTCTTTGGCTTTTATTTATGAAGTAAATTGAACAAAATTATATTTGATACAGTAAGACTTTTATGGTTTTATTGTTGTGGTTTAACCTGACAGGCAGCTTAACACCATACAGCCATTCACTCACTTACTCTACAATGGGATGGGAGACAGAATCAGAACAAAAAAGTAAAATACATGGGTTAAGATAAGGACAGTTTATTATGACAGAAAATAATTTTATCCAATATGAAGTACTAACCTAAAAAAAAAAGGGAAAAAGATGCAATTTCTCATCTCAACAGTAAATTAAGCATTTGGAAATTTATTGAAAACATACCATCTGAGTAGAAAATTTTCAGTACATTATTTAATTCTAAACTCAGAAATTAATTACAAAAAAGTAAATCACCTCAGAGGGTAAAAAATGAAAGTCGCTGAACTGATACAAAAAGTCTATAAGAGAGTTCCCACTGACTATAACACTTGAAGACACAAGTCCTGTTTTTGAGAATAATAAACTATATCTAAGCTGTAGGTTCATTAGGAAAGAAATATTTTACTGTAGATAGAATTTTACCATAAATGCGGAGTCAGAACATATTAAAAAATGTTATACCATATTGAGTGATAAAGAAACCCACAAAATCTAGACATTTACCTCTCCAGTGAAATATGGTATATTTGTTTACAATTAAATTCTGACCATAAAAATAAATATTTATAATCACAGAGTAAGACATTCCTGGCCTATGGGATATATGCAAAGGTACTGGATCTTATTTCTCCTTCATGTCCCTATAGCCATCGTCCAACTCTTCACAAAGCTGTGGAGAGTTAAGTAATTCTGTTAATAAGAAAATTAATTATGATAAATATAAAAATAAGATCACATTAATTTGGTAGGCACTAGTGCATTAGTAGTACACAGACACCAAAGACAGAATCAAGTTATTTCTGTTTTGTCAGATGATCTTCTACTAAAAAACTGATCAGCTTAAAACTGATGTGTCAGACAAGAAATTGTCTGAGCTAAGCTCAATATGGCTTTAGGCTGCACTGAAGTATTTAAATTAACAGAAGTAAAATTAACAAGGCCGGTGAAGATGCTAAATGTTATTGGACTAAAATGCCAATTATTTCTAAACACAATGACCAAATGAGCTACTTTAACCCCATTTTTTTGGATTATAAAGGCTGTTACCTGAGAAGATGAAATATTCTATATACAGGGGTTTAAGAAGCTGTCACTAAAACCATTACGATAATTTAAATAGTGACAACAGTAAAAAAAATGGCACTCCATAGACTGTAATCTCAGCTCTGTTTTCCTTTAATACCAAACCCTGTACACTCTGTGTACAGGGGTTCAATACTTCATCTGAAGAAATGCCGCTCAGTTTCCTTCACAAGCAGATAATGACAGGAAGTATTCCTAACTGCATTAGTCATTCACAAACACTGGTAAGCACTGTGAGATTTTATTCCAACATCATTTTATGCTTCTGTGGTTCAGAACTTTAATGAATTAGATTGTGTTTTCAATAGGAGGCTCTATGGTATAAGAACATCAAATAAGTACCTCCATAAACTGCCTGTTTTCAAACTTTTTACGAATTCTTTCCTTCAAACAAGCTGATCACATCATAAAGACATAATGAACCCATGTAAATAATATGTTGTTTTCTGGCTCCTTATCAACCTTAGAGCTAAATCTTGATTCATTATTACTAGTGATGGCTTGTTCTTATCAGGATCGGAGACACCAAATTGTAGGACATTAGTCTGAGGAGGTTTTTATGTTGTTATTTGGTTTATTCCAACTGTTTGTTATCTTCTGATTCCAAAACCTTCTCTGAAGTTGCATCTGCTTATGATATGGTTGTGGATGTGTGTCGTAATTAGTCTGAATTTCTCTGTAACTCATACCAAACAATTCTCTCAATTTTTACCTTCACTACATAGCTATTTACAATGAAAACTGTTGCCTATTTTCAGCACTGCTAACCACACACTGAAAGTAAGGGCATAGGAAAAGCATTAAACAGAGGGAGGAACCATCTAATACAACTGAACAGATGTGATTGGAGACATGAAAGGCAGAAAAGAAACAAATTGCAAAAAATTAAGAAACGTAAATGGTCTTAATGAATCTATTGCCCTCTACAACTTCCTGAAAGGTTGTTGTGTCAAGATGGGAGTCAGCCTCTTCTCCTAGGCAATTAGTAATAGGACAGGGGAAATGGCTTCAAGTTGCACCAGGGGAAGTCCAGGTTAGATATTAGGGAAAGTTTCTTCACTGAAAGAGTAGTCAGGCATTGGAACAGTGTGCCCAGGGCAGTGGTGGAAGTGTTCAGTAAAGGAGTAGATGTGGTACTTCACAGTATGATTTAATGGGCATGGTGATATTTCATTGAAGGTTGGACTTTATCTTGGAGGTCTTTTTGAACCCTAATGATTCAATGAATCTATACCAGATGATTTATGTTGTGGAATATTTCCCAAAAGGCACCAGACTAGCCATATGGAGTGTTCATAAATAGGGCAGAAAAAACCCATACAAGGTTTTATGGAACAGTGATGTTCCCCAAGAAGTGGCCTAAATGTCTGAAGACTGTTTTCTGTCTCTGTCTCTTTTGAATTACTATTAGCATAATTAAGGCAAAAATGTAGAAATTCTTTTGACTGGCAAATTAGCTCCCACTGTCAGATCATAGAGTCTATGTTTAGGTCAGTGTACAGTAAGCCCATGGAAAGGGTGGTTTCTGAAGTACCTCTTGATTATTATTATAATTAGATGAAACTCAGAGCAAAGAAGATGTGAATTCCCACCATTCTGTATTACATTCTGCATTCTCACATTTAACTGACAGTAGCAATTTGTATCCTGTCTATTTATATATATAAGCTTTACTGAGATATTTAAGACAAACTTGGTCACCACTTTTACGTTATTCTGCAAGAAGGACAAACACTGATGTTTCACCTAGAATTATGGAAAACATGTTCTTCCCCTAAGTTTACAGTTATTAAAATAGTTTTTGTTAAAGACAAATAAGATTTAAGTTACATATTAATGACACACAAATTGCTTAGATAGAATAGTAGACGCATAAAAAATGTGTTATGGAGGAGGTGAAAATAGAGGATGTTGCACTTGACCTGTTGCAATGATGAGGAAATGGCCAGATGACTGGAGTGAGCTAATTGAAGATAATAAATCACAAAGGACATTTTGGTGAAGTCTGCCATGGGCAAGAGAGTCTATTGAAAGGGCAGGAGTAGAACAACAACCCCAAATGATGTGTCAGAGTCACACCCTGGTACTTGTTCTGCTTCAAAATCTGCACCAGCACCACAACACAAGTTAATTAGCCATACATAAGAAACATTTTTGTTAAGATATCAGGGGGTTCACAGTTAGAATATGCTACATTGCAGTTTTCTGATGCACCCTTGAATCAATCTCCTTGTGCGTACATACCATGAAAGTTCTGAATTACAACTACCTGAACTTCATCCAGTTCACAGACAAACAAGGATAAGGAATTGTAATTATTTTCACATAGGCTTTTCTTTTCTGCATACTGATTATTGACGTTCCCAGGCCACTACTCCAGTCTGCTATGCAGACATAAGGACAGAGGATCTGTTCATCCAATTATTTTGAAATTCCAAGAAATTTTGGTGATGGGAAAGATCTAAGTAGTCATTCACTTTTAGAACTATGCAATTCAGAGATTATCTACTTGCAACTGGAAGACCACAGAACTGGGATTTATTTTTTTCTACATTTAGTTACAGAAAACTTAGACTCTTAGTCTAAATTGGGTTTCTTTTTTTTTTCTATAAGTGATGGAGAGAGATAATCAATTCCAGATTCATTCAATCCTAAAATAGACAACTAAGATAAATGAGGGACTGTCTGAGCAATCCTGTCTCACTTAGTTGGCCTCATGACTGGCTTAGGCAAGACCCCTAACATTTATATGGTTAATATGACATGATTGATTCTACCTCAAAATACACAGATCTCATTTTTTCCATGTTCTACCATGTGTTTGTAAGGGAGCATTAAGTGTCTAGATGAAAATAAATTGCAGGCCTTTTCATAAGGATAGTGCAATAGATGTGCTCATAAAACCATGAAGGAAAAGTAAGGAAGTCTTGGTCCATTTGTCAGCAAGGGACATGGATATTCCACTACAATAGTTATTTGGTTAGAATTAAGACTAAATAATCATCTCTGCTGAACAGAATAAGTAATTAGTACTAATCAGACAGTCAGTGATCCTTGTGTAAGCCTATTGTGCTCTCAGTGCTATAGAAGCACGCACATGTAAAACTAAAACACAAATGTATCAATGCATAATGAGTAAAAGGAGTATTTCTGCATATTACTTCCAACATACATAAGTAATTGACAGCCCATTACTGCATAATTAGGAATAATAATCAACAATTTAACAAGAAACTCAGATTTCAGAGGCGGAAAGTCTCTAAGTGTGAATTTTGCTAAAAATTGCAATTGGTTTGCAAAGATACAGATCAAAAAGCACACAGATGAAAACAGGCTACTCAGGTATAACCTCATTCCCATGCCACTAAGCTACTTCAGAGGACACTGGGGTTGGGAGCTGAGACTGTTCCACCACCCAGCAGCCATCAGGAGAGGCCACTATAACCATAGGGACAGGTTTCCAAAATCCAACACCCCTGAAGGTAAAACACATACTTGTTTTGACAAAACTGCACTTGAGTACAGCAAAACTTAGTTCTTAGATGCAAGAGATCCATATGCTGGCAATAACCAAAGTGGCATTTGAGAAACCTTTGGCATTCATAGATTAATAGAATTGTAAAATGGTTTTGGGCTGGAAGGGACCTTAAAGATCATCTAGTTCCAAGCCCCCTGCCACGGGCAGAGACACTTTCCACTAGACTAGGTTGCTCAAAGCCCCATCCAGCCTGGCCTTGAACACTTCCATTTAATCTCCACTTATAAGTAAAAGTTATGTAGTGTGAGGATGCATTTGATCAAACCCAGATATTAAATCGAATGTATGATGTGGCAAAGACAGTGTTTTTTTCAGTCTATTTCAGTATATCACAAGTTTTGCTGTGATTCATTTAGTCAACAGCAGGTCTTCTCATCAAATCAAAACATCAGCCTAGAAACATCCCAGTCAGAAAAGTTTAAAAGAAGGAAATGATGTAAAGTATGTTATTTGCCTTTACAATACATTTACAATAAAAGGATAATGTATTTTAAACTTAGGATTTTTGAAGACTACAGCAAGAATGAGGAAATGCAAAATGAAAATCAGCTGTCCACAGCAGGTATGATAAAATATCTGATTTGATTGCTTCTGTTCAGCATCTACGAACTTATAAAGAATAGCTAATGTATACAACAGAGTGGAGGAAAAAAGCAAAATAACATGCTGAGACCTACTGCCAAGGAACAGCACCTTACCAAGGCACAAAACAAGATTTTAAGAACACAGAAATTCAAATTTTCTTAAATCATCAAGTCACATCTGATCAAATCTCACTTAAAGCTTTGCTTATAGGTTGGTATGCAAATATTTGTAGACATAGAATCTCCAAGCAGAAATTCCCTTCCCCTTCTAACTGGTGAGTGGGATGACATTATCTCCCTTGCAGTGGAGTTGACAATGAAGTGGCAGCAACTCCCAGTTCACACAGAGAAGATGTAAAAGCGACTTCTACCCTGTGCTATGATGTACATAGTGGAATTTATCTCACTTTGCTGTTGATGCCCTTAGAAAAGACACCTGCATTGGGGATAATCACTTGAGCCTCCATCACTAGCACTGGCAAGAAACAGGCACTTTCAGAGCTTAATTACCTAATCCTTATACAGACATATTTCACCTTGTGCTTATGCAAATCTGTTCTCACTTTTATTTGGAATCTCTCTACCATATTTCCCAGTCTGGAAGAGCAGCTGCATCTCATGCAAGGCAGCAGACACAAATAGATGAGGACAGGACAAACTTGCTACTGTCTTACATATATTTTCTTTTTCCTGAGGGGGAAAAAGAAAAAAAAAAAAGAGGGAAGGGAAAGGAAGGGAAGGGAAGGGAAGGGAAGGGAAGGGAAGGGA
>NW_020884872.1:85822801-85975571 GCF_003945725.1 Corapipo altera | reverse complement strand
GGGAAGGGAAGGGAAGGGAAGGGAAGGGAAGGGAAAGATGCTGATTTTGTTATCCTCAGAAACATCGTCAGTTATTTTGAATCCCCTGATTCAGTAATCAGCTATGATCCTACATAAGGTACTTCCACAATTTATGTGATAACCTCTTCAGCAAAAGTAATAGTCATTATCAAAAACCATTTTAAAAGACTTGAAATGAGCTTGATATTGATTTCCTGTCCTTTTACTAGTTGTTTCATTAGAGTTTTCATTCTTTTATGCACTAAATCTGGTTTCATGCCTTGAAGCAGTGATGTTATCTTGCCAATGGAAGTGTTTCTTACACCTTTTTCTTTCCTCTGTTGCAATCATGCAAGGAAAAGATACAAATAGCTTAAAAAGAAAATGTTTACTCAGCAGTAAGGCCTGGTTCATGCAGTGGGGTTTTTTTTCTGATTTAGATTAATTCTCCCAGCTAGGAATTTCTGAAGGTTGCATCTTACGGCTGTATAAACTTCTAAGTAGATGTTTTTGCTGTTTGAATATTTGATGGTTTTTGGTTTGGTTTGGTTTTTTCTGATGCTCTGGGATATATGTCTAATTGATATTTTTATGCTTTTCACATGGGTTTGCCAGTGCTGGATGCACAATGTCCTTGTTTCCAGGAGCTGGTAACTCACTGCAGTGCCCTGAGGATCCCAAGTTTGTCTGACTTTGTAAGCCCTTATGCATCCCTGGAGTCTGCTTATTTTATGTAAGAAAAAGAAAATAATTAGTCCCTTTTTGATATTTCCCTTACACCATAAAATTATATACCCATCTTTTTCTGTCTGTAAGAGCATTATTTATTGTTAATGGCCTAATCATCCTCCTCTTCATTATCATCATGGTAGCTGGAGGGTTTTGCTGAAATGTCTGTGCAAAACCAGTTTAAAGACAGAAGACAAAAGTTTTCACCCTGAATACTTGACAGTCTTCTAAGAATGATCAGGGGAAGAACTGGAGAGAACATGAGACTTGAGGCATGTTTTAACTGCAGATGCATTGAAGCATAGAAAGACGTGAGCTTGCTTGAAACAAGCTGTCTCAGATACCAGCAGCACCTGGAAAAGATCATGGGCTGATTTTTCTCTATTGAGAAGCAAATTAAATTAACCCATGTGTTGCTCACTGCTTCCTTGGTGTAACTGTTTTCAATATGTAAGCTGGGGACAGGTATTGTGCAGCATTGCAACACTGACCAAGCTTACTGCCAAAGGAAAATCACATCTGTCCCAGCACAACCAGGAACAAAACCTCATGCTGCTTCTCATTTCATTAGTGTGAATGTTCAAAAGGAACTGCCAAACTGCAGGGATTTGAAGAAGAAATGAAATTAATGTATTAAAAAATTGCCTTTACCGTTAGGGTTCTCTAGAGCCTGACCATGCAAGGTCCATGCCATGGTTCCCCCTTTACAGGATCCAAGCTAAGACAGTGAGTGCTTTCATCACACAAAACACAGGTGTATCATGAATTTATACTTAAAGTACTCATCTGCAAAACAGCTGTTTAAAGTTATAAAACCCAGGAGAAATCCAGACAGCTTTTGTCAATCTTTAGTGTTAGTTTTTAAAAAATTAGTTAAAAGACTCTTTGGGCAACTCCATAACTACACTCAACTGTTGCGTTCTCTCTAGCTGCTGCAATTGATAAGCCTCACCATTACCTCTGGGTCTTTAGTTGTTAATTCTTGATTAACAAAAAAATGAGAAAAAAAGAATTTTTTCCTATTTTAAGGTTAAAGCCAGTTTTATGTGTTTATAAAGTAAGTTATGTAACACATTCAACATCTCTGATTAGCTGTTCTCTCTCATAAAACAGCCCCTACCTTATCAATGCAGAAGCATAATGTACCTCTTTCACAATTTGTCTTTCAAGGGAACATTCAAACAATAAATGACTGTCCTAGAGGATTCATAAATTTTAAGACTGAAAGAGATCATTAAATCTAAATGTAACAGTTTCACCCAGTAAGCCCCATAAATTGTATTTAACTAAATTGTTATACCAGAAAGGCCCTCATTTTTGATTCAAAACCAGTCAGACAGAGAGAATTTAGCAATTCTTTCAATGCAATTTTTTAGCATCTTATGGCAGCCACTTGTAAACATTTACAACCAAATTTCAATTATACCTGCAGCATCATATTCTATCTGTTGTTTTCTTTTATATCTCTTGAGTATATTCCATTACCAATCAAGCAAAAGTTTAATGTGAAAACTGTACCTCTCCTGTCCCACATTTCACAATCACAGTAAACATGGTTCTATGGAAATGCTGATATTTATCTATTTTATATTAAAAGTTATTATTAGTTGTTGGGATTTTTTTTCCCAGAGTTGTTCAAAATTTCTCCCTTATATTTTCACTCTTCAGAAAACAAAAGCTTATGATATTATAGAATTCTATAGAAAAACCACATGGGAGAATTCTTATGGGATTCCTGAAGCCTTACTAGCAGAACCAGTGGGATGTCTCTCTTATCACTTTGTACTCTCTATCACACCTTACCATTCAGGTTTAGGAAAAAACCCAAAGATCCCTTTAAAATAATCTCATTTCCTTATGTAAATTTTATAGCCTAAATTCTAATAATATTAACATTTTCTCATTGATTCTTCACAGTATTCACAAACAGAGCCCAGGGTCTATTTTTGAGAACAGTGATGCCCTGTGTTTCATTTTCTAGCACTGGTGATACTTGCTAAAAAGCCTTTATCTAAATACTCGGACAACACTGATTTGTGTTACCTATATTTTGGAAGGGTGGACAATGAGAAAATTAAGCAACTTGCCCACTTCACACTGAAGCAGAGCAAATCACTTTTTTTTTGTATTCTTCTGTCTCATTGCTGTAGCATTTCGGCAACCCTGGATGTACATACAGACTGGGGAATGAGATGCTGGAAAGCAGTGCCAAGGCAAGGACCTGGGGGTCATGGTCGATGGCAAGTTAAATATGTGCCAGCAGTGCCCTGGCAGCCAGGAGGGCCAACTGTGTCCTGGGGGGCCATCAGGCAAAAACATCACCAGCTGATAGAGGGAGAGGATTATACCTTTCTGCTCTGCACTGGAGCGGCCTCACCTTGAATATTGTGTGAGGTTTTGGGCACCATAACATAAGAAAGATATTAAGCTATTAGAGAGCATCCAAAGGAGGGAAACAAAGATGGTGAAGGGCCTTTAGGGGAAGCTGTATGAGGAGAGGCTGAGAGTACTTGATATGTTCAGGATGGAGAAGAGGAGGCTGAGGGGAGACCTCATTGCAGTCTACAACTTCCTTGTGAGGGGAAGAGAAGGTGTAGACACTAATCTCTTTGTGGTGACCAGGGACAGGACCCATGGGAACAGCCTGAAGTTGTGTCAGGGGAGGTTTAGGTTCTCTACCCAGATGGAGCTTGAGCACTGGAACAGGCTCCCTATGCAGAACCAGGAGCTGGACTAAATGATCCTTATGGGTCATTCCAACTCAGCAGATTCTGTAACTCTGTGACTTTACAATCTTTAGCCATGATGATATATCTACAAAGTTCATGTGTCTGGTCAAGATGTACAACTGTCCTCATTTTTACAGAGAAAGAAGAGAGAGAGAGCAAAAGCAAGTGTATGAAAGTCAGGACCAGTTGTCTGAACAAGAAGCTACTGTATAAGATGTGAATTTTCACAATATTTCTATAGTGACCTTAAGAAAACCATATTCCTGAGCTACTCTAGGGTATTAGCTCTTGCTGGATGTAATATACCTCACAAGAGTGGAACACATATCTTTTTAATTTGGTTTGCATTACACCCACTTTTAAAAAATAGCACTAGTATAACAAATACTCTTTAGCTTCTTCATTTGTAGCTAAATTCATAAATCTCAGTAACTATAAATGTATTTCAAGGTCAAAGTTTCTACAATAACCCATTCATTTTGTTTTCCTTTCACTAAATCCATTATCTGAACAAATCATTAGGTGACCTTTTTAGTTACAGCAATTCAATAAAACTTACATTAGATGGAGTTTCAGGAACATTAGTCTAATGTGCTTTAAAAGATCACCTTCTCTGAGCAATATAATAAGTTTGTGTGAAAAGCATAAAGCATGTAATATGTAATAAAATCCAGCCTTTAATGAACCATCTAGAAAAACTGACTTGTGTTATAATTCAATGGAAACCCTCCTTTAATTAATTAATAAGAAGCCAAGAGTAACCACTGGATGTTACTTTTGATTATAGATTCAGCTTGTTTTTGCTTTTTAAATGTATGTTCCTTATTTATACTGCTCAAGAAATTACAGTTTAAATGACCTTGGTTACAGGAATAATACGCTATGAAAAGCCATACTTAGAGCTAATTAAAAAGGTATCTCTGATTACTGGTTAGTACAAACTGCGCTAAGATACTGCTTAATTTTCCAAAGTGGTAGTCAGTCAGAGTTGTAAATTTAATAAACTGTCTTAGATGTTTGATGGATGATGGTTTTCTTCACGAGATACAAGAATAAAAATACCTTGAGGTCAGGCAGATAAACAATAATAAAACACAGCACCAGCTATCAAGAAGGAAATTTTTATCAGGGAAGATTGCACAGGCTCACTAAAATCCATGATTTCCATTAAAAATATGAGACATTAATCTGATTCTCTTTACAACTAAAACAGGAATAATCACTTAAAAAAACCAGCTGAAATTCTCTTCATCTTGTGCTTCCAGAGTGCTGTCAAGAAGAAAACTAGTTTAACTTTCATTTCTAATCAGACTAGGGAGGCCCGTATGCAGAAAGAGAAGCAATAATAACTTTCCACCAGTTCAGTAATCAGTCATTTCTTCTGCAGATATATGCACACAGGAACATGAGACAATTTGAGTAAAGGTCAGGACACATCAAAATATTAAACTAAATAAGTTCCTTTTGCTACTAGGGTTTTTTGAGGAGACTTGAGCTCATTCAGTCTGTGGGCATTTTAGCTCTGCATTTTTTCAAGTACTGGTGTGTCTATCACCCACTGAACCAACTGGACACCTATAAACTTTTCAAGATCTTGCTCATCCACAGAAGAACAGCAGTAGTTATTTCCTTTTCCCAATCACTACCTCTACTACTGACTTCAGATAGATGCAGTGAAAATATCCACACAATTATAGAATGTGTTAGGGAGTTGTTTTATAATTTACAAATTGGATGTCCCATCTCTGGAAATATTCAAATCCAGGTTGGATGGGGCTTTGAGCAACCTGGTCGAGTGGAAGGTGTCCCTGCCCATATCTCGGGGTTGGAAATAGATGATCTTTAATGTCCATCCCAACCCTCACCATCCTGGGATTCTCTGATTCTATGAAATAAAAATAATTTTTAATTGCAATATTATAATTCACTTAATACAACAATTCAGCAACATATAGATGATATGTGAAGAAATAGTCCAAACTAAATACTCACTTTATTTTTCAGATTGCACCTTTAGTTTAGTAGGTTTATTAAATCACACAATAAGTCTAGGGATACCACAGGGTCCTATTGCTTCCAAAACTAGATACATATTTTTTTGGTTTTGCAGTGAAGACAATTACATAATTTATTTGTGATCTCCTATAGGCCAGTTTCAAATTACAACAGTGCATTTAGACAGCAGTGTTATATCCCTTTGATTACCCTGTCAGTAACTTCACAGCACTTCTCTACTAGATTTTTGTGTATATATCTATTTGAAATCTTAAGAATGAGGAGAATGTGGCTTCTTATGCTTGGGATTGATAAGCAAAGTCAAAGAATCATGTAATTTATTTTCCTATCTCTTTCGTTACCAGTAGCTATTAATTAAAATAAAATATTTAAAAAAAAAAGGTGTTAGGAATGTTCCATTTTCAGCTAGAGTTCATCTAGTTCATAACCCTTTATCCTCCTAAACAAGCTTTGATGTATGGCTTCTCAGATGTCCTTCCATGTAATTTTTTTCCTTCTAGATATTGTGCCTTTCTTTTAGGTTTATTTGTTATTCTTATGCAAATTACCAAGATATGTTAATTGATTTGTTAGTTTTACCTTGTTATTCTGTAAAATTTAAGGGATTAAAAAAGTTTGATGACTAAAGAACTGCTTAAAATTTGCTATGTCATGTTTTGATAGAGATCAGCCAGTGACCTATGGTTATTTTTCTGAAGTGAAGAAATACCAATCCACACATGTAATCCAAGCAACATTTCCTTTATCAGCTGATTTTCCCAGATCACAGACAACCCAATATAAGATTAATTTGCAATGTCATATTATCTAAGCTATCTCTGCTTTTCATTAGTGTCTAAAATATTAATATAACTTCATATCTATCTCTTTTCACTCTATTAGAGAATTAATACTTCATAGCCAAAAAATATGTGGGATTTTTTCCATTTTAGTTCCTAATAATACCAGTTTCAATTACAAAAATAGCAGTCCCCTTTAACTGTTTTTAAGTTAACCATTTTTCCCTTGCTAGATGAATTCTTTGAGATTATTAATTTGTGCAGGAAACAATAATGAAAAGTTGCACCATTTTAATTGTGTTTATTCTCCCTAAGCAACTAGGCAGTTAATTGTTTGAATTACTGTTAAAAAGAAATCTTAAATTACAGGAATGCCTGCATTGCCAATGACTTCAGTGGGAGCAGTACTGAGTTCATAATTGGCTCTTTAATTGCAAAATTCACTCACGAGGCATGTGAGATTTTTAAATTTCAGTTAGGTCTTAAAGCGTATTTAATAAGTCTTGTATATTATATAGGTTTTGAGGTGGTCTTGGGTATTATGCATTACACAAGTTTTGAGGTGGTCTTCCAAACTTCCCCCATATAAAATGTATTTTACAGGATTCTAAAAATGTTTTTTATGCTTCTTTTCATGGAATAGATGTTCTTCCATTTCATTTCTGAAAGCTGGGAAACACAGCGAGCTCATAATCGCTGCAATATGTTGCAGACTGATGATGGTTACTGGTTAATGGTACAAATAGCTTTTTTTTTCACTGAGACAGACTGCAACATGGTATGTGCTTTTGCAGTTCCATCTCTGGGTATTTCTGATATAGTTTCCATACAGCAATAGTTCAGTGCTAATTTTGCAATTCTTTATATTCATTCATTATTTTTTTTTAAATTTTATTTTATTTGTTGTATCTTCTCCCACATTTTTTTTAGCAAACTGATCCTGTTCCCCTATGGAAAATGAAAAACCCTTCTTTACTGGTATCATTGAATAATCATTGAGAGAACTGCAGTGGTACTTGTGCATTTATGCTTTACAATAACTTGTCCACAAGACTGAGCTGCTATTTGACTTAGAAACCACAAGTGCTTTTGGGCACTTTTCAGCACAGGTCAACCATTTGGTATTTCTTCACTGAGTTCCTAGTGAAAGCTGGTTGCAAAGTCTTTACTAGTAACTCTTCCTTTAGAAAATTCTGGTCATCAAAATGTTTTGCAATTGCGTTTTTACAATGTTTGGATTATTCTTTTTTCATTAGAGGTTTTCTCTTGGTACACTGGAACACCTATTGAAAAGGAAAGCCGGAGAATAATATTGTAGTTTCCCAATAATTTAGTAATTTTACACCAGTAAGAAATAGACTTAAAAAGCTCTTTTATTCCCTAATCTAAATTTGGTACACTGGATTTCTGCTATGCTATGCAAGTGTTGCACACAAAAGGTTACTAGGGAGCTATTCTTCTTTTTTGTTTTTCTAGAAATAACAGTAATGGAGAAAGTATTAAATATTTTACACTGGAAAATCAGAAAAATTACAAAATTTCAAAGACAAGGTAAAAAAATCATATATCCACTTATAGTTCAATTACAATAACACTGTAGCTTGACTGAAATAAATCAGGATTAACACAGTATGAATCATCAATAGCAACTATCAATTTAGCAACTAATTTTAAAAGCCATATCTTTTAAAAATATCCCTGAAGGAAAAAACCCAGATATTTGCTTCTGGCTGCAACCAAACTCTCTAGGAAGAACCACACTGTTTGTCCATTATGAACACAACCTGCTAAAAATTTCTAAAATACTTTTCCTAAAACCTTATTTTTGTCATTGGAATAAATTAGATAAACACATATTTTTGAGAATGCACTGATAATTTAAGTACTATAAATAGTTGCATATATGTAACAAAGATGCCAAAGAAAAAGCAATGCTACAATCCTCAAAGACTTTGCAATTGTTGATTCAAAATGCAAAGTGCTTGGCAACTTAAAGGATGAAGCTGTGTTTACTAATTTTCTAGCTGGGAGGTTAAATAGGGAAGAATCAACTCCAAAACATATGTGAGCAGTCTGGCTTATCCAATTTTGTAAGTCCCCAAACAGCTGGTGTGGAGAAAACCTACTGTTGTGTGTTGTTGAGCCACTGATGGGGATGAGGAGAAACAAAGTCAGAAATAGTTTTCAAAAATCTCTCATGTAACTTTATGAAATAAAGCTCTTCAAGAAAAATCTCCATGTGATCTAGTCTTTTACTGGAATGAAGAAAGACTAGGGGTTTTAACAGATGCCATAGTGACTAACTATCCATATAGGCTGATGGAAATACATTTCTGGAGTCCATGTTAAAAAGTGAATAGGTTTCAGAGGGACCAAGAACACACTCCTTTATGGACATCAAAGAGAAAATCCTGGTATAATTGGCAAAGAAAAAAGGAAGCATGAAGAGGTGCTTGTGATGGAAATGTAGGGAGAATACATATAATTTACGACTTTGAAAGCAAATAAGGGGAGCTGAGATTTGTTATATATATCAACTGTATATTTAGAGACAAGCATATGGAAGAAACAGGAGGCACCACAGTATGGTGACAGTCATTTGACTGAGCCGATCAGGGTCAAGCCAATATCAAAGGACAATACCTCTCTATCTAGCAGCATGGGGGGTTACTCTGGAAAAAAAAAAAAAGAGATCTTAACACATGTCAGTCTAATTCATGAGAAGGCATCCACTAAAGATCACTGCAGGGAAGGCCAGACCCCAAAGTTTTGAGCCATCTGTACTGCATTACACTGTCATAATGAAGACAAATACAGACATTTTTTATGCACTGAGACCAATTGCATATCAGAATCACTGGGGGAAAAAGTGCTGGTTGGGCAAATTTTTGGGGTTGTGGGTTTTTTTGGTGTTTTGTTGTTGGGCTGGCTGTTTCTCTTTGGAAAAGAAAACAAACAACACCCCAAAACCAGCCCCAAAATAGCAATTTCACTTCTGTAATCTCCATTCCAGGCCCTCTGGTTGAAGTTATACCACCCATATCAAAAGTGCAACTCCTGCACTTTTTATTTCCCAATTAAACTCTCAAAGCATTCTGTAGCATGCAGAAATAAAAACAATTTTTTATGTAACATTCCATTTGATTAAACATTCTCCTTCTTTAAGCTTGCCAAATGTGATGTTCTTCCTTCTTGCTTCTCATCTGTCCTTCTCTCTAGGTGCTACTCTTTACCTTCCTGTCCCACAGTTTGTTGTCCATGCATGATTTGATTATGATAATTCCTATAGTTCTGGTCATCTTTTGGACTATTTTAAAAGAATAGCTATTGACAGCTATTTGTTGTCCAGAGAAGTTAAGTTGTGGCTACCTCATCCCTGGAACTGTTCAAGACCAGGTTGGATGGGGCTTTGAACCCCCTCGTTTAGTGGAACGTGTCCCATGGCAGGAACTAGATGATCTTTAGGTCCTTTTCAACCTAAACTACTCTGTGATTGTATTAATAAGTCCAAGTTCGCTGTCATTAACTCGTAGTATGTATATATGTCCAGAGATTTCTGATTTACACCTTCCCTGTCTCCTGAGGTTTTCGGATAACAGAATTCAACAAGAAGTCAGAGACAATAAGTTTAGAGCCCACTTTTTGCACTCAAAACATACTTCATAGCTTTGCTCTTCAGTTATCCCTTTTAGAGAACTACCTCTTCTCATATTCATTTGCTCAAATACAAATACCAAAGTTTCTAAGATGTCAGGACAAGACTGGCTATTTTATTACTGACAGCACATAAGTGCTTATTTCCTAGCTTATAGCAGTATTTCCACACATGAATGTAGTACTGATGGCAAAAGCAACCACAAAGCCTTTAATTCACAACTTTGAGAATGCTGTTTGAAAAAGGTGTATCTGAATTGGGTAGAATAAGAGACTGACTTAGACTCGCAGGAAACAGTGATGTCAGCTCTTCCACCCAATGGTGAAAGTTGAGATAATTTCAACTTTAGATGGAGTTTCTCAGGGCCTTTTCCATTTCAGTTCTGAATTATTTCCACAGCCAGAGATGAACAACCTCTGCAGGCAATTCTTCCTTCCTTCTTGCCTTGCTGTGATTTGTGTGTATTGCTTCTTATCCTTTTACTGTGCCTCTGTCAAGAGCCTGGCAACATTTTCTCTCTGACCCTTCACTAGGTATATGAAGACAGTGATAAAACTTTCCCTTTACCATCTCTTTTTCCTATTGAACAAACCTGGTTCCCCTAGTCACTCCTTGTACACCACATAGGCCAGCCCTCCAGCCAACTGGACTCACACCAGTTTGTCAGTCTGTCTCTTATATTGGGAAGCCCCCACCAGTACAGTGCTCCAGATACAGCCTCACAAGTATCGAACAGAGTAAAATAATTTCCTGTAACCAGGTGGCTAAACTTTTGTTAAAACAGACCATTACGGATTTATGTTTCATCACCAATGGCCCAACATGAATTGTATTCAAATTGTTTCCCACAAGAATTCCCAGGGCCTTTTAATAGATCTGCTTTTTACCAGCTGTTCGACAGTCTGTATTGTTGTATAGGGTTAACTTCACCCCAGTTTCAGAACTTTGCATTCACTTTTGTTAAACTTCACAAAGTTTCTGTCAGCTTGTCAAGATCGTTCTGAAGATTTGCCCTGCCCCTGTACTAACTATCCCTCCCCCCCATCCAATTTGATGTTGTCCATGAGTTTTCTGAGACTCATTTCTGTCACATGGCCTAGGTCACTGATGGTCAGTGACAGACCAGTATCAGCCTCTGACACTTGTAATGGTCACCAGCATGACTTTGAAACTCTAATCCCTTTATCAAACCTGCTTTTCATCACTTGCCCATTTGCTCATCAGGAAATTCCTCTGGATTGCTACAACTGCTTTTTTTGACTGTCATTGAGTTCATATTTCTTGTTTTACCTCTGGATTGCTACTTACATGGGTCATAATTCTGGCTTTTAACTCAAGTTTTAAATTTCTGACAGAGATTTAAACACTCATGTCTATATAAAATGCAGAAAAAAGATAAAGCTCCATTTAACTAATTGGCTCCTGAAGATATATTAGTGAAGAAACATTACATTGTATTTTCCTCTTTCTCACTTCCTAATGGTACTATATTATGCCTAAGAATTTCTCTTCTTTAAAGCTCTAGCAATGCCTTGTTTTCCTGTCTCAAAATGATGACTTGCTAATTTTTTCATCAGGTTGTCTCATCCAGAGCAGAGCACACATACTGCTTGTTTTAATTAAAGATAACTGCATTACAATACACTTTCTATTGGATTCAATCTGGTAACAATCAGTGCAGTCAACCCCTCAGCTGAGCACTTAATGTGGCAACACCTGGTGGCAGCACACCTGCCCCCCAAGGCAAGGGAAAGACAGGTCAGAGACAGAGGGAGGAACAGCGTTAAGTGCACAGAGAAGAATTATGGGCTTGGATAAACAAGGTCATGCTAGATCATCAAACATTTTTAGAAAGGTTTACATAAGTGGCCAGGTATTAATAATTTGCTTCAAAAGATTCTGTATTACAGATATAACTTATCCAAAAAGACAAAGCCTTTCTTTTTCCTTTTGTCCTCCATCCAGAGAGATTCAAGGTCCATTTCTTGAATTGTAGCATGAAGGACATTTAATTATCAGTCAAAGATAACAGCTGTATGCTGTAAGTTTCATTTTGTGGGAATGGATATTATATGAGGGAAGAAATTTCTTTGAATGCTCTTTTAGAGATGCCCATGCAAAATTTCAATGTCCACAAAGGGATTTACGAAGCTGCTGAGTGAGAAAAAAACCCAAACAAAACAAAACAAAACAAACAAACAAAAATAACCACACAAAAAAACCCAAAACAGAAAATGTAATCTGCCAAAGTCTGTCTTTTGTAGGTCTGTATGTTATTTGCACTCCCCCACCCTCCCTCCATAGACATCAGCCACACCAAACCACTCTGTTCAGAATCCATGTAGGCAAAGCAGGAGATGGAGATCTGATTTACACATTAAAACAGAAAAGAGTATTTTCAGCTTAAAATGGGGTTATCCTCTGCTGCATAAGCTTGAGTTAAATCACAATTTTCACTGCAGTTAGTGACAAAATTCCTGTCTTTAATGGTGGGTTCTCGTGTTAAAGACAGCTCTCCCTCACTGAAGGAAGGCACCATACCCCTCCTTCATAAACATTTCCTTTCCACCTTTGAGTAGGAATCCTAAAAAAAACCTGGTGTAAGTAAAAATATTAATATTTTGCTCAGAGAAAACAAAATAAAAGAAAAAAATCCAAACAGAAACCTTCAATACCTGTTGGTTGCCCAAGTTTCAGTTCACAAACTATTGGTAGAGAGAACAATGAACTTCTGAATACTCCATGGAATGGAAATAACACACATGATACTAATGGAACACAGTATTTTGTAAGCTGACCATGTCAGACAATCTTAATCAGTTCTTGACAACACACTTCTGACCTGATCTCTTATTTTTTGCTAGACAGCAATAATTTTTTCTGGGAATTTATGTTTGTTCACTAAATGATCCTGTTACAACAGTGAAGTCAGCACTGTGAGTGCATCTCTGGCTGCCTTTTACTTGATCCCCCTTTGATTTGATTTGTTGATATTAGACTCTTCTCTAGATAGGTCTACAAGGGTTACTTCTTTAAATGCCACCTACTCCAATGGTGAGATGAAAGTTTCTGTTCATGAGTTTCTCTTTGGTGTCTGTAGCACTTTTCTCTGCACAGCAAAGAAAACAAACGCGGTTCTAGGACAGTTGAAGGAGAAAGTCCCATCTCTCACTGAGAAGGATGAAGAAGCAGGGGATTTTAGTTTGAAAGCCTGTTATGGAAACTACTACTGTAGAACTCACCACAAATTATCACTTTAATGTTAACTTTCAGTACAACACAACAGGAGAAAAATTTGATGACTGTTAAGAGGATAGAAAACTTAACGAAAAGAGGACCATCATAGAAAACTTAAGAAATTAGATTTTGCCTCTGCAAAGCAATGGTCACTGCAAAAATACTAAATCTAGGACCATCATCATCCATGGAAGATAAATATACCAGTGTTATGAAAAAGTCAAAGGAGAGACACAAAAAGTGAATTGAGAACTGGAAAACAGACACTTAAAAAGTGAAATTTCAGGAGTTTGTCTTATTAAGGTACAAAGTGAATCAGACATTTCATAGTGTTATTTTTAAATATATGTGATAATTATGACAGGTATTTCAGTCTTGTTGACAAAACTGTAACAAGGATCAATAGCTAAAAGACGTAATTTTTCCAACAGTAAAAAAATTTAGATTAGGTTATCAAGAAAAGGTTGGCCTTGGTTTTTCTTGGAATTATTAAAGTCAGGTGAATTATGTTCCTAAAAAGAATATAGACATTACAGACATTGGATTAAAACATACAGCCTGTGTAAATGAAAGCTGGTTGATATACTGGCCAAAGGTCATACCATAAGAATCTTGTGCATTTGTTGCACATCATCTCTTTTTGTTACAGTTTTCTACAGGATGTTGGCAAAAATTAAACCTATGGTGGACATATATGGTTTTGTCTGTCCTTAGTTATTGTACTGCATGTAGTTTGAACTAAATTAAGTTAAATGTGGATTACATCTGAACCTTAAAACTCATAAATAACTGATCTTTAGATGAGTATTTAATCAAGTAATTATCTTTGAACATATATAAGGGTCCAGAATTAGTTTGGAGGTAGTATTAGAAAATTCAGAGATAGTCAGAGACAGGCTCTTGGCTCAAATTACATTGACAGTGACAGGATGACATTTCAGTTTGAGACATTAACCAGTCGTGGACAAGGGAAAATTATTAAGAGAAGAAAAGCAAAGGAAATCTCAGTGGGAAATACATAGGTCTCTCTCATTTTCATAAGGAACAATTTCAAAGCAATCAAATAAACAAAAAAACCAGTAATTTATGGGCATAAATGGTAATACTTTTCCCCCTAATTTGATACAAAATAAAAAAGCTCTCCACAGTCTGATACTTATTCAGCCAAAGGTGGTGGGTGGTGTTATGTTGACACTTGGATCTGATGATCTCAAAGGTCTTTTCCAATCTTAACAATTCTATGATTCTATGAAATACACTAGAAGATGTTGGTGGGGGGTTTATTTTATTATTATTTCCCCCTCCCGTATTTTTCAGTTAATTATTACCCCTGAAGGTTTCCCTAATGCATGAACACATAATCATTTTTTACACCCTGTAAGATGTCACCAAGCCACAGCTTTCATCAGTATCTGCCAGACACAGACTCCAGCTTCTGCAGTTAAATTGCAAGCATGGGTTCATTTGAGTACTATTCAATCTGCCCTGGTCCAAAACCAGTTATTGCCAACTACCTTTAACAGTGGTGGAAACTACGGGATATTTGTGTTTTCCAGCATTGCAGTTTGGCTGGAAAGACTGTAAGGTATTAAACTACTTCAGTCAAAGAAGCACCGAACTGCCTGTTTCGCCAGTTAAATGTAGAAAGAAGGCTTTTGTGTGACTCAGACAGTACCTTGCATTGATTTAAGGAGCAATATCCAGCAATTAACACCACTAGGTATTAGCACAGGGGTGATGAATAATCTGACTTCATTTCTAAGGGGAATCTCTCCATTTGGAAAAAAAAAGTCACACCACAATTTGGCAGGGCATTAAAGTTAATCACCACTATTCTTCATATTCTTTAATGATCACAAACAGTCAGAACCTCCAATTTACATCTCATTTACAACATGGCATCTTTTAACAGCATGGGACTTCCTAACATGCTCTCAAACTACTAAATGATTAAAGACTTATTCCTGCAGTACCTAGATGTTCTCAATTTAGCCTTACTTACATATGTTGCAATTCCAACATGAAGATGCTTAGCCTGTACTTGCAGAAAAATAGGATGTGTTTACACTTCATGAGTTTTTTCCTTCAAGAGGCTAAAATTGATCCTTATGAGAGAAAACAGCATCCTCTGCTTTCCTTCTAGCAAAATATGACAAAAACCACTGTGCTAGTCTCTGTCGATGAAGAACTCTCCAAAGAAGCAGATGAACAGACCAGATGTACACAGCTTGTCTGATACCTTGCTGCTTCAATAATTTTCATTGTAGTAAATGTTGTTTAATACTGGTATAATTTGTTGCTCAAAGGAAGCAATTTTTGTTTTCCTTAATGCCATTACAATGATTCCTGCTCTTTTCCTGAAAGACTCAGGACCTCTCCTACCCACAGAGTAGCTTGGAGGTGAATCTAACTTTACAACCCTGAAAGAAAGCAGAAGGTCAGGGACATCTGAGGGTGAGGTTACTGCAAAAAGCCATGAAAGCCTGGATAGCTGTAAGACTGCACAGCTCTCGCTGTGCATCAGCAAACATCAGCAACTGGCAACTGCTGGAGTAACTGTCCTATATTTACTTGGAACGCTACTCCTTTTCACTGACAGCTCAATTTCATTAATGGTCACAAGTGGTTGAAATGCTATTTGTATAAAATATACTTTGCACTGAAAGTAATTTTATGTAGGAGACACACATACTTTGCAACTGTTGATCAGAAGGCTATTTTTCTTGGGAAATAATATGCAAATAAAAGAAAAATGTGCATATTAGTATGTGTATTTATATCCTTTCCACCCCCAGTGCCACTACTGAAGTCTACCATTTGAGCTCATGGCATGAGGATTTTTAAGATTCTAGTCTGAGCAGCTGTGTTATTTGAGAACTAAGTAGGATTTCTGTTTTGATTTGGACAACTGACGTTCCAGGCTCAGGACTTTGTCACTCCATAACATCCTTTAGAGTTTGCGAGTCACAGTACAGAACCAGTGTTTGATGCTGACAAAGCTAATGAAAATAACCCCCAAAATTAATTAGTCCCTCAATATGCTCATGGGACTTTTTTCCCAATACTTTTTGCAGGCTGATGCATCCCTTATATCCTCTATCTGTCTTGGTTAGAATATCCTCTTTTGAACATGATTATCGCATCACAACTAAACCTGTATCTTACACATATTTACTAAATATACAAATGCATTAAATTTTCTGATGTGCATATATGCTAAATATATTAAACCTGTATCTTACACCTAATTTTAGCTCAGTACAATGACCTTTCCCTCTCCTACTTCTGTGTTCTTGCAGTGCAGAAGAGGTAAGCATGAGAGAGGAAACATACTTATTTACTAAGGGCACCTATTTCTTAAAGGAAGGAAGTGTTGTCTGTGACAACTTCTGGGTGTAGCACTGAGAAGCATGATGCGATTCCTCTGAATGGGTAGTTCTCATCTCTTTTTTTCAGATCAAAAAGTTTTAAATGCTTTAGTGGTAGAAAGATCCTGCAGCAACTGTTAAACACGGTGGTCTAGTGTCAGTTTCTAAAAAGTCCTGTTCACTGCCAAAGCTACCCTATGGGGCTGAGATAGATCTTTGATTATTTTAGTGCTTGACGGTGTAGGGATTTGTATGTTCTCACTAAGAAGGAAAACACTCCCTGAAATTGGAGGAAAATGCGTTGACAGTGTTTGATCTTCTCTAGAAATTTGACCGGCATAGCACAAATTTTGCTAAGATGTTGCCTTGTCAAGTAGTATTCTTGAGCAATATAAAAACACCACAACTCCTCATATACAGCCAGGGTTTTTATACACTGTCAGAATGCACACCAAATGAAGTCTAATAAAATAGATAATACTGAATTAAACTACTGCTGCCACATGAATGAACACAGTAAGTTATGACATATTAAGATATGAGATTTATCTGGCTTTCTGAAAGTGTTTGGAGAATATTTCCATTATATAAATAGCACTTTCTATACAAATTGTGGTCATTCCTTGATTCAGTGCCCAGAGATGATATCCCCTGTGGCTCTCTGATACACTTAGCAGGTGCTTTTTTAAGCACACTGCCCTCTTTCATCAAACACTAACGTTCAGTAAATCAGAATAATTTACAATGTAAGTTCTGCTCTCAGAAATCTGTTGCTGTAACAGAAAGTTCCAATGTGATGTGGCAAAATTCTGTTAACTGCAGTGCAACAGTGTGAATCGCCAAATTTGAAATGAATGATCCTTGTAATGCCTCAGGCATAACATCTTAGTGGCTGAAGAATTTGACACTACATGCATTTTGAGTATCTATAATCCTATACTTATCCTGACAGCAGAGAACCTCTGCTCAATAACAATATCTACACAGAGGAAATTATTAAAATACACTGCACATATACAGAAAAGAAAGTAAGCTTCACAGTTGGAGCTCTGTATTACACACCTGTAATACGGAAGTTTTTAAGGTTTTTAAGTGACCTATTTATTCTATATTTTCCTGCTAAGATCCTCAACAGCTTTTATATTTAAGTATCTCAGCCCTTTGAGAAAAGAAGAGGACTTCATATGTGCTGATTCCTTCAGAGTTACCCTGAAGACATTGGAGGTGGAGCTGGCATAAATGAAAGCACCATAAGGCAATTAAATTCCATGAAGAATGGAAATTATTCTGTATAAAGAACAATTGGGATATTTCCATAACTTCTGTAACCCATACAAATCTCAGCTCTTGCCTATTCTCAAATGAAATTATTTTAGCCCATAGTTTCTCTAGGCAATACCATTACATTGATGTGAAGTTTGTTTTTAAGGACAAAACAGAATTGTACCACCTTAAAAGATGCCCAAGACACAGTTAAAATTATTAATATTTTTGTCTTCGGAACAAGTGTGGAGTAACAGAAACACTTTTATCCCCATAGATAGTGTTTGGATTTGGAGCATAATACCCAAATCCCAGCTGGATTCAAGTTCTGAAGTACCTAAGGCAACCCTGTGGCTGTTCCAAACTACAGTCAGAGTAGAGAATCATTTACACTCAAAGGAGGATTCAGCCCATTTATTCTATCTGTTAATTTCAGAAGTAGTCTAGAATAACTACATTCCATAGGAGGTGTCTCTGTTTTTGTACCTACTGGTGTTTTCATCTTCAGAAAAAGCTCTTGGTTCTTAGTATTGCGGTTAGGCAGATGTGAACTTCAAAGGTCTAAAACTGAGATTTTTTAACAATGGCAACATGGAAAACTTGCAAGAATATTCCCTTAGGTTAAGTTTAGGTGAATAGGTAAGAGGGAAGAAAGAGCAACTGCCCTTCAAGCTACATAATCTGTCTCTTTTCCATTCTTAACAAAAATGTTCTTTATCATGTGGGTTTGAAAGAGATAAAACAAAGCATATGGCAAGTATAAGTCCATTTAGATTTATTTTGGCTCTCTGCAGTGAGATAAAAACACTTTTGCCTAACAGTACATTCAAAGGGACAACTCAATGTAATTATTTATTTCTATATTCTACTTTTCTTGAACAGAGCTGGGCTGAGTGGACTATGCCAACACTTAAAATGAGGGCACTCTGCACTGAGGGGCATCCATGATGCTGTAATAGGGATTTACTTTCTATTTCATTGCACTTCATCGCTGATAGTTGGAAGACATCATGTATGTAAAAAATTGTGAAAATTAAGTGGAAGGTGACAAATATCAGATACAGTGCAATTAATGCACAAGACAAGAATTTCACACAGGATAAAATTATTTATTTCCACACAGGATAAAATACCTGATCTGAAAAAAAGAGTGAATCCCTCATTGAAACTCTAGGTAATGCAGTAATGACATAGGAATTGTCCCCACTCACCTGCTCTGAGACTGGGAACTCAGCATAGCAACTGATACTGGATAGATTACACGAGGAATGAGATGAACAGGCTACTAAAATAACATCCAAATAAAAAAAATAAATAAAGGAATCTTACCAAAGACATAGTAATAGGAACATTTATCTTGAAAGAACGTACACAGAGAAATACCACTAGAAAGTAAGACCACTGGGCTCTGATCCAAAGTCATTTTATTGTTATGACTGAGCCTCCTGTTTTTTTATTCATGAAGGTAAGTGGTAGCTACTCTTTCACTCATATATTTGTAGTGATTTTTGCCTGATTATTTACCTGCACAGATGGATCTCCAAACTGTATAAAATGCTTTTGTGCTGAGCAATACACCAGGAAGTCAGCTTTGTTTAAAGTCCTTCTTCACTATGGAAACCTCCATTGTATCTCATTTATAGTTGTTTTGCTGCCACATACTGCTAATAATGTAATAAATAACTGATGACTGATTCATAACTGCTATTTCATAGAACCATTGTGAATCAACTCAGTGAAGTGATTTTCCCTTTCTGCTCTACTCTTGTGAGACCTCACCTGCAGTGTTGCATTCAGCTCTGGGGCCCCAACATAAGAAGGATGTGGACCTATTGGAGCAAGTCCAGAGGAGGCCATGAAGATGCTCAGAGGGCTGGAGTATCTCTGCTTTGGAGACAGGCTCAGAGAGCTGGAGAAAAGAAGGCTTTAGGGAGACCTTAGAGCCCTAAGGGGGCTATGAGAGAGCTAGAGAGAGACTTCTGACAGGGTCGTGTAGCGACAGGACAGGAGAGGATGGCTGTAAACTTAGAGTATGTTTAGATTAGATATAAGGAAGAAATTCTTTCCTGTGAGAGTAGCGAGGCACTCGAACAGGTGGCCCTGAGGAGCTCTTACTGCCCCATCCCTGAAAGTGTTCAAGGTCAGGCTGGATAGAGTGTAGAGAAACCTGATCTAGTGGGACGTGTCCCTGCTCATGGCAGGGGACTTGGAACTAGCTGATCTTTCAATCCAAACCATTCTATGATTCTAAGATAGTATAATTATTTGAAAAAAAATCAAGTTAAAAAAACTGTGCATTTAACCAGTGTTAACATTTCAAATGGTATGTGTTTGAACTGAGTTACCTATTTTTCAACTCTTTATAAATTCAGTTATATTTTGGATGCCTGAGTAGATTCCTCAAAACTGCTCTGTAGCCAGGTCCCAACATTAACAACACAATTTCAATTATTAAATTAGAATAAATGCTTAGGAAACAAGTGAATAAATTATAGCAGAAGGCCCAGATCATTTGTGTCTCTGAAAATTCCTGAAGCACATAGCAAGTGCTTGATCAGTCCCCAGAACAATTAACATCACAACTCCCAAATCAGCATAGAAACTTCTAAGAAGGAGACGTACAGCACGTAATATTTGTGTAAGCCCTTTGTGTCAGCATCTTTATTCACCTGTTGACTCTTCTTAGCTCTACTATTTTTTATATATAATTTTGTGTGCAGTGCAGACGTATTGAGGAAAAAGGGAATTTAAGGTGAAAATACACCAAGTTGATCAGTTTCCAATTATGTAATTTAACAAAGTACATCATAGGTAGCCTACCAGCCATCTCAATGCCAGCAGTAAGGAGATATAGATGACTTCTATTTTCCTGCCCAGAGCACATCTCTGACCCAGGTGCCAAATACCACTGTTTTCAGTGTGGATAATTGCTGTTCATCTGATGATTTTTCTAAGAGTGCTCTTTGATCTTGACAGATAGACTAAGCTCACAAGCACTGATCTTAGATGCTGTACCTGCTTATTAGCAAGTTTATTCAAACTCCATAGTTTGTAGAGATTACACTTACTATGAATACCAGTCCTCACCCTCCTCCTCACCATGCCTCTCAGGGAAGTGCAGTCAATGTCAAGTTATACCAAAGGACAACAGTGAGCAAATTCAAAGAGCTTGTGCACACACTGATTTTGGCTTGCTGAAACAATGTCATGGTTTGAGCTGTGTCAGGGCTTTATGGTGAAAGCTATTGTATTTCACTCATATCTACTAAATTCTTGCAACTGTGAGTTGCAAGCTGTTAACACTCCAACATCCTTCATCTTAAGCCAAGATGCAGACACCAATTTGAAGACTAGTACAGTTTAACATTGGTCATTTGTAAAAGTATAAGTATCTACAAGTATTTCAAGATCAACTTCTGCAACTAATTTGGGGGAAAATATATACAGAATTCCATGATGGTTTTTTCCTGAGGATAGGTTTAGATTTCATGAGGGTTAGACAACTATGACTTACCTGACAAGAAAGCTAGATGGTGCTAAAACGTGTTTGTTGCAATACAGTTTTACTGCTGGTTACATGTTTTGAAATACAGTGTTTTATCTCTATGACTGCCTACAGCTACAACATTTATGTACGCTTTCCCGCAGCAACTTCCTGACAAAATTCCTGGTGAGTCTGGAAAACATTTTGATTTTTACACAAAAAATGAGATATTTCAGATAAAGAAATAAAGGGACTATGATCAATCAGAAGATTTCTTGAGTCACAGATGAGTATGTTAGCCACAGGACTATCTGTTCTTTATGAAGTTTGCCCACCACTAAATTCAGGAATTAAATTGATTGCATGTTATAAAAATTTAGGCATCTCAAACATTAGGCAATCTTCTCCATATGTGATTTCCACCTGTGACTGAATTCATGACAGATTGTCTGGAAATTCATGAATGTGCATGTTCACACTGCTGTTTTCTGCAGCCCTGCTCATTTTAGGTAAGGTTTGGGGATATGATATGTAAGAGGAGCTTGTTTCTCCTAAGTAACCTACCAAGTTTGACAGTACAGAGTTCCACAGAGTGATCTTTGGTTGCAAATCATTCTCTGAAACCTGCAGAGAGCTGTCATTTTGAGCAAGGACTTTTTTACCTGGTTGTACTATTCATACTCTCAATAACAAGCAAGTTTCTATTTGTCAGATCAGTGAGGAAATGCCCCCAAATCCACAATACTACCTTGCCTGACCCGAAATTCTTGAAAGAAAAATCTATTTTCAGAAGGAACATGCTTATAGCGAGCTGATTTCTACACCAATCTACTGAAGTGGAGCTGGAGCAGATGACTTGTGGAAGACTAGCTAATGAATTTTACATATTGCTCTTAGGCATATAGGCAGTTTGATTGGTATCTACCCAACTTTAGGGGAAGAACCCCTTTGACAGATAGTCCCTTTTCCCCTCCCTTTTGTGTTTTCTGTCTTCTATTTGCCTGAGGTACAGAGATTGTGCACTTCATCACAACTCTCTTGAATCTGTTCTTCTCCTTTCCTTCATGTTTCTGAGGACCTGCAAGGTTCCTTGTACATCTCATTCAGCGTAAGCACAGTGGTGACCTGGACAACTTGCTTGGAGTCAACACAGAGGTAGGGAGGGAGAAAAGCACACAGCACAGCAAACTACTGAGGGAGGATTTGCTATTGCTCTCTTTTAATAAGACTTCTGTTTGTTGCTCTTCACACACATTGGTCCCTGAGAAGCCAGTGGACAAGGGGGATACAGAAATTTC
The DNA here is from genome assembly GCF_003945725.1 of Corapipo altera. Taxonomy (NCBI): domain Eukaryota; kingdom Metazoa; phylum Chordata; class Aves; order Passeriformes; family Pipridae; genus Corapipo; species Corapipo altera. The sequence continues at coordinate 85,953,013 of NW_020884872.1, read as the reverse complement.
TACACCACCTAGTGAAGTATTTTCTCTTTGGTAGTGTATAACAACAGATGCTGCCAGGGAAGATGCTAGTGTGGTATGAAATTATTAAAGCTTTCTCATTAGAAAGTATCTGTGTTATGTTTCAGACATCCTTGTTTTGGTGGGGGTTTTTTTGTCGTTATTGTTGTTTTGGCTTTTTTTCTTGTTTTAAGTTCTTGTTCCACTTTCCCATAAAAAATTTTTCAAATCTTTAAAGTGACCTATTAAACTTTTCAGGTCTTTGGACGTTTTCCTGTAGATGGTTACAGGAAGCTGTTTCCCAAGTTCACCCATGGTCCTTGCCAGAGCTGTATGAACCAGATCCAAGCCACAGAACGAACGAGCATTATAATCTTTTTGTCTCAGCAGGACTCATTAGCATTGGTACAGTCTGGCTGCTGGACCAGAATGGTCAGGCTGGATGATGAACAGAGCAGGGTGCCTCAGATTGTCCAAACTGACAGGTAAAGTTCCCTACGCTTTCCCCTATGAAGCAGACATTTTCTTTCATGGGTGCTAAGAAATTCCACCTTCAGGGCAGAAAGCAAAGCTAGCTAATAAAACCCAGGGAATTTTTCAATGAATGTATCCACTTTATCATCTGAAATTTGAACAGAAGAGACTGGAAATAGAGATGAGGATTTTTCCTTTCAGTGCCTGCAGAGATTTGGGCTCAACCCTACTGATTTGAGAAGGCAGTTTTCACAGGCGGTGAAATACTTTCCTTTTCAAAACAAGATTTTTTTTTTCCACAAATGATTAGCTGGCAATATGGCTAGCAGATGCTGAGTGATCGGATCTCACAAATCAGCAAATCCTGCCTTCCTCCCAATCCACACCTGTTTTACTCTCACCGTGATGAGTACTGAACCTGAATGTGATTAAATTTAAATACCTCCCTCAGGTGCTTAACAAAAAAAAAAAGGGGGAAAAACAACACAATTTTGGAGAAGTAATGCTCTGGCTTAGAAAGGAGAAAATTGAGCTGTAGGATGACAACATCTTGGCTTTTTAAAAGTTCATTTGCTCCTGCTGTTTATACTCTACCTGAAGCCACATCATCCTGGGTTTCTGACATCTCAGTTGGTGATTTCTTAAAAGATTATGATATTGGATGGATTATAAACTGCAATTTTTGTGCTTTCATATAAGCCTGCCCCTAGCAAGAAAGGAAGGACACAAGCCCTATTGCCCTTTAGAAAATGAGCAGCAAATAGGATCCTATTTTCCAAACATTTACATAGCTATCAAGTTGTTTTCCTATTAAATGTTCCAAGTTGTGAACTACAATAACATTAAAAAAAACCAAAAAAAACCCAAACAGTAAAAACCAACCAACCAACCAACCAAAAACAGCACCTGCAATTCAGAACCTAAAAAATTACCATTATTTACATGGCTTTCCCTACACCTATTTTAGAAAAGCACAGGCACTTGGAAGTCATAGCTTAACTCCCAAATCCTAGCAACATACTTAGCAGAAGTATCTCAGTTCTTTCACATGTTCTTAACATGGTATCATTGATTACTAAAGAACCTTCAAGGTATTCTATATTTCTTATAAACAATTAAGTACATGATTACCATGTTTCACTCTGGATCCATTTTATTTACATAGAAAGTTTATGTCTATGCATCCAAAGGATTGGAAAAACTTAGAGAAGTTTGAGTGAAAGAGCTCAAAAACGCATTTTTTTTTTTTCCTCCTAAGCAAATCCAACAAGTCTGTTATCCTCTGCTTTCCTGATTTCATTACATAGATATCAGTGGAGTTACAGTGGTATTAGATTGGAGTAACCAAGTGGTGAATTAGGTCCTGTTCATTTCATTACAGTGGCATAAAGCAGATGCAGTGTGCATATGGGTCTCTGACAACATGATCACTGAAAGAGAAAATATATTCATCCTATTAGTTTTAAAATATCTAACTAGAGAAAGCAGTGCCATATTTATTTCCCATCAGTGGCATCTATAGACACTTGATATTTAAGAAATAAAAAATAGTTTGTAAAACAGCCATCACAGTGAGCTCACTTTTGTGTGATTTATATTATGGTGTTTTCAGATTACACTGTACTGCATTAGGTTAGGGCACACCATGAAAACATGCTTCCATTGGAATAATTTGCTCAGATTTCAGGTCAGCTCAGTGCTGGACTCGTTTTTATGTGCAAATTCATTTGCCCCTTCAAATTTATTCATATGCGGAAATGAATTCTTCTGCTTTATCAGGAATCACACATGAACTTGGAGGACAGATCTGGTAAAAAAGCCCTGCTTGTCAAATCTCAGGCCATGTCCTCAGTATCCATCCTACTTTTCTGCTTGCTGCTTTTATGATACTGTGGATTTCAATGCATATCCTGTCATTCTGTAACCACAACAGAAGCTTACATGCTTCTGGTCATCTCATGACTTTACATTCTTTACTATTAGCTTCTCCTTTAAAGTTCAAGGGCCTTTTCTCCTATCCACTCCTATTTTTTTTTAAATTTTGTATTTCCACAATTCTCATTAGTATTTTCATACCAAGGTCTCACTAATTTACTTACATATTCCTGTCCAGAGGAATACATAAGGCAAGTGGCTGCATTTTCTCCACCAGAAATTTCTCCAAACCATATGACGCATCTGTGACTAGAGGCTCAGAAGGTCAAGATAAACAATGATGGCTAAGAACAAGAGTAGGACTCTTTATGTAAGGCTATTTGACTGGAGAGTGGCAGATAAATAAAAACTTTTCATAGTGAAAGGATGATTAAAATTGTTATAGTACATCATGTTTATAGATCTCTATCTAAATATTTATAAAATGCTCAGTAAACAAACTATCTGATAGAAATGAATAAGCAAATTACAGTGCTGCTTGAAAATTCTCCATCAATGAAAAATGCAGCTTCTATACACCAATCATTTTCCATGAAAAAAATGCCAGTGAAACTGGTATTTTTATAAGGAAAAAATCTAAAGATCTGTTAATTAAAACAACTGAAAACATTTGCAAACATTAAATAAATGGATTAAGTAGATACCTGCCAAAAACCTAGTCTATTTATCTGAAGTTCAAGATAAGGTAGTCAGTAAAGATAATATTCTGGATTTCTCTTTTTTTTTTCTTTTTAATCTAATGCTTAAAATACGTAAAGAGTGGAGAGAGAAGAATAGATAATATCTTTGAGTGAATTTCTGGGCTGAGCTGTCTGAACAAGGCACAACAAATAATTCTGTACTTTCCCGCTGCTTCCTTGTCCTCTTTCTACACTGGCTCCAGAAATTCAGAAAAAAAATCTGTAGAGAACTTCACACTTGGAAACCTCTACCTAGGCTTTTCTACATGTGTAACAAGCACTTATTACCCATACTTTTTCACAATATCACTTTGAAGCATAAAACAATGTGGGAAATACTTTATTGTGTAGTTAAGGGAGCTTTGCAAATCCATTGTGGACAGACTCAGGCTCTTTCTGGCATTGTCCCAAGCCAGCTGGATGGCAGCCACATCTAGAAACAACACCTGCAACAGTGCAATGCTGGAGCTAATTAACATTTTTTGTTATATAAATTAGTCCAATGACAGTTTTTCACTAAGACATCTATACAAGATCTACCTGTCTGAACTGGATTCATCTGCAGGGGAAATTTGGCTCTTGCATAAGGTTTAAAATGTAGCTAATCATGGATTCCTCCATCTTAAACTACTAATCTGTGGTAAGAGAAGCTTGAAAACAAAGAGGTTTTGCCATGGAGACAGTGGTATCCATATCCACCAGAAATTTTATGGGAGAACCTCTATGCACAAAGCATTGACAATGCCCATACCACCACTAAGCCTGGTTACCCAGCACACTGGACTAGGAAGCACACAAAAGAGCATGATATATACTGTGTCTCTCCTTGGAGATCCCACCAGGAAAAAAATATTACAGCTGTCAGTGTCTGGCAGATACACAAAGCCTTCTACACCCCTGCTCTAATGTTTCATAAAGATTCTTTATTACCTCCTAGTTCAAGGTTATCGTTAATTGCCATGCAATTAGCACAATAGCTTCTGGTTATCTTGAAATACAGGCAGACGAAGATCTCATCTACCTGCTGGTAATTCTGCAGGCAAACCTCAAAGTTGCTATGCACAATCATACCTACGAAGCTTGAAAGAGTGAGGAAAGGAAGCTGTCCTCTGGTAAATGGCATCCATGTTTTCTCCCTTCAACATACAACTCCAGCGCATTATGGAGCTCATGTAACTTCTTCACAAAGAATCATGAATCCTAGAGCAGTTTGGCTAGGAAGGGACCTTAGAGATTATCCCGTTCCAATCCCCTGCTATGGGCAGGGATGCAACCTAGTAGATCCGGTTGCTCAAAGCCCCATGCAACATGGCCTTGAACACTTCCAGAGATGGAGCATACACAGCTTCTCAGGACAACTTGTTCCAGAGCCTCATCACCCTCACAGTGAAGAATTTGTTCTTACCATGCAATCTGCACCTACCCTCTTTGAGTTTAAAATCGTTCCCCTTTGCCTTTCTCAATTTACCTTTGTAAAATATCTCTCTCCCTCTTTTTTATAAGCCCTCTATTGCTGTTTCCTTCTCAGTCAACTCATCCTGCACTCCTTTACCAAACAGAATCCACCCTGCAGCAGATGGTGATGAATAGTGTGTAATGAGTTGCATGGTAATCATCAGGAGAGGAGGTGATAGAGGTTTGTCATGTCCAGAGGCCCCAGTTACAAAACATTCTTCTATCAAGAGAACACAGAACTGTGAGAGGGGAAAGTGTCTTCCTTTGCCCCATAGCACATTTGCTAATCTGAGCAATAGATGACTAAAGCACTGTTGACAGCTCTGTGACTTGGTCTTTTCTTAGCATTTAGTTTCAGTAAACCAGTTATTTACAGTGTTTGTACAGACAGAATAGTTTTGTTTGGTTTTGTGGGGTATTTTTTCTTGGTAATAAATGCAAAAAAAACCACTGTCCTATCAATCTGGCTAAGTCTGCTCATCTTGCTTTCTGCTCCGCAATGACCTTTTCATGCTGACTGAGTAATGTGTTCCTTACATGATTTGTAACAGATATAGATTGCTTACCTTCCCTTTCTGCTTGATGACATACTGATTAATATCACCATGAGTACTAGCTCCTTGTGATCAATTAATCATCTGTCATAATTGTTCAATAGCTAAATAATTATTAATTTTGGGTGCTTGTGATAGTGAAGGTGGACAGTGTTAGAAAGGAGAACATGTTCCCTTTGCTTTGCTGGGGACCTGAGTCTAAAAATCTCATAGAAATAGATATATGTCAAGGCATTTTATCATTCTGTGCTTTGGATTCTAATAACTCCTTTCAGGGAATATATTAAAGTATTCACTAGATGTCAGTTGCTGAGGGAACTTGATAATGGAAAAGCAATGCCTTTCTGGGGTACATATTGATGGTTTGAAGGCTTTGCCTAACAACCCCAGATCTGCTTATGAATAGTAGGATTTGTGAGTAAAATTATTAATCTTCACTCACTATTTAATTACCTACATGTAAAGAATTAAGCAGATTTATTGTCTCTTACTAGTTATTAGTGAATATAGATAAGTATTTGAAAACCTGACTAATCAGAGATAATAAAGGTGAAATAGGTCTTGACATAGCCCACTACTCCAACACTAAGCTCTTCTTGGCACATAGGAGATCTCACCTGAGAACACAGAGGACTCAATGAATGTCTTTTTCCCACTACATCTATAATTTGAGTTGTCACTGGATAGCACATTAGGGAGTTCATAACAAAGGAGAATTCTGGTTTAGCATCTTTATAAACCTAAGGGCTCAGAAGGCAATAGTCAAACACATTATAATTAATGGAGAAGCATGACATGGGAAAACTCACTTTACCACATTTTGGTAACTCTTAGAATCCAAACCTATATAAACATATGCAGTACTGTGTAAATATAATGATGTCTGAAACAACAACACTACAACTGAAACTTTGAACCTCCCCTGAATTATTTCCATACATAGAGTTTTCACATTTGAAGGTTTCCCTTAGAATTTAAAAAAGCCAAGTCTACTTCTCTGTTTCTCTGATTAACTTTAAAAACCTCAAACATAAACACAAAACCTAAAATTTACTTAATAGGGAAAAAAATATTACACCGCTCTTTTTCCCCTTGTGGTTTGAATATATATCCTAAATGCAGGGTTTTGCAAGCAGAGGCATATAGGGCTTCCAAATAAGTAAGCATTGTGGTGATTCAGACTCTGAAGATGTTATTCTTAGTCCTCGTTCCTACTGCTATTCCAAAGGATTGATAATCCTTTGAATTTTATGTACAGTAATATTAGATTTTGGAGATGGGGTAGTGTTTCCTTACTCTATTCTGCATTACTAACATGAAGGGTAAGATTCATGACAACATCTAGGACTTCAGAACAGGCTTAACTGATGACTCATCTAAAAGTGAAACAATGTTTAGCTAGTAGTTTTCTGACATGAAAGAAGTGTTTCATAAAATGAAGGGATAAGTGATCAGTGATCAAGAGATCAGTGCTGCTAATTCACAAGACTTCCAGTTTCTTCAGTGTTTTTCAATTGCTGGAGAAAAAAACCTGTAATGAAACTTGAATATTTTGGGTTTGGTTTGGGCATTGATATTGGACTAAACACTCTTGAGATTATAGGAGGTAAACCACCTTTTTTGGTTTTCCTTCTTCCAATGAAAGGAAGTGTTAAATACATCTGTAAAGCACACACAAAGACATGATAGAAGAGAGGTAAAGCAAATATTGTAATATTCATGAATGCTGTCTCTAAATTTTGGATAGAAAACAAAGCATTCTTGAGTGCATAGAGCAATGCTTCACTGCTTTCCTAAATTCTCAAGATTAATCTTCAGTGTAGAAATTTCAAATAAGAATTTAGTTATCCTAAAGATAACTTATTCTTTATATCTTCCTGCATTTGTAGAGTTTTTCACATGAAAACTCAGAGATCTGTGGTGGTATTTAAAATGAAATTGTAATTAGACACTTGCATGAGCAATAATACTGACAAACAATCAAATTATGGAGCTCTTTGAATGACCAATCCAGCTGGAAAAGCATCTAATTATACAAAGCAGGTGCAGTGGTCCCCATTCTCATGAATGAGAACCTTTGGCCCTTGGGATGTTGGAAATGCAACATTAATGAATGATACCAGAGAAAAAAACATCTCTTTTCTGAAAAACCTAATAGATTATTATTATTGTTTCTGTACAAACATGTTATTTCCTTAATAAATCGTATGAGTAGGAAAATAGATACTTTGTGAGAAATTATTAATACTGTTGCTAAACTGCCCTCTCCAATGATAGCATTAATTTTGTCTTTAATGATAGCACTTGAATGTAAAAGCAACGTGAAAGCCAAATATTTATATTATGTTGTGTTACCTCTTGAATAAATGACTGTTCTTAAAGACCAGCTTGAGGATTACATGTATGGAGGCAACTGGCTTTTCCAAAAGTAATTCAGCATGATTAATGGTCTTTGACCAAAGAAGTTAATGATATGCTTTCATGAAAGGTTAACTCCCAGTAACTGTGGGTCTAGCTATCTGGGATTTTTTCCCTGTACCTGACATTTCTACACATTGCTACAGAATGGATTCCCTTGCAAAATATGATACTGATGTCAAAATCATATCTCAAATTCCTCTGCATTTTCAGCAATCTGCAGATTCATTCAGGTTTAGACCAGACTCTGAATTTTATTGCAACAACTTCCTCCTTCTTCCTCTGAACTAATTTTTTTGTTTTCTCCCTGTTGCTTTCACCTATAAATTTACAGCCAGATGTTGGCAGGTTAAACTGAAGCTATGCAAATGAATTAGTAAATTAGACTACATTTGCTGAGACTAGCTAAGCTGTCAAAACAAAATTCTCCTATTGACCTGCAGAATTTCCAGAAGGAAAAAAAAAAAAAAAAGACAGGAAAAAAGAAATTAAAACCTTCTACAGAGAGTTTATACAGAACCTTAAAATAAATGGATTATAAGTCATGTTACCTCTCATCTTCAAAATTTGCTTCATCTTTATTAAAAATTTAACCAAAGTCAGCCTCAAATCCTGAGGATTTTAGACCTATTGGACCTTGCAGAACATTGTATCTCTTAGACTTGTTCTTGTAAGTAAGATTTTCAGTTTTCTGTTTCTGGTCTTACCTTTAACTTGTGTAACTCAGAATTCTTGGGGAGGGAAGGAAGATATTTCAAGTAGTTGCAAGATTCATTTTATCTACTCTTATAGATGCAGAGGTATTTTAAATATCACTTACTGGGTTAGAGTGAAAAGTTGAACTGTACCCTGAAAATGGTCCCTTACGACCACTTTACTTCAAACATAAATATGTGTATTAGGTCATCTGACTCTATTTCATTGGAATGTCATTGTCTCCCCAAACTTGGGCTAATAGTTAACTGCTCAGAAGAATTCAGAAGTGTGCTTAAATATATGGAGCATCTTTAAATGTTTCACTCAAGTAGTTTCAATGCTTGTCCATTTTTTCTCTTAGATATGATTTAATGGGTAAAATCATCAAGCTAGATAAATTTCACCTCTTTAGACTGTTTTTTTCAATATATATCAATAACCAATTATTATGATACTGACTGTAATTTATATTGATTTTTTTTTTTTCCCCAGGACAAATTTTCCTGGAAAATATTTTCAGGTCACCTTTTCTTACTAAACTACTCTTCAGTGACCTGGTGTCACATGGTATTCTGAGGTGCTGCAGTATGGAAATAATAAGGTTTTTTAATATAAAACACAGCAGTTTTATATGAAATTGTTTTATTGGATTTACCATAATGGACCATCAGTCACATGAAAGGGATTGTGAGACTCCTACATTACTTCTGGCAGCTAATTTTCATATGTAAGTTTATGGGTAACTCAGACATTCCCAGATCCTAGTCTCTGTAGACTGTTGGGATTCTGCTCGAAGGTAGAATTAGCCATGTTGCCATGCCATAAAGATATAATCCTTTTAAACTTTCTCAGATAGTCTATGCAGTGGATAATTTCTTAGTTTATTTATTTATTGTCTCTTAGGATCTTTCAGACTTATTTGTTTGTACAATTTACCTATCCGTATGAATGTTGATACTTCAACATAACCTTAGTATCTGATGGTCACAATTATTATTCTTACCATGTATTTTGATAGCTAATCCTAAAGCCTTTGTTTCTTGAAAATTCTAACAACAGAGATATAGAAAATATTTCTCAAGGACAGAACATTATGCCTGCAGAGTGAGGTTTACGGTGAGGGGTAATAACTTTTAGTAGGCTGATAGATACATCAGGAAGAGACAGACTAGAACTCAGACACACAAACCATTCCTCAGAGAACTGTGACTGTCACAACACCACATTCCATTTGGAAAAAAAAATAACAATTCTTCAGCAAAATGTATTATGTAGATATGTACATTAAGCTTCCAGTATGGTCAGGGCAGAATTTGCAGGGCTATATCTCTCGGGAAAACTTGCTCCCATTGTTATTCACAGAGCTTGAGTTTTCTGCAAACCTTCTTGCCAATAAAAACATTTTCACCTGAAAGCTAGCATAATGACAGCAAAAAAGGTTGGGAAGTACATTAAAAAGCAGCTTAAAATTCTATTTACCCAACATTAATAAATGTCCAGGTGATTTGAATCCCCTTTGCATTGCTAAATCAGTGCAGCAAATGACAGAGGACTAGGGGGAAAAATGAAAGACATTTCTACAGAAGTAAAAGAGTACACAAGGCCTAATTCTCTCCCAACAAGAATAAGTGGGTATGACTTAATATTTATTATTACAGCTTCACAACACTGTAACTACTAATTCCACATTTTACTCTTTATTGAGTTGTATTTTAAGCCTTTCTGGGAGTTGTTTGCATCAAGTAGTCCTATTTAAGATCTTCATGAATAAAGAGACAATTCTAAACATCCACTGGTCAGATTATGTAACCAAAACATCTGTTCTAGAACAAGCAGCAATCATAAGTATTGAGGCCATGTTGCTGAGAACACATCTGCGTTGGGCAGGGCACATCTCAAGGATGAAGGACTACTGCCTCCCTAAGATCCTGCTTTATGGTGAACTTGCCCCTGGCTGCTACATGAGAGGAGCCCCGAAGAGAAGATACAAGGACTCCCTGAAACAACATCTCAGCCTTGGCCATATTGATCAACATAACTGGTCTACTCTGGCCTCCAATCGGGACGTCTGGAGACACACTATCTGTAATGCTGCTGATGCCTTTGAGAAAGCACATAGGATCACCCTTGAGGAGAAAAGACAACGCAGAAAGAATCGTGTCTTGCAGAATATACCTCCTAAGGAGTCTTTCTGCTGTGCCTTTTGCAACCAGACGTGTCTATCTCACATTGGCCTTTTTAGCCACCAACACGCTTGTAACAAACGTGGGTAGAGCCCTTCCCAAATCTTCGTTCACGAAGCCTAGCCATGACAGATGGGTTGTATCCACCTACATTTAAATCTACAATCCCAAGCCCTATGAATAGGTTTTTGCCCAACCCTGGAGATGTCCGTGTTTCATGGTCCCATAGTCACCTGCTCTTTCAGCATATGCAAAGCACCGTACTTTTTACAGGACTGAATTTGACACTCCTTTTGCATAACTTTTGTGACTGATTATAAAAAATGTGATGGATTATATTTAAAAAATGAAAAAAAGAAGCATCAAAAAATGTTGTATTATCAAAGTCAGAGAAGGCGCACAAATGTAAAATAGTATTTCTTAGCTACATCTAACAGGTTTTTATGTTTGCTTGGGTTTTGTTTTGGGTTTTGTTGTTGATTTTTTTTAAAAAAATATTGTGATTATATTTCTTAACTCATCTAGAATACCAGCATTCTGATTTTGTTCAAACAATATGAAAGTCAAACAGGTCTTCCCAGTTGATAACATAATGACTATATGTTAAAACATCCACTCTAATGATCTCATTTTTGCTAGTATTATTATTCTAACCAGGCAATAGTTTGTACTGCTGATATATTGAGACACTTCTGACAATCTGGACTATCTGAAGGAAAAACTACACAATAAAAAATTTCAAACTTTGTTTTAAAAATGTTGCATAATAAGAGGTGGGCTATACTATCGCCCTCAATTAGTTTATCTTGATTATTGACTCCTCAATTCAGTCAGCTAGAAGTCAGAGTTAACATTTCAGAAATAACGACTGAACAGGTGACAAAATATGGAAGTAAAACAGGTTCCAGCTGAACTGTACACAAGAGGCTGACAGACTGTCAGAACCTGACAGATTTCCACTTCTAACAAATAGACAATAGTTATAGATAGCTTTATAAGGAGTTAGTTAATCTCAAAAGGGATGGATGGCATCACAGTAGGTCTGAGAATTCATCATGAATCCATGCATCAGATAGGTGCATATGACGTTTTATTATATCTGTTTTCTGGTGCAGTCGATTGAATAACAGTCTAGCTAGGCTTTGGTTTTAGGTGAGAGCTATCTGGCTGCCATCCAATCTAGAAAAATACAGATAAGTATAGATATAGATATAGGATATACTAGAGGTTGGAAAGAAGGCAGTAGAGCTACTGAAAATCACCATACTCTCACTTTTGACTGAAAGCCTGTGACTACCACTTTAGAAAACAAAAGAATAAACACAAGGTCATGGACACCAACTGGAATTTTTCATTGTCTTTTTTTATGGATTTAAGCAGATTGCAAACTTATAATCTTTTCTATAAGCATTTTATTTTTTCTAAAAAGAGAGAAGCGGCATAGGTCAGAGTTGGGATACCTATTGAATATTACTAAAAGAGATTGTTTTGTTTACCAAACAAAAGGCAAAATGGAGCTATATTTTCTCTTTGTAGTTATATAAATGGCATAAACAACAGAGAGTGAGATGAGCTATGTGAGATGAAAAACCAGTGTAAGAACAAATATAAATAAATATAGGTTGAAAATTAAATAGTCTAAACATTGAAAGACTGTGATTTTAAAACAGGCTTCCAAGCACAGTATTAGAAATAAAAATAAAACCATCAAGGTTTAAAATGGGGGTTGGTTAGCTTATATGGAGCATGGAACAGACTGAAGTGTTAAGGAACAGGACCCCAACTCATTAATTTCTTGTCAGACCTCTATTTCTAAATTATAAGGTAGAGAAAAGCACTGCCTCCCTGTCCATGCCATGATTAAATTGGAGATGTCTCCTACACATTGAGATAAGAAAGAAAAATACTACCTATGAGTGTCTTCTGAGAGATCATAAAATGATCCCTGTGGTCTGAAGTTAGAAACACATTTAAAAAACAACCAACAGGATTAAAACTCAAACCCCCAAATTTTGCTGAAGTTATAAAAATGTTATAATTTTTTTTTTAATTCTGATTAAAGTAGATATACTCTATGGAATAGGAGAAGTAGAAAGGAGGAAAAGGAACAGGATAAGAGGATAGATGTGCTTGTAACATTAGACATACTTTGCATAGCAACAGTCTTTAGGCTATAAATCTACAATGCTACTCTACTATAGGACAGACTATATGTAATCTGCACATAAAGGTTTTGTATAATTGCTAAACCTTTCTGTTGCTAGATTGAAAGCAACGCCAATAGCTTCCTTCTGCTTTATCTATCACTGTCTGAATTCCGTTCCTAATTATGCTCTATTGCGGCAGGATTTGGTTGTAATTGTGCATATCGTCTTATACTTCGAGGATATATGCAAATAACTAGGAAAGGCTGTTAGCAGTTGATTTGAGATAAGCTTTTTCTTTTTTTTTTACACAATGATAAGATTAAAAAGAGTATGGATACAAAACATAGCTACAAAACACCCTGACTCTTCACTGGCAGCAGCAATTGCTGCTCCCGGACAAATGAGGCATAGTAAATTTTACTCACCTTAGTAGCAAGGAAACTAAAAGCACCCCAAACAGCTACAACAATAAAACGGAAGGAAATTGCAGCCAGTGAAGTTTGGTTATTCTCATGATTTAAAGGTTTGCCTTGCCATGGTCACACTGGATTCAATCAATCCATTCCACTGGGGACTGACCTGCTGGGCAGCAGCTCTGATGAGAAAGATCTAGGAATCCTGGTGGACAACAAGCTATCCATAATCCAGCAGTGCATTTGTGGCAAAGAAGACCAGTCCTAGGGTACATTAGGAAGAGCATTGCCATCAGGTCAAGGGAGATGATCCCGCCCCTCTACTCAGCTCCAATGAGGCTGTATCTGGAATACTGTGTATGGTTCTGGGCTCCTCCATACAAGAGGGACATGGAGCTCCTGGAGCATCTCTCTTATGAGGAAAGGCTTAGGCAGCTAGGCCTGCACAGCCTCAAGAAGAGATGACTGAGAGGGAACCACAGCAATGTCTATAAGTATGTGAAGAGAGGGTGCCAAGAGTATGCATCCAGGCTCTTCTTAGTGGTGTCAAGCGGCAACAAGAGGCAACAAGCAGAAACTGATGCACAGGAAGTCCCACCTGAATATAAGACCTTTAAACAGGGGAGACTGAGCACTGGAACAGATTTCCCAGAGAGGTTATGGAGTCTCCCTTACTGGAAATATTCGAGAAATATCTGGATGCAATCCTGTGCCATGTGCTCTAGGATGACCCTGTTTGAACAGGGAGGTTGGACCAGATGACCCACTGTGGTCATTTCCAACCTTACCCATTCTGTAACTGTGAAATGTTTCTGTGGAGGGTGATGTGGGTGGATTAATTCCTGTGTTTCTTCTTGCTGCTATAGCAGAACAGCCTCCCTCACATTTGCTGACCCAGTGAAAGTTCTTCCTTCACTGTTTATGTGAGAACATTCGCAACAGTTTCAAACTATGTACTGTGTGCTACTTACTTCCCTGGTCTTAAACAATTTAACTCCTTGGTTTTCTCTTGGGTCACTGTTCACATTGTCTCATTTAAATTCTAGTGTCTCTTGTGGAGTGAACTGACTGGTTTTTTCCAGGACAACACCTGGATAAGATTCTAGAAATACTTTTTCCCAGAGACCATCCCTTAATAGACAAAATGAATGAGACCATATCCTAGCCAGACTTAGCCATCCTGAAACAATGTCAGCAGGTTTTACATACTCTAACATCCTTACATAGCTTTATATCATGCAACATGCATCCTTGGCATCATGCTAGGTTGCAACAGCCCTCACTTTATTTCAAGTACGTACAGGCATAAACTTGCACAGAAAGAGCCACCTGAACAAAGAGCTTCGCACATTGAATGTAACATTCCTGCTTATAACAGCGGAGTGCTTCTTTTCACTCATGGAGTGGGTGAAAAGAAGAAATATCATTTTTAATTAGGGTAGCATGTACTGAGCCTCCAAATTAATTTTTTTGATTGTTGTCTAGTAATGCTCTGCAGCAATATCTTAGTCCAAGACCTTGACATGACCCATGATGAAAAATGAGATGTGTGATTTTTTGGACTACTCTCAGGGCTGAGCTGCATGGCTTTAAAGGTATACTTATAATAGACTTTAAAGTCTTTTCTATTTTGTTCTTATTGCTGTGACAGTGGCTAAGGTTTGTAATGCAATTTCAGAGCATTGTCATGTAAGTTGCTTTCATATTGAATTAGGGAAATATAACAAAAGGATAAGAAAAATAATGCTTGCTAGATATCTCTTGCAATAAGCTTCCACATCTTTTCACCACAAAATGACATCTCTGACCTTTCTCTTCCCTTTTCAGTATGATCAGTCAGTATGAAAAGCTCTGCTCTGTGGTTAAAAATAGATCATCCCACCCATTCAGTGTTGTCCAGTAGAATGTACTTGTTGGCCTTGAAACCAAAAAAAGAAGGTAACATTATGAAATTATATAGGCAAATATATTTTTGTGTTAATATTTTCTGCATTAGTTTGATAAAAATCTGTGACAAGGACAAGAAAACAATTACAAATGGTACTTAGGTGCCCCAAGTATCTTCTTCCTTGTCCAGAGAAACAAAATCCAATGTACTCTGAATATAAAGGTATTGAAGCCTAGAGGTAGAGTCACACTGATTTGAAAACTAACCCATTCAGGGAAGAGTTAAATCTCCTTCTTTTGCCTGATACAGAGGCTACCTCAAAATGCATTCAGCATTCTCACTTGCCTCTGAGTATGTGTACATTTATTTTACAAATGCCATGCATTTTATTGAATTAATTAATAAGTCATTTTATAACTATACCTGCACATTTTTTCATCCTCCATAACTCTCAACCAAACATTTTGTACTTAAGAAAGTTTTTCACTTAATGGTATGAAAATTTTTCAAGGAGAGAAACCTTTTTAGATGCTGACAATATTGCTTAATTACTTATTTTATTAGATCAGTTACCAAAATAATAATCTATTACGGCATTTGAATATATGAATATTTAGCGATTGTGCCTATGGTTTTCAAACGAGGCCAATACTTTTCAAACCACCAGATATCTTACAAAGATTTGTCTATATGTTTAATTTTTGATTCTGAGCCAAGTATGGCATGTAGTTTGGCTAAAGACTATTGACAGGCTTTTGGCTACAGTGATTTGTCACAGCTCTAACAGTTTATACAGAGCTGTTTGCACAGAATATGTAATACTAAATGTAGATGTATGATATACTCACAAGTATAAAAGCAATGGTATTGTATAAATAAAACTGTGGCTTTGTTGGTAACAATCACACAACGCAGAACGTATTAACCTCTAAAATTTATGGCAAAAATACCACTTTCTTCCCCAATGTCAGGACTTTCGTCAGGTTGTTTTTCTGTGTTGAATATGGTAAATAATAAATGATCTTATTATGGTGTTGCTTACTGAGGTATTGGTCACATTGTACAAAAACTGGAAAAGGAACAGTAACTGTCAAATGTACATGTAAGCCACATGACAAGTATAGAAATTAAAAAAAATCCCTAATATTAATTAAAAAAACCTGTCTGGTATGCACTAGAACAGTGAAAAAGAAGGAATCTAACACTTTTGTGACTTTTTCTTGATTCATTGAAAACCTGAACACTTTTGTACTTCATCCACCACCATGTACTTTTCTGTTTCTTTAACTTTGAAGTCTTGTGCCCAGTGCTGCTGTACAGCTGTGGGTGTTCATGGTATAATCCCAGCACACTGTGCTTTGGGTTCATTTTTGAAACAAATAAAGCAGAGGTAGCAATATTTCATTGTTTTGACATGCATGAGCACATCTAGAAAGTAATAACCTGAGAGTAGATGCTTTCTGTCTTCGCAGAATCTCTACTCCAAGGATTCCATTCAAAAGTAGAGTAGTACTATAGTCCCCTTTAAACAGACAGGAAAATAAATCAAGAATAAGATTTTTAAGTTTTTATACTGTCAAAGTATCACTGGATTGTAATTTGCATATAGATAAACAAAAAAATACAGATAACCATAAAAAAGAATTGTACACACCCCATTGAAACATGAGAAGTGTGTGACAAAAACACACTAAAACTCCATGCCTTTACCACACAGTCATCTTTCCTCTTTGAAAAGTATTGGCCTCATTCTAAAACGATAGGTACAATCACTAAATCCCTGGAACCAATCACCACTGTCGGCAGAGCTGCAAACATTAAATCACACAAATGATACAAAAAGCACATGTTTAATCCTTGAAGGGTGGTGTTTCTCCACACAGGTATTATTTACACTTGGCTCTCAAAGATGGAGAATGAAGGAATTAACTTGGGGGATAATACACAAATACATTTGATGCCTTGATCCTCAAATCTTGTAATGAACTATGGTAGTCTGCCTGTGATGCTGCTGAGAGAACCTGAATTTTTGAAGACGTAACCTGACTGTTACTTGTTTGTCTTGCACTGAACTAAAATACAGATCAAAATACTGGCAAAATGCAGATCAGGAGTGGGATTTCTAATAAGCTTTTAACAGCAGAGATACTTCTTTGCATTTTCTCCTTGGAGAACCTGGCAAATAAAGAATGGTATTAGCTCATAGTACACTGATTTAAGTAGCTTTTGAAGCTAAGCAGTAGTTTTACCTTGTGAATCTTGTAGAGGGAGAGCAGCCACAATTTAATGGATTAATTTTCAGTTTAAGAGATTGAAAACTACAGTCTACTGAGTGAATCGGTCCCTCAGCAATAATGTGAGATTGTGCTGGAGGCTGCAGCCTCTCTAAACCTCAGTGACCTGGCTTATCTGTACAACACGGAAAGCAAAGCTGTTATCTGAAAGCACAACAGGTGTACAAGGCAATAGGAAATCTAAATTATTAACAAAACTGGGCTTGATCAGAGGTTTTCCATATCACATCTTTCTTTCCTCTTCTGTATTTGAATATGTGATAGTTGGATTTAATGAGGCAGAAGAAAAAAAACAAAACAAAACAAAACAACAACCAAAAAACCCCTACCAGACTCCTTGTAGAACACAGATTTTTACTTTGGAGATTCTTGGAGGTTTTATGCTGTTTTTTGGGTTTGGTTTGTTTGGGTTTTTTTTAACCTGGTAGATAAATAGGAGTTTAGGACTTCCATGGGGAGCTGCTTATTAGTTACCTTCCTCTCTTGTTTATTTTATTTTATTTTTCCATGGTAGTCAACCTTTGAGTTAGAATCCCTATTTTTCCACTCAGTTTTTATTCTGCCCTGTTGCTACTCAAGGCTTGCAAAGAGCCTTCTGCTTGCTAAAATTCCGTCTTGGTTTTTACATTCATATATAACTTTTTGTAAGAGACTTTTCTTGCAGATCACTTTAGCACTTACAAATAAGAATAATTACATAATATCAAAAATATGGGAGATTTTTATTCACCCTGCAGTACTAAGTCTCCTCAGATTTTTTGTATTTCTAGTATAGAGCTTTTCTTCAAGGCTCTACTAAAAAAAACCAGTTCTTTGCAGACTCATGGAAAATTTTACCATCTTTGCTGACACAAAGACTAGGGATTCTAAACTTCTCTTTCAGAAATAATAACAAACAATTTTGGGGATTAACTAAAAATATTATCCAGCTGGTTTGTTTCAGAATCACTACAGATTGGACACCAAAATATAAAAAATTAATTTAGATGAAAAGAATGAAGATTGTTGTGCACTTTAATCTCCCATAAATCTATTTGTACCGCAGTCACTTCCTCATCCTATATAACCATATTCATGCAAAACTGCCCATAACTCCACTGACTAAAAACAAAAAAAAAGCTACCCCAGAGTACAAGAGGAATGAATGTTGCTCACCAGGAAAGAAATTACCTGTGTGCATTTACTAATCTTGTGACCCTGTAGGATCCTACCGTGCATGTTCACTTTGACGCTGGAGAACAAGAACTTTTTTCTCAGAGACTGAGAGCAGGAATGGCAAGTGGAGTTTTCATCAGAGTATGCAGCTATAATGACAAATTAGTCTGTTCCTCTGCATATCACTTGGAGCAGAAGAACTAAAGAATACCTGTATCAAAAGTACAACCTCATGCTGAGTTACAGTGTAGCATAAACTAACTCAGACAGTAGTTAATCCATCACAACTCAATGCACTTTCCTCCAGGGGGTAAGTTACACTTGTAGATAAAATTAGGGACTTATTCATAGTCTAAATTTGTTTTTCTTCACCTCCCAGGTGCTGCATCTTATTGTGCTTCTCTCTACTAGTTTAAAGAGCCTTTTCATACCAGAAAGCTTTTTCCTATGCAGGGTATATTGACTTTCTTTCTGATAAGATTCTTAACCTGAGTTGCTTCAGTCTTTCAGTCTTCTATGGAAATGTTCCAGTGAAATGTTCCTGATGTTTAGTTAGTCAACCACATATTTTGAACCTTTCTCTCCCAGTCCATCCACCCCAAAATAGTTCCACACAAAGTCAGACACCTAGGGTACAACAGAAGTCATCAAAGAACCATGAGGAACAGGAATTTAATGTCACCACAGTTAGGTACCATCATTCTGTCTGTTTAGTACCTTCTTATCTTGGTTTTCCTGTCTTTGGACACCCATGGCAAAGAGCTGACTGAAGGGAAACCTCATAGGCTTTTCACATTTTTATTTTAAAATTTGAATTTTCTTGTGCATGTTTTCATCAAAAATTTTTCATATGAAGACATACAACAGATTAGGCCCAAGATAGATAGCTGGTATATAATATAGGGTTTATATAGATAATAGAGGATTTATCTGTGTTCTTTTAGCTCCCTGATGAATGTAGAAAAATATTCAAAAGAAATTGCTCTCTCTCAAGGCTCTTTGGGGACTTTGTTGAAAGGCAAGAAAATCGTGTTTATATAGCAACATGATTTCATTCCAGGTATAGGCTGATGCACTTATTTATCAATAACTTGGTTTCTATGAAATGTAGGCGAACAAAATAAAAATAAGAAATAAAATATTCTGTATCTATCAAGCAAATTCTATATATTTCTTCAAACAAATTTTAAGTGGCAAATAGAAACCTTTTTATTATTGTAGGACAATGAAACACAGAGAGATTAATGTATTATCAGAAACCCCATAGACAAAAGAAGCAAACTGAGATGAACCTAAGATATGAGTCCCTCTCATCCTATTTATAATACTTTTTCACAGAACCTACTAAACTTGTGAGGATCACAGCTAGCTTAATTTCTTTTAAATTCAGTCTGGAGAGCAGTTATTCCATAGAAATTTTTGTTGGATAATGCATTTGGATGAAGATTGCTCAATCAGCTCTATGAACATACAATGTTTGAAACTGTATGTGAATATACATTGTAAGAAGCTCAAGTACTAGAAGTAGTTCATGGGCTCCTCACAGCAAGTAATCACTTATCAAGCCACATGGCAGCAAGGTACATGATCAAAACAATATCAGTTCAATGCAAAAAGTGATTTTCTGAAAAAATCATGACAGTTGGCTTATAGATAACTGCATTGTTTTTGTTGTCAGTTTTAAATAATGAACTATAATAAAAAAATAATACCAAAGCTTTTGTGGGAAAAAGTGTCTTGAGGGAGCTATTTTTTCAGCCTGCTTAGCTGAAAGCTTAAAGGATACAGAACTAAACTAAAACAGAGAATTATAGTTAGCTAATGCCTTAGCTAATGGTGTTTGCAGCAAATCCCAGGCAACGAAAATATTTGGATGGTCATCTCTACTCTGGAAGGGAAACAAATAATGCAAACATAGAAACACACAAGAATGTTTGAGGGACTGATGGGTGAGGATTAAAACTGAACAGAGGAAGGAAAAAGAAAAAAAACCTGAAGAATGAGACAGGGAAAATGAGAAAGAAAATAGAAAGACAGCAATCTGTAAAAGAAAAAGGGATCAGCACTGGGGTAAAAGAAAGCAAGTGACAGGGAAAGGACAATAAAGCAGAACTGACTGAAGTGGGGTTTGAAAGGGAGACTTCAAGTATCTCTAGGTCTCAGCATGTGAGTTTTTGTTTATTTATTTATTTTTTTAACACCTTCACAAGGGAAGGGACAAATTTTATTTGCAATGTTGTTGTAAAAGAAAAAGTACAAATCTGCCAAAACCAATAAGGTGCCTTGTAATGTGTGCTTATCAGAAAAAATTAAATATGTGATTTCATTAATAAACATTTGCAATAACAGCAAGAGTAAAAACAGGCGAGATTTTTAGAGGAAGCGGCAAGAAATACTAGTGACAAATGAAGAATTTTATTTATTATTTTCTATAAAGGAAAAAAGAAATACTCCAAAAGAGAGGGAAAAATAAAAGAAGACATAAAACTAGAAAGAAGTTAAATTCAAATATGACATGGAGGTGATGGAAGAGGATCAAAAACATAGTATGATCACCTACCAATCATTTTTTAAATTTATTCATTATATCACCCATCCTAATCTCATCTTAGTGCCTGAAGGCCAGAAAGGGTTAAGTTTCACCCCTTCTCCCCAACAGGCAACTGAGGGATGATATCAAGTCATTATTCCCTTTTAGCACTTTGTCCCTGCTTTTCCTGTGACAGAAAAAAAAAAACTGTTTTGCAGTGGAGCACTCAGTTCATGGATCCCAATATCAGCTTTGGAAAGGTGCACTGGTGCCCCGGGTTGTTTACCTCTGCTGTGAAAAGAGACCAGCCAAAGTAGATGGCACAGCTCCACGAGACTTCTTGTCTCTCCCCTATCTTCTCAAAAGCCCACATAAATCACCCTGTAGCCTCTGTCTATACTACTGCTCTGTTTTCTGATGATAAAATATCCCTGTCCTTTCACACACAGATAGGCTAAATACTAGAGAAGGGATATGGCCTCTCAAGGCAGAGATGAGCAAAGTTTTAGAAATGGTAAAACGCTCTGACCTCTGAAATGCTTACGAGTATCAGGAACTCAGGTTTTCAAAGTGCCCAAGCTCTTCTCTGATGTATCTTGTCCACTAACTGATATTCACTTGATTACTTTGGCTGATGTAAAGTTCTTTGGAATCATTGCAAAAGTATAGGTATTGGGAAGCAGAAATTGCACATTGAAAATAATGAAGCTTGAAAATTATATTGACATGCACTTATTTTATTATTTTTTTAATATTTGTAAATAGTTGATACCAGTTTCCCAATCAATTAGACCTACGTCTCTACAAAGGGTTTGTCTGACAGATTCATAAGAAGTATTATTTATACCTCTAACTAAACTCCAATGACCTCCCATATGGATGCCCTCAAGTAAGGAACAAACAGAATAAGAAATATTGAGGGGAAGAGGGATTAGCTTTCACAAGTATTTTGTAACATTGGAGAAACTGTCCTTGCAATATTAATGAAATGAAGGCTGAGCGTTACGATAGGGAAGATAATAAATAAATACAGATAAAAGTAATCCCACTTTATAATCCTATTATAAGTTCTTCCAAAAAATAGAACTTTTCTCCAGACCTAGCAGAAAGGTGGGAAGTCTTATTTCAAGAAAAGATAGGTACAACCTGGCATCTGCATTGAGACTTTTTTTAATTTTGAAATTACCCAAAATTAATCAGAATAAATTAGCATCATCTTGCTGTCAGATGCAAAGGAGATGAAAAGCTTTCTGATTACTGTTAGAAAACCAGCAACAGTGAAAAGTGTAGTTTTAACAGCATGTATAAGAACATCTGTTCTGAGATCCCTGAAGCTGGCAGTGCTGCCTTGTGTACCTCTGAAGAAAGATAATTGCATGATGGAGAACACCAAACTATAGGAAAGAACAAGCAAGACTCCATGGCTAGCAGAAGAGAGATACTATATTAGAGATATCAGAGTTCATATCCACCACCCAGTTGCTGATTTGGTCAGGTAGAGCTTATAATTAATCCAGGGAATAGGAAAGACATGGCAAAGCAGATCAGCAGTTCGGAACGTATGCACTAGTTCTTTCTGGTTCACGTGCTGAAACCTGGTAGTGAGAAATTTGCCAGTTTCATGAAGATGCTACTGAGATTGTAATCAAAAGTCGCTTAGTTTCTTCATGACACAATACTGGTTTTCATGGAAAGAGAACTGTGATAAATTCAGATTTGTTTATCTGCTTTCTGGAATAAACTAGATACAGACACAAGACTCTTATAGTTTGGATCATAATGCTTTTTTGTAAAATAATAGCTAGAAATGTTTTTAAAAATGTACACAAAAAAGAAGGTTAGATCTGCAGAGAATACAGAAAATTATTTTAGGATGGGATAGGTTGGAGTCCAAATAGCAGAGCAAGATCAAAAAACAAATAGGATTCTGCATATACTGTGGAAGAAGACATGAAAAGAAATTGAAGCTTGAAGGAAGGATGGAATGAAAAAAGGCAAAACTAATAATTTATTTACAAATCCAGACATTTAAAATTCTAATTTATGTACCCATCTATCTCACTCTATGCTATGTGTAACAAAACTTTCATCAATACAATATAAAGACATCAAGTCCTTGAGCTTTGTCCTCCTCTGCCCTGGAAGCACTGAAGGATATTTTATTAATGATTGCTCCTGCCTCAGATCTCTGTCTCCTGAAGGTGAGGAGGCAGTGAAAAAGCTGAGCAAGAGCCATTATTATCATCCTTGGCTCTGATCTCTTTCTTTCAGACTCTGTCTAGAAATCAGTTTTGAATTATCTGATGAGAAATGAGCTCGTTGGGGAAAATATCAGTCTCAAAAAACCAAATAGCAGTAACAACCAACACCCCTCCCTCTCCTCCCCCCCCCCCCCCCCAAAAAAAAAAAAAGGCCCCAAACAAACTCAACAGCAAAGAATCCCCCATTTCTTTCAGGATACTTTCTTTTCATGGTGTTGCCAGCTGGAAGAGCCATCTCCCTGTAACTGTTCTAATCTTGGTCGATGTTGGCAGGGCATGTAGCTGTACAGCAGAGCAGAGTGCTGCTCTGGCATGAGCATGATGGTTCCCATCTGCCTCCCTCGAGGGCCTTTTGGGTCTCCCTTGATGCAGCACCACAGCACTGGACATTATGGAAGCCTCAGTTTTACAGGCTATTGTAACTGTGGCTCCAAACACTGTGTTTATGAGTTTAATCACTCTCCTTCCTGCTGTGTAGTTTGACCCCAATGTTTATACATGCTAATAATCATATCAATTCATATTACTCAGCTATTCTTTTATAAGTCTCCTCTTAACATATATTTCATTGTCAAAAATATTTTAGGATATCAGTTAAAACCATTATATTCACCTTTTATCTAATATAGTAAATGAATATTTCAAAGCATTTCATAAATTTATTATTCTGTTTCAACCACTGAAGCCAGTGCACTCCAAGAATAAGTGAATCATTGGTTTTATAGATGGGACTGAAACTCTCACAATAGTAATTTATAATCTAGACATTATCTAAATTCCTGCAGAAATGATCTGCAGCATAAAAATACTTGAGCTGAGACATTTAGAATAGATTCATCAAACACATTATTTGATAAAACACAACAGGATTTTTTGAATATATTTTGTCAACTTCATGTGAAACTTCATAGTAACATAAAATATTAGAAGAAAACAGCCTTAGAAACAACTCAAAACTGCTGAAAGTAAGAGTAAATCATAAAAAAAAGCAAATTTGTGATCAGAATGGTCAACCCAAAAAGGAGATTTTCTACAGATCTATGTACCCACATCTCTTTACATTTTGATCATCATGATAATCCACTTCAAGAAAATCAAACAAATAAGCATAAAATATATTTCAAATAAAAATATCCATTTTTAAGAGATATTTAACCACTAAATTGTTATAGACATACTGAAATCCTAACACAAATAAACTTGATTCAGAATGTAATTTGTTTACCTTAATTGACTGTACATTTCCAAATCTTAATTTTTATCATTCTTCATTTTTTGGTCTAAAAGCATATTCTGTTTCTATGTCACACTAACTATCACTTGTACAAAATGTTTTTAATCAAATTTTAACCTTCTCAAGTGAAAAATCCTTTAGCCGAAAGTTGATCTCTGTGTTTTGTCTGTTTTAACCCCATTTTCTTCAATTCAAACATGTTATAAAACTGTCAGTCTTAAACGAAATTTGTGAAATCACAAAGCAACCTGAACTTGATTTATTATTTAAGTACATTGTTTTCATTCAATGCATTTTTATTCTATAATAAGTAAGATGGAAGGATCTAGAGTGATGCACAAGTAAGGCAAAAATGCATGTTATTTCAGATGTTCTGAAATATTAAGGAGGACTAGTCACAGAAATCTCCGGAAGATGAAAGTTACTGATTAAGAAAAAAGACAGTGTAACATACATGCAAGCCTTGATTTCAGATCTCTTACTGGAGAGCGTTTCTCTCAAGCTGGGGGCTTGGAGACATATTTTCCAAATGGCACTTAAAATGCTGGCAAAGGTTCCTAAACACCGATTTCAGTTTTGAATTGACTACGATCAGGATAATTGAGTGCATGGAAGGATATGCCCCAGCTACAACTAAGGATACAGCAACTTTCACAATATCTTTACTTTGAGATGTTGACAGTATCAACAGAATTTGAGCTACAAAACTGGAAAGATACAGGACTAAGAAAGAAATAATGGATTTAATGGTAGTTAGGTGAACATCTATCAAAGCATTCCTGGAAGTATCTGCATAACATTGCATATTCTTTCTGTGTTTCCACAGAGAGGTAATTAACAGAGCTGAGGTTACCATAGACAGTACTAGAGGGAAAAAGCAGCCCACAAAGTAAAGAAGTAGTAGGTAGAGATGTGAATTATCCCAGTCAGTGATATGAGCTGTGCTATTTTCTCTGCAGTTCCCTGTTGAGCTGCAGAGATAAGTGCTGGGTGTAGTCCATAGTAAAGGCAGGGAAGTCATAGACGACATCACCAGCGATCCGAGAAGAAGCCATGGGACCATTCCAGCTATTCTGAGCTTGATTTGCAGCAGCAGCCATTGGTTGATATTGATTATTTTTACACAGTAGAGTACATGGAGCCAAGTACTGAACCACAAGCTGGCATGGTTTACAAACATCCGTACAGCACCAAAGACTTTATACACCAAAGCCAACTTAAACACATCTGTAAAGTAGAGACTGTGGATGTGCATCAGTACTGTCACCTGCAAGACAAATCTTGATGTACTCAGAAAGATCAGAATCATATCAGCAGAAGAAATTTTTTTGCTTTTAATCCAGTTGATGATATTAACAGTTGTTATAAATCCATTTCCAATAAATCCAACAACAACTTCAATAGCTACAATACTTATTGAAATGATAAGAACTGGTGGCAACATCTTGCTGCTTTGGTAGCCTCTGCCTGATTAGCCTATGTAGCTGTGCAAGAAGCTGGGCAGTTCTGGTGGTATCTGACTAGTTCCAGCATCAGTCTGCTCACCTTATATATAGGAACAAAAAGACATCTCAAAATCATAGCAGATCTGGAAATGATAGTGGAAAATTACTATTGGTGTTTTTCCTGAATGTGCAAATCAGAGAAAGATTTAATAATTAACTCTAACCTTTTACATGCATAAGATTTGCCTATGTTTTTCCTTAGGGATATGAGATATCCAGCTGTATTAAGCTCCCTGTCTGTTGTCCAATTGTTTATATTTTTATCTAGAGTGGTAGAAAGCTCAGTGGCTCTCTGCTTACAATAGTATCTGCCAGTGTGGAAGGGAATTCATCATAAAACCCAACAGAGGCAGCAACATGTCAGGTGATAAGATGCCTTATATTGTAAGCAGTACCTTTCATACCATGTTGAAGGTCTATAAATCATAACTAGATCAATTAGTTGTAACCACTTTAACATGAAGAAAATTATACAGCCCACAGCCTTACTCTAGAAGAGCACTTCGGACAACAAAGCTGTTTTTACCCAAAGGTTATTGCTACTTTTAGCTGACCACATCTTACATGTGGGCACATATATGGGATCAAAAGATGACAATGACTAATTATACGATGAGCAGTGATGACAGGCTGTTTCTGTCAGTAGTTAATATTAAACTTAGCTAGAAATCTCAAAAACTAGGAGTTTTCTTCTCTAAAATCTTAACATACTTTTGTCATCACAAAAATGAAAATTTTTACAAAGGATTTGAGTCACGTTTACAAAATATTGTATACAAATTTCAGATTTTAAAAGGCCTGGAAGAATAAAACAAAGAAACAAACAAATTTAAATTAAGAATACATTGGCACGTTCACTTTTTCTATCATTCTATCATTCTTCACCAGAAGTATCAAAAATAGTGGAAAAGGCACAACTTACTAAGGAAAAAAATGATGAAGTGTAACTCAATGACTACGATGTATTTTAAACCTAAATACCTAAATCTTCCTGTATGCAGAATATGCATTACATAATAACAGTAGTTGGTTACCTCAAAAATGTAGGTTTTAAGTTACTCAATGGAACATGAAAATAACACTTTATTTTGACATACTTATAAAAAAACAGCACTGCAATTATAAAGTGAAAGAACCTACACCAGAAAATGTAGTCTAGAAAACTGCATGACTAAAGCAAATTCTCAGCTGTTCCAACAAACAGTTACAAAATTCTGTTCTATCTTCATATGCACTATCAAAAATGAGAATTTTAAAGAAAACCATATCTGATCTTTACATACTCAGTTCATTTTCCTGTAAACGAGACTCAAAATGGGAGTAACTGAGAACAAAGTAACATTCCTATAAAGGAACATTTTGTCCTTGAGTACTCCCACCAGCTCCTTCAGAAAGTAGCTGTCACTCAACCTATGCACCCTGGTAGTACTTAAATCTTCATGACTCGGGTAAAAGAAACAGCCTGTTCCTCAGTGCTCTGTCAGTGACCTCTGTCTAATGTGATCTGCTCCCAGGAACGAATGGCTTCTAAATAAATATTTTCTCTTACTTTGTCTCTCAGTAGCTCAAGAGCTCCCTCATGAACTGTACTGGTGCTATGATCTTCAGGGATTCTCCAGAGGATGGGTTCATTAATGGATGCTGGTGATATGCACCTGCATGCACCATGATACAAAAGGCTAGTAAATACGTCACAGCAGCCTGGACCTGACCACACCTTATGCTAGCTCTAGACTAGAAATCATCATAGTCTCCTGGTATGCAGATCCTTGAATTTGCTTGCTTCCCTCCTTGCCCTTTGCTAACCTCACAGGTAGGGTTGCCACATTAACGCAATGAGACCCATGTCAGAGTTCCTCGTACTTATTGTCTGAGGGAGTACTTGCATGAGTTTATAAAACCAGTTGAGTCACAAAGCAAAGTAGATTAGAATTTCTTAAAAACCATCATAGGACAATGTTAACATGACACAAATAATAAATACTAAAGAGAAGTGTCTGAATTTATACAAAAATTTCCCTTGCAAAATAAATCTCACTGTACTCAGAGAAGTCAGGTTCAGCTCACAGGACAACAACTTTCCTCCTTTGATTCATGCATTCCAATTAACAACAGCAATAAATACGCTTCACACAATCTCTACAATGATTTTAATTGTTTGAAGTAGTTAGAGACATTATTAGAGCAGACCAAACAGTTTCTGAATCTTATAAAATACTGTTTGTTAAGTACATGCAGAGATCCACAATTCACCAGTTTACTGGTATCTGGTTAATCTTTCGGCATTTTACTGTGAGCAAGAAGTGTGTGAATATGATACTGGAAGATTTATTTGTGCTATTGTTCAGGAACATGCATATCTTGGAAATGTCACTGATGAATCATCCTACTATGGTCACTGTTTCAACATCTTTAGGCAAAAGTAATTGTCTACAGCTTTACTGGCAATAGAAGAAATTACAACATGTCCAATAGGACTAGCTTTTTCTTCTCATAAAATTGTTGCTACTATTTTTTAATCAATAGCTTTAATTGTGCTGTAACGTGACAGGTACTGAGCCTGCCTTCACCCTTCATTATCCCCATTCATCTCTCATGCTGCAGTGTGTCTTTTGGTGCCTTCATCAACACCAAGCAAAATTCAGATCAAATTAAAAAAATTAAAACTTTGTAATGCGATAACTCCAGCACATTTAGAAAACAAACAAACAAGCAAAGAACCGAAATTCAACATACTAGAGATGTACAGATGTTATAGCACCTTTCAGCACCTAAAGTGGCTATAAGAGAGCTGGAGAGGGACTTCTGATGAGGATATGGAGTGAAAGAAAAAGGGGGAACAGACTTAAGCTGGAGGAGGGTAGATTTAGATTGGATATTAAGAAGAAATTCTTTCCTGTGAGTGTGGCAAAGCACTGGAACAGATTTTCCAGAGAGGTTGGGGACTCCCCATTCCTGGAGATGTTCAGGGCCAGACTGGATAGAGTTTTGAGGAACCTGGTCTAGAGGAAAATATTCCTACCCATGGCAGGCAGGGTTGGGACTAGATGACCCTTAAAGTCCATCCCAAACCAAGCCATTCTATGATTCTATGATAACTCAGTGCTGAGGTCTTGCTGTTTCCCTCCTGTCTCCTGTCTAAAACTAAAAGAATTCTCAACAGTAATCTTGGAATTTTATTTTGAGATTATATCCAGAGAGAAAATCTTAAAAGAATTTGGACCTTTTACCCATATCCTAATGTTATTATGGTTTTTGTGTTTGACAAGTGTTGACCATTTGATGATAACTAGTGGGTTATTCTACCACAACTGATTTACAGGATTTGTAGAACAGTTCAAGAAACTAAGAATGAACATAACATTGATTACAAAGATTTCTTTTCCTGATAAAAGGAGACAAGGAGATGAGAATACATCATTATTTTTTTCTCATCACATGTGATAGGAAAAAATAAAGAAAAAGAAAAATTATTTATTTTGTGTTGCAGGAAGGACATTGTTTACAGACCATCATAGTTAATTTAATTCCAGTGGTCTAAGTGGCTACAAAAGCTTCATGACATTTGTTCACCTCTACATCATGAGCTCCTTAGAAAATAAGCTTTTTACACCCTGTAGTAAATTGCACACAACATTTATAAGTCATTGTATCATAAAGTCCATCTCTGATAGAAACCTCTTAATATCAGCATGAGACAGTGAAGACCAACTACCATTAAGATCCTTATAGTAAAATAATTGGATAAAACAAATCATGGGAGAATACTTCTTGTAAAGTCCTGCAAAAAAAAAAACTTACAAAGAAGATTATATAGGAGAACCATCAACATCTGTGTTTAACAAACGTGCACAGAATTGGCATTCTTTGTTCTACTACTGGCTGCTTGCATCTGCTCTTTTTAAAATGATTTATCAGGTGTTTCTCACATATTTGACAAGGTATAGAAGGCTTGTGAACCTCCATAAAATATCCTGTCTGTGGTTAATAACAATAAATTATGCTGCCGTTTAACACATTCCTGATGTTATACTGTACAAAGTAGTGTTGCAAAATATCTCAAAAATGAGTGTGAAAGGGTGATAATCTATTTTACCATTAATTTACAAGTTGTCATGCTGTCATTTTACTGGAGATAATGCATTGTTAATTTCCATATCACACAATTAGTTGGGCTTTTTTGTTTTTTTTTTAAAGAAAGACTGTCAAAATGGAAACCCCATGAGACACAACTAATGGAAAGAATCCTCTGAAATTCTTACAAGAGGTCAAGAACATCAAGCCATGTAACATAAATGAAAAGGAAGATGAAACTTTAATTTTAAAACAGTAAGAGTGCACACAATCCAAAAAAAAGGAGCAGGAGATAGCAACAAGCTAGTGATGATTATCCATTGCTCTTTGCCATGAAAAAAAATCAGTATACATCTTCATTAACTCAAGATGGTATTTGTAAAGATGAGTTTTTGGTTTGCACGTACGAAGTATGAATATTTGGTAAACCTTCTCTGATCATGCTGTTTCCTGCTGTTTAGAGAGTAAATATGTCCAAAGGAATGGAGTATTTCACTGAGGCAGATTTCCCTACAAACGTACTTTCTATAAAACAAAATCAAAGAAAGACATTGAATTTAGTTTACCGTATTAAGGAAAATGTCAAAACATCACAGTAAAATGAGACACTAATTTGCAAAATTATAGAACAATTATCAAGCTTGTGTTTGACAATATACTCTCCTTTAACTGGTCCAGCTTCTCAAAGGATTTAGGAGATTGTCTTTTCTTTTTTCTTCTCCTTGAGGGATACCTTATCTTAAAGTCTGTCTGGCTTCAACTCTAGTTATTGAAGTTGGAATTGTTTTTCATATGTCCTTAACAATACCAAAAGGTTAGAAAACTACTTCTGGCTTCTCTTTCCCCAAACCATACCTGCAAGAACAGGTCTCTTATTTTCTACATCCATTACATTTTGTGGTTACTGTTTGCATTTCCACACAGATGAATTTTTCTCTTCACAAAGTTTTCAGGGACTACAGTGAAACTTTATATAAAGTGATCGTTTCACTAGACTCAGCACTTACAATTTGTGCTTAGCTTCATCCAAAGAATAAATACACATTTCTAACAC
Source organism: Corapipo altera (assembly GCF_003945725.1). NCBI lineage: Eukaryota > Metazoa > Chordata > Aves > Passeriformes > Pipridae > Corapipo > Corapipo altera. Next base: position 85,922,066 of record NW_020884872.1, on the reverse strand, counting down.
AGGTGAAAGACTTGTATATTGGAGTATATTTTATGAGTCAAGTTCCTTTATTCTATCTTGTGTTAGATTTCAGATATTCTCCCATCACCAGCAGTTATCCATTTTGTGACCCCAGCTTGGAAGCACCATTCTTAAAAGTTGTCCCTATTCATGACAATCTTTTTAGCATACACCTGATCTCAAGATTGTTTAGAGATTACCAAGACCTAAAGATAAACACAATCCTTATGATGGATTTTTGTTGCAAGCTGAGCTATTTTACTTAATCACAGTCTGCAAAGATAAATCACATGAAAGAGAATCCATCTCTTCACTTTCACTAACACTCCAGGTGTCTTTCTTCACTATCTATTTATTCCTGAATCACGATAAAAAGTACTAGAGAGTGATAAAAATAATTTAAAAGAAGTTATATATGCTAAAAAATACTTTCAGCTTCTTACAGTGCAGAGGTGGACTGAAGAAATGAGACATGTTAAAGAGTTAAGTCACTTTCTAAAATGCAAAAAGTAAAAAAGCATAGTATTGAACAACATGTATTTTTTTTAAGTGTGCTTTTTATTTTGAGAACAGTGAGAACTGAATCGATTCAGTAACTTCTGTCTAGGGTAGGATTGAGTTTCAACGTCTACATACATCTGCCCAAATGCCTAAGTTCCTAAACCACAGACCCACAGATCATTTTGATTGGAAAAGACCTTTAAGATAATCAAGTCTAGCTGTTTTCACATGTAGACATTTAAATTAACTCATAATCTGAGATTAGAGGCCACTGGCTAAAGTGACCTACAGTGTCTGCCAGGTCTCTGTCAAGTTTTTTCCTTCCTTTCTTCTTCATCATACCAAATTTTAAATGTTTAAATTACATATGTTGCTATAAGAAAGTTGTCCCCAGTTTCCAAATGCATCTGGAACACAAGTTTATTTCTTGACAATACTTTTTTAATGTTCAGGCGAACTAGTTTCATATAAACTGCTTTATATAAAATTTTCTATTTAAAAAAAAGGTCTTTGACATTCTTTTAGGAATGCTCCTTTAGTCTTTGTAAGTGATAACTGAAATTGAGAAAATATAAATCTCTGTTTCCTGTTGCAATGACTCTATCGGATGGAAGCACTCAGTGAAAAAAATATTATGTGGGGATATCATTAAGGACTGCAACATCAGGATGCTGCATAGACAACCTCAAATAAATATATTTTAATTATAAAATTTTAAGTGCTTGCTTTTGACAACTCTACAACACAAGTGGAAATATCTTATTTAGTATATATAAGTATTAAGTATATAAGGCTTTTTGCAGGCCATCACTATTTCAGCACCATTAGCAAACAGCCCCACACTGATACGATGCTGGATTCACTTGTGTTTGTACAACCAATGTGCCATTTTGACAGCCTACTGCAATTCCAATCCCTTTGTCAATACTCTATGTCACCTCTGATGCAAATTTAAATTAATCCCGATTTTCATTGCTTACTTACACTGACTCTAGCAGAGAGAAAATGTTATCTGTTCAGAAAGACACACTAGAGTAGTTCTTCATAGCGAGTATGAAGAAAACAAAAGTCTATATCTTTTATAAACTTGTTTTTTGATGCACGTAATCTAAGTTACAGTTTCTGTAGAATGCTGCAGTTGCATTCACTCAGTTTTTTTAATTTGGGTTCCTAGATGTAAAGAAAATTAAAGCAAATTAAACTCCAGTTTAGTCTCTTATTTATTTTGCAGTAAGTAGATGTCACATTGGTGTGAGCATTTGCTTGGGGTAGCACAGTACAATGAAATTTGTTACCAGCATGACTGGGTCCAGATATTATTTCTCAGTATTCTATCACCTTTCTAACTTCACATTAATGAAATGTTACTTTGTGTGATTACTACAGTGAGGGGTGAATGATGCATGAAATACAAAGCTGACACATCCTCAAGAAAGTGCTCAGCACAATGACACATCTGCTTACTCTCTATTCAAAGAGCACAAGTGACTTTCTTTTCAGGTGAGAAGCACTGAGACAAATGATGGTCACTTCACAGAACTGACTTGGAATATATTCAAAATCACAAGAGTCTTGTGCAATATTCCCTATGTTTTAGGTTAAAATGAAAGAAGCACAAGATCAATGTATCCAGTTATGAATGAATTTCAATGTATGGATGTTTCCTCGGACTTTTGTAGTCACATTAAGTACAAATTAAGTCACATTAAGTACAAATTAAGTACTAACTAAACTCTTCAGTGAGGGAAAATAGATAGTTGTGAAGAATATAATCTGTGGGTGCATAAAAAACTTCTATATGAAGAAGATGAATAGGGTTGATGATTTATTGTATTTTCCAGTAGAGGAAATAGGTGGCATGAAATATAAGAGAAGTTAAAAGCAAACAAAATAAGGTGGTTTTCCACATAACATAGAGGGAAAATCCTTGTCAGAAGATACTACCAGTGTGAAAACTGCATGGATTCAAAGGATGAATGGACAAGCATATAGAAATGAAATCAATTGGGTGTTACTTAAACACATAAAAACCATTTCTGGTTCACATAATCCCTGTAAAAGTTTAATGCCTGGGACAGTAACAGGAAAAAGTAGAATTTATGTTTGCCCAGTTGCACAATCTTCCCTAGGCTCTCTGCTGCTATCAAGCAGAGGTAACTATACAGATGGTACTTAGGTCTCAACCAATGTGACTGAATTAATGTTAGTAACTTATCCTGCCTCAGGATGTCTTTTAATGTTAAATTTTACAAATTATGATAATTCTTTCATGGTTTTGATTATGTCCAAGTACAGGATACAGCCCCTGTGCCACATCTACAGTTACAAATATAATTACAGATATAATTACAGCTGTGGGAAGTGAGCACTTCAGAAGGGACAGTCTCTCTGCAGGAAGATCTGGATAGGCTGGAAGAGAGGACTAACAAGAACCTTATGAAATTCAACAAGTGTGAAGTCTTGCACCTGGGAAAACATAATCCAAGAATGCAGCACAGGCTGGGATATACCTGGCTGGGGAGTAGCTCTGTGGAAAGAGGCTGAGGGGTTCTGGTGGACTTGAGCTCAGTATGAGTGAATAGAGTGCTGCTGCAGCAAAGAGAGCCAACAGGATGCTAGGTTCCATCAAGTGCTTCACCAGCAGATATAAAGAAATCATTATGCTACTCTGCTCAGCATTTGTCAGACCACACCGGAAATATTGTGTTTAATTTTTGTCCCCACTATGCAAAACGTGTGAACAGGACGGAAAGGGTCCAGAGAAGGGCCACAAAGATGATCGAAGGTCTGGGAGGCCTGCCACATGATCAAAGGCTGAGAGACCGGTTTTTTTTCAGCCTTGAGAAAACAAGACTTAGGGGAGATCTTATCACCATGTTTCAGTATTTAATGGGTAGCTACAAAGAAGATTTCCTTTTAAAAAAAAAAGTGCCATGGAAAATACGAGGGGTAACAAGTTACTCCTGAGGAGATTCTAGCTGTACACAAGAGGAACATTTTTTACAGTGAGAACAATCAGGTATTGAAATAATCTCCCCAGGGAAGTGGTGGATTCTCCAGTGTTGGACACTTCAAAGATTCAGCTGGGAAGGGTGATGGACCATCTTATCTAGACTGTGCTTTTGCTTTTGCCAAGAAAGTCTGAACCAGATAATCCTTCAGGTCCCCTTCCAACCTGGTATTCTATTATTCACTGATGGATTTTATTTATATTAGTGAGTAAAAGTGACCTGTATCCCAGAAAAGAGTTTAATCCCATTGTGCCAAAGGCTGTAAATACATGCACAGCAGTAAGAGCAATTTTGTTCCATGTAGCATACGGAGAAAATTAGTTCCAACCACAATTTTATTGGCTTCAGAATGGCCTCCCAAATGAAACAATTTTGTTCGTTCAAAAAGATTCACGTTGCTGTTTCAACTCATTACTTTTCATATTCAGTAATAAAGCAGAAGTTTAAATTCTGGTTCAGTTGTATGACTAGCACAGTAAAATACAGTGAAAATATTCTTGGTTTGCTGTGTAGTAAACAAGAGAATAAAGCTCATTTCAGAAGTGGTAATTAGTTATTCACTTCAGTCCCACTTAGGAATAACTGCTGTAAGTGTTTTTATTGCAGAACACCTCATTCTTGTTTTAGATCCTGACTATTATTTCCATCAATGTTCAACTATTTTGCATTTAGCTTTACTATGTACATCTGACTAAATCCAAGAAGGTGAAGCTAAATTTTTCTGGGGAAAGTAGAACACTTAAAAAGCTCTCCAGAATTTTTCCTACAGATTTTCTTTTACCAGACTTCAGCTTTTTAAAGTAATTATTATTTGGGATGAGAAGAAAGTAGGAATACCCCAAAAATATTGGCAGTTTTTGTCAAATTCTGAATATTAAAACTTGTAAATCAAAACCTGAATAGATCTGACTGTTAAGATCTTCTCAGTGCACAAAAGTTACACATCAATGAATTATTAATATAAAGTGGAAAAAGGGTACACTTCAGTGATACATCTGAGACAGTGCAACCTCTCCCCATGGCAGAAAATGGTTCATCCTGCTTCTACCGCCTGCTGCCAGGTTGCTAGTGCCAGATCTAGTGCCCAGTATGATCACCACCATGTGCCTATGCGATCATACGGATTTTTTTCACCTAACTACACAAAAAATTTACGCTATGAAAATTTACACTGTGTAAAATAAGTGTATGCATTCTGAAAAATTAGCAAAATAAATCATCTCAGTGACAGCACAAAGATGAGAACCAGAAGTAGCTTCTATGTGGCACAAGCAGAAGAAGAGTTGAGGAGTGTGTGGGAGAAGAGAGGGTAAAACGGGGTTTCTCTTTACATCCACAGCAAATTATCAGATGAATACAGCTGTACTCTACAAATATACAAAACTACCCTTCTGGCAGGTTGCAACATAATCCTTATAGTGTTCAATAAACAACGTCTGTCCCTAATTAACTATTTTATCTTAGAATCCCCTGAGCCCCAGAAAGGAAATATGCTATGTGCTGTAGATCTAGCCAATCTGCTCTGGATGAAGACACCAGGTCATTTTGGTTATTTTGCCATAGGGCCAAAAATCCATCTGTGTGTACTAGGCAGCTTAGGCCAATGTATTCACATCCTGGATGGATTAAAAATAACATTATCTGTAAAGAAGTTTTTAAATGCTGTTTTAAGTCTAATCCTCAGCAGTCTGTTATCCGAGATTCATCTTCCATCTATTCTACAAAGTTGGTCAAATATGGGATTCAACTTTAAAAGCTTACTTTTACAGGTCTTAAAACAGTGTTATTTCACCAATTCAATAGTTTAATATTGCTTTCTCTTAACAAAATATATACCAGAATTTACAGAAATGTAGTTTCTCCCCCTCTTTCTGACACTCTTAGATATATATGGAGTGATTTAAGTGTTACTTTTCTTTGTGTATGGTGCTGAGATTTGAATCAGCTCAAAATTTATGGACTGAGAGTGTCTAGAGTTGTTTTGTGAGAGATTAGCAGCATTTCTGATATAAGCTATAGATGCTACGATCTATATACCCAGTTTGATATCCAGACAGACAGTATATTATATTTATCCCCTGCCCATCCCCAGTTTTTTGCACCTTGATCATGACTATGGTTGCATCACATATCCTTTATTCAGAAAAAGCTTGCATCTGACTTTTTCAGTTGGCATTGCTCATCAAGTTGCAGCAGCTACATTCTCCTCTTCAACTCCTTCTGGCTGAGCCAGAGGGTCAGTATGATGACTAAGGGCAGTGAAACCCAATTTCTTATTCTGCTGTGCTTCACCAGGCTGCCTTGCTATTTTTAAGTCTGTGTTCTACACGCTAGCATGTTCTTGTCCCCATATTTCACTGTCTTCTGGGGAGCATCCATCCCTTTATCTGATACCACGTTGCCCCCTAGCGACAAGAACTTCACTTCTCTCATGTTTCTCTCCATCCAGCTCCTGCACTCCTGACTTCTTTTCCTTCAGCATGTCCAACTGTTTTATTTGGTTTGGTTTTAGAACATGCTGTTTTCTATGTTGGAAATAAAACTTTATTTATTCTGCCCCTTTGGGATATTAGTTGAGTCAGGATCATTTTGGCTCCCTCTGCAGAAAAGTCCAAGTTTCTGTGCTGCACTCAACCACAACTGTTTACATACTAGTTCATCCAGATGGGATTTCTACCACAGGGTTTAATTATTGCAGAAAACAGGAGTGGCTTTACCTCCATCAACGTGAAGGCATGTGGACAATGATACCTCCTACACAGAAAATTCATTGGAAAATGGGAGGAACAGAAAAAGTTTGGAGGAAAGGTGCTAATGTAATCTCATTCTCCATATTACTTTCCTCTTACTGATGTTGCAAAGGTTATTGCCAAAAAAATTTCTCCACACAGTAAGAGAAGAATTGTAAATGTGAATCAAACTATTCTTCTGAGGGTTTGGAGAGAGCAGCTCTCACCCTGATAGCTTGGTGGGTGTCTCGTGCTACAAAGATTGAACAACACTTGGGTCTCCTAAGCAGAAGAAAGGGGTGAGGATAGGTAAGTAATATTCTTTAAGCAAGCAAAATTATTAAAAATATTTTTAGTCCTGGCCATACTTACAGGAGAAAGCAGCTGCAAACTCCTCACCTTTTCCCTTGTGACTAAGGAAGGACTGTGTCCAATGTGTTCTTCATGCTCCTCAGTATATCTGACTTTCAGTGCGACTCTCACCTGGTCTTTGGAGGAAGGAGGGAAGGTCCCAGCATGCTACCATGGTACCTAAGTGTTATTTCTGTGTTTTACTAGTCGTGTATAAACTCGTATAAGATTTGTAAAATAAGTCATTGATAAACTGGAGCCAGAAAGGAGAGTGTCACTTATAGGTCCTGACAAACTAAGTGGGATGGGCTAGACTCTGACTCTGGTTTTATCTGAGTTCATCTAGTTCCTTTCCTTTTAATGTACATATAGTAGACTTTTATGAAAACAGCAGAGAGATCTCCTGTGCTCATGGGAAATGCTGTGGCAAGAGCTAGCCACCATTCTTTCCACACAAAGAAATAAATTTTGATTTTTACACTAAGGCAGGCATTTGAACTGCTTCCTTCACTCAGGGCTCTAATTCAGTATAATCCTGTACATTGAGATAATTGTCTTTGCTTTGGTTTTGCTAAATATAATTTCCAAAGGCACTAGCTTCTAGTGAGACCTCCAGAAACCATTTCACCACTACATGCAATCTCCCTAGACTACACAGTTCCTCAAAAAAAAATGGTTATATGGGCTCTGAGCAGATCCATATCTGCAAAAATTGATGGGAAATCCCAGATGACAGAGAAGCTCATTGACTAAAAATGTTTTATTTTGATAACTGATTATTAAGGAACTCTCAAAACAGAGGTAGTACTATAAAAAACATGACACTGTCTTTGATTAATACCAACACTACAAATATAGCAACATGAGATATTTATTCCAAACTGTGCCATTGAGTAAATGAAAAAGTATTAGGTCTTGCTTGGTTTAGACTCACTTTTTCCCTTCTGTTCTGTAATCACCTTTTAGACCCACTGTAATACAAAAGTGCTTCATAAGTTGTGAGGCTAGTGGGGAACATTACTGGAAATCAATATATACATTAATATACCTGTCCCATACTAGTGAGGAATCAGCATGATGGGCTGTCATGGTTTGAGATAGCCCCAAAATCCAATTCCCTAGCTCCATCCCCCCTCCCACATCTCAACCTAATGTGAGATGGGTTTTTTTTTCCAGACAAAACACAACCAGACTCAGAATGGGGGAAAGGGAATATATTACAATGACTGTACAAATAAATACTATAACACATTATACACACGATCACAACTATCTCTACCATGACATATAGTATTTACAAAGGATCAGATCTCCTCTCCCCTCCAAATAAAAGTCCAGGAGGGAAAGAAGGACAGATCCCTTCCAGTCTCTCAGGGCAGCAGCTTCTTCTAAGGCAGCAGGTTCTCCTCATCTCATGCATGCAGCAGTAACTGGATTGCTGTAGCTGGATCTCTGTTCAATACACACAAGGGGGTCTCCAACCCCCTTGGCCCGTCGTCTCCAAAACGAGGGTCTTTCTCTTCCGTGGACTGCGTAGCAGGGACAAGCTCGCGTCACCACGTCATACCACGAAGCTCAGGGGTCTTCGTGGCAGTCCCTTTCCTCAGGGGATTCAAATTCCCCTTTGCAGAGCTCTGTGCTCTGCCTCAAGGCTGCTAGCTTAGCAGCAGCAGCGAGGGGGGCCAAGGTCAACCCCCCCGCATTCCTTCTCCGTCCCGGTCCAGCTTCCCAGGACGCCTTTGAGCTTCTCAGCTCCTCTCTGCAAGTGCTGTAGCACTCCAAGGCTCTTTCAAGCAAGAGTCCATCATCTTCCTCCTTCCAGGAGGTTTCAAGGAGTTTTAGGGGTTTGGTACAGTTCCTACCCCCAGAACTCCGAAACTCTGCTGCGGGCTCTCTTCTCCTCAACTCTCCTTCCAGGAGTCTTCTCTGCGGTGCTGCATGTCTCTGTTGCTCCATCTTATCTCTTCTGGCTCTCTGCCACTGCTTCTCCGGTCAGTGCCAGCTCGGCTGTTGCTTTTCTCCGGCCACTGCCCAGTTTGGAGAAAACATCTCCCAGCTCACAGCTACAGACACATAGTCCAGCTTAACACTGTTCCAAGTCTCTGTAGCCCCCAACTGGGGCTGGGGGGCCCCAGAGGCCCCAAGGGGCTCCGGGCCCCTTTCCTCGTGGTCTCACAACATGGCAACTCCTTCTACCAACCAAACTACAACCCCTTCTCTTCCGGTGCTTGTGATATGTTTACATTTCTGCAGGAGCGCTAATTGGGCAGAACTTCAAAACTTCCAGGGGTCTCCACCCCTGGGGGTTACCACTTTTTCAGCCTCTGGGGGAAAACAAGGTTCAAACCACTACATGGGCTACACATGAAATTCCAAATACTGAGCATGATGGTGAGTGAGGAAATGGTACTGGAGCTTTTTGCATGACCCAAGAAACAATCATGTCTATATTTTCTATCAAGATAGTCTTCACTAATCATTACTGGGTTTTGGGATTTGCTTGGTTGTAGCTTTTGTTTTTTTAAAAATAAATTTCCTAGTGTATGTTCTGTTGGTTTACTCTGCAGGAAAATGACAATTGTCTAGTCCAGCTAAGACTGTGGCTGAGGAAGAGTTGACGAAATGTACTAATAATCTGAAGTCACTACTTGATGCAAGTGGGTGGTATCCTTTCCTGTTACAGGAGAAGAAGGAACAGCTGTCCTGTACACATGGTCTTGAAATCCATACACAGTGCATTCGTTATGCAGAGTTTGCCTACACAAAGCATGCATGATCTCTCTGCTCCTCATTACTTATCTTCATTACAACACTGATGTCATCTTTTCCCTGTAATCTGGGAAGTATTCTGGTTTCAGAAACCTAATATGCAACTGCATTTTTTCTAAGATAAAAGGTACTAATAGCAGTCCCGATAAAGATATGCAACTGAAAACAACGTAAGCTCTTGGCAATTTCAAAATCTCCCTGCTAGTTCACTGCACACCATTATTCTCTGTGCCATGACATTTACTTCTGCTCCTGAAAGAAATGCTGTATGGGGTTGCCAAAGAAAAATAATTCAATATTTTTTGGTCACCAGACTATAGTTCTTGGAAGAAAATTGGATGGTGGCAACAGCAAAGAAATAAAACAAAACAAGAAAATCCCAGACCTCTGCCTGGAAGGGAGATAAACATTCTGACAAACACAGGAATTAATATGGAAGTTTTGCAAAACAGTGTCTTAAGCAGATTTGTTTTCCCAAACAGATTCATTAATTCTTAATCAACCACCCCAGCTGTCCCAGTTGGGAAAGTCTACCCCTCTTTTTCTGCTTGTCACTCTTTGTGCTGAACTGCCATTTACAAAAGTAATTACCTCACAACATGTAGTTGAACACCCAGAAGTACTAAGAATTTCTAATTTTGTGCCAGATAAGTTGGTTCACCAAGATGAAAGTGCCGGCTCAGGTCAGCAAGAGAACCAAGACTCACGGGGTCACAAGGGAAGCTTGGACTTTACCGACAGAGACAGGTTACCTGGCAGCTGTTTGGAGAAAGGGTGGCTGGCTGCTTATGAAATGGAGATCCAAGACACTCAAGCTCCACTCTAGGGAAGTGCTATATAAAAGAAAGCAAACATTGTATGTGCATGTGTCTATATGCATGGACACACCTGATCAAGCTGGTGAAGGGTCTGGAGCATGAGTCTTATGAGAAGCAGCTGAAGGAACTGTGGGTGTTTAGCCCGAAGAAAAGGAGGCTCAGGGGAAACCATATCAATCTCTACAACTACTTGAAAGGAGGTTGTAGCTATGTGGGGGTTGGTCTTTTCTACCAGGTAATAAGCGATAGAATGAGAGGAAGTGACCTCAAGTTGTGCCAGGGTTTAGACTGGATATTAGGAAAGGGTTCTCAAGCATTGGAACAGGCTGCTAAGGAAAGTGGTGGGATCACTGTCGCTGGAAGTGGTCAGAAAAAAGGTGTAGGTATGGTGCTCAGGGACATGGTTTAGTGGCGGACCTATCAGTGCTATGCTAATGGTGGGACTCAGTGATGCCAGGGGTCTTTTCCAACCTAAATGACTCTATGATTCTCTGTAACACAGCACACAGCCATTGAACAATTAATGCTTTTATTTACTGAAAAGCATTTTTAGTAGTAGTATTCTAATATTTCTTAAAATAAGTTGATTTGCAATCAACATCTTTAATTGCATTTTACCCATAGTTCAGAAACAGTGATATATTAGAGTAAAAAATATAAATGCTCAAATCAAATAGTAGACAAATACTTTAAATCATATTGCAGTTCAGAAATATGATGGCACTGTCTGCTTTTATTTCTATTGTATAAGCGTGATCTGCACAGTTATTATACTCTCACAGAGACTCACACACTACATTGTCAAATTTGCATGAAAACAACAGCTGTCAAACAACTAATTGCAAGAAAGTACCAGAGTGAAAAAAGCTATGAATTCTCTTTGGTAAAATTAGAGAATTCATCAGAATCAGCTTCTGCATGACCAAATGGGATAGAATCACATCTACAGCATGTGGGTCCTCCAAGTACACAAAAGTTAGCGTTAATTAAAATGTTTATTTTCCATCTGTACTTTGCAATCCATTTCTACCCAGTCTGCTCTATGTGTGCACTCCAGCAGAAACTCTGCAATCCAGACATTTCCATTAAGATCTGCCTTTTCAATAAAAAGATGTGGCACACAAAGAACAGTCACAGCTGGGAAGAGGGGAGATGATCACTGTGGGTGCAAGGAACCATTTGTGTGCCTACAGGCCAGCTGTGTGGAGAATCAGCTGAAATACCTTGATGCCTTAGTGTCCATCTGGTTTTTTGATTTTCCTAATTTTGTATAAGTTTTATAAGTAGTTATATAGTAGAAGTAGATTTAGAAGCAGCAGTCCTTATTCCTTTACCCTTAGTATAGTAACTACACACATTCCCCAACCCTATCACCCCGTTCCATGTTCCCCATATCAATTCTATCCCTGAATTCCATTAGCAAATGTTTAGTTTCTCATCAAAGTAAGCCTATTTTGTTTAGAGAACACTTGTACCTTGGCCTAAGGTACAGTCAAGAACTGGGTGAATATATGCCCCTTGTACTCTGAAGAAGATGATGACTGATAAAGAGAGGGTCCCGAGAACCCCCCAGCCCCAATTCCCAGGGGACGGGATGGGGGTGGATCAGGGCAAAAGCCACAGGGTGGAAACATCTGGGATTGGATAGACAATATTATAAATTGTACCATCTGTACAGGGAGGGATGCCTAGACACAAATTAAAATCCTTTCCTTATCTCGCCTCCAAAACTAATTTGCCTCAGAGTTTTTTCTCCCTGAATTTTCTTTAGGCAACAACCTCAAGGACCACTGAACTCTTGGCAGTGGCCACTGGGGATGCTATGCATAGATGATCAGTCACAGAGGAAATAATCCTTGATGCCACCAGAGAAGCAGAGGTTGTGACAAAGCAAAGTATGTACAAATAGATTCTTGCAGCCATTTCCTGACATTCAGCACCTGTGTTGGTTAAATGAAACAACAGATGTGGCCAGATGGGCATGGATTACCTTCATCATACCTTTAGCACATAACCATTTGGTTATTTATTAACAGTTTGGGTACCTTTGTTGCAATTCATCAGTGAGATCAGGCCTCAGTGGAAATATTGGTTTGGTTTTGGATTTTGGGGGGGTTGGTTTTCTTGTTTTTTGTTTGGTAGCTTTGGTTTGGGGGTTTTTGGTTGGTTTGATTTGTTTTAATTTTTATTGTTTATAATGCTTACATGCTTATAATATCTTCGTTTTAGAGTCTTTTGTGATTTAAACACAGTATTTGTATAAAGCACACTAGAATGTTGAATGAGGTAAAAGGCAACAACTTAAAATGGATATCTAAAATTTTTGAATATCTCTGATAATCCTTTTATAATAAATAATGCATCTGCTATTGTTTCATTATGTGTATTGAATATCCTTTTATTCCTACTTATTTTTCTTTTATAATTTCATACAATTCTTCTTTATAATTCTCCTTTATTATATGTATCAAACTTATTATCTTCTAGTACTATAGAATTATAATAATAACAAATTTTAAATAGTCCATACCACCCTGGGGACCAGCACCTGAAGTCTCTATTTAAGCCTAAATTCAGGGTGCAATCTTCTTTTTACTCTAGAAAAGATGTGTCCTCCAAGGAGAGGCAATGAATAATTGTATCTTCCTGGTGTGACTACCACAAAGAGAGATGGATAGGATACGTAGAGGTGGCAAGAAGTACAGCAGCAGCAATTGTTTCCATGGCTGAAATTTAATACATTGGTTTTGATTAAAACTAATTCCAATTTAAATTCCTTTGTTTTACAGTTTTCTAGTCTTCTGCCCTATACAGTCCTGCTTTCTCTTACGTTTTAATTTCTCCTCTTCTGTGCAATAAAACGCGTGATAGTTAAACTCCCATACCTATCTCTGCTAATCCAGCAACCAGCCTGTAATTCCACATGGTCCTAAGTACCTGTCTCCTAAGGCTCAAATTAATTTCTCTTTCACTTAGCACCACAAGGCACAATCCTTGTGCTCAGGCCAATCTGCCACAATTAGTCCCAAGAAAACTCATTTTATCTTTATTATTGTTTTTTTCAGGCAAGTACTTGAACCCAAGCTATGAGCCTTGATGCCAAAGACTGAAGCACAGCTCTTGCAAGCACTGGGATGATGAGCATCTGTGCCAGCTATGAATGATACATGTGTGAGGACTAAGGTTGTTCTGTGAGCAATGTTAAAGTGGGTTTTGATCATCTGATCAAAGAGGGCTGTAAATCAACATAGGCTTTAATGTAGTGAATATAAAATTTTGTTCCTTCCTGAATGGAAGTGAGTTGCTGTATGTAGGGCAGGGTTATTTATAACACAGAACACCATTTGAGTTGTCATTTTGCACTGTGTGCAGGGTTGCTTCAAAAGAGTGAAAAAACACTTGCAAATATATTCTAAGATTTATTTTTTTTTTTAACTATAAGGGAGCTATCTGGTTTAGATGCTTAGGTAGAAATTGGAATTCTGTGTTTTGACAATGAAAACACTAGTCTTTAATTTTGATAAGACAGAGTTTTACATTGACCTCAGTCATTGCAATTAAGAGACTTCCATGACGTGTGAGGCCCATTTGAGCACCCAAAGACTTCTAAGATGAGGATATCTCATCTCTGCTGATCATCTAGGTAAAGAGATGTCTGTTTGCTGTGGTAGACCTCTAAGATGTGTTGAAGGAATTGGACACTACAAATGCCAACCTCTCCCTGTTGAAGAAAGAAGGTTATAGCCACCAGTGCCAATAGAGGAGATAGACCTGCCCCATTTAGTCACATTTGGTCTCCTCAGAGTGCATAAATCTGGCTGTGAACGTAGCCAGGGGAGATGGATATCAAAGAGTGAGGATATGAGTCTCCAGGGATGACTACTGTACCGTGTCAGGGAATCCCAGAGCTGACTTCCAGAGCCTTTCTTGGATTTAGAGCAGGGTTTGACCTGGGGCACATTGCCCAAGCACATGCAGAGAGTCTGAATATTGCAGAAGAACCACACATCCATACTTATATCAGTTGTATTGACTAACATCTTACATATACCCTTAACGTGTTGCACCCTGCTCATATACACTCTGCCTTTCTCATTCAACTTTAATCCTGTAAAACAAAGAATAATGCAATCAGTCTCCATGAAAGAAACCCATGTTTAGTACCCTCACATAGGCCTTCATTTTGCTGTTTTGATGGATGTTCCTGCAGCACAATATTCTAGGGCTCTAATTCACAGTACTGTGACCAAGGTCTGTCTCAGTCCATGCATGAATTATCCAGAGTATTTTGGCTTCCTTACTACACTTCTACCAGTTTTAATGCCTGTGGGAGCAATTGTTTGGAAAAATGAAAAACATTTTTGCTTTCAACGTAGCAGAAAATAATTCTAAAAGGTGAATGACACAAACTCCATATTCAAAACAGAGAATTAGACTATCAAGACAAAGGAATAGAAAAATTATTTGAACACTAACATTTAAACAAAATCAGTGAATCCCCATACTGAACATATACTGTTTTTTTGCCGCAGAGTTTTCTTTGAAATTGTCTTCAGCTCATACATATGTGAATGAAATGAAACAGAAAAATACTACCCAAACATAAATTAATATCTGTTCTTGGGATGAATCTTCAAATATTCACGTGTTACTTCCACTTCTAGAGAGCCAGAAGAACACGGAATATTTTCTAAATCTCAGTGGATAACCAAATGAAAACAAAGAAGATGAAGACATCAAAAAATGAAGGCTCTACACTGCACTTGGTGTCACTACAACCTAACTTTGCAACTCTAATTTTTACGGTCTCACTAAAATTTTTAATTTATATAGAAAATCCATGGACATGGTTTTTACCAAGTGCCTAGTAATCTGAGGTGTTCAGAAAGAAGCTCAAGGCATCCCTTCACTGAGAAGCAGTAACATCACAGGAGAAGAATCTGCTGAAGTTCTGTGTAATGTTCAGCATATAGATATGCACCTGTTGACCTGAGCTCCATCAGCTTAGAGTTTATTCACCTCTAATGTGCCAGACAGTGAGGAAATGGAATCAGCTTTACTTTAAAGGTGCAAAACTTGGTTCTGATTCATATGCCTGTGAGTGGAACAACAAATGTGTGCTGAGTGAGGAACAGATGTCAGTTCCTTAAATATTGACTATAGATTTAAACATCTGCTTATGTGTGCATAACTGGAATTTCTCAGAAGCTAAAGCCCTCTGATTTAGTTTGAAGGTCCAGTCCCTTTATCTAATGTACAAATAAACCAAATCTTAATGGCTTATTACTGACTGTGTACTTAGCCTGGATCAGCTCCAGAATTTGCTTATCTAATTATTGTGGCTAAAATAAAGTGTGAATACAAGCATTACAATAATTAATTACGGATCCATTCCAGCTTCTCCTGAAGTCATTGACTCTCTTGCTGACAGACTTTAACTAGTCCTAAATCAGCATTTAGGACAAATACTATTAGAACAAAACAGGATAAACAATTTATTACGTTTCTAAGGTTTGCAAACACTTTGGGCAAGTTGTCATTTTCCTGTTAAAACACTTTAATTTAAAGTACTTCTGGCCACCTCTCTTGGTGAAGAAAGAGATGCGGAATTTAAGCCATAAATGGGATGTGAGGACAAGATTCAAGTTTGTCCTATAGTTACAACTGTGATATAACTGTGTATCTGGGCTGTGCCTGTGCATAAAACCAGTTAGCTTTCTCACTAAAAGCAATTTAAACACTGGACCAGTTTGAGACAGGAGGGTGGACTGAATGTCTAACCACTGTCTTCACTAAGGAAGTGGCTAACTGTTACAGGAGCTCTCCTAGTAGAAATTCTGGGCAGCAATAACAAATGTCCTCAGCAGCTTATGTCTGTATCTCAACCAGTTTGTTTCTTTCCATTGCATTGATTCATACTGCAGGTGAAGAAACTACTATTCCAGAGACATCCTAGGGTGTTCCTACTCCAGAGCTAATCAACCTGTACATTGACAGGATTCTTGTAAATACTCAACAGGAACTTCTGAACATGCAGAAATCATCATGCAGGATAGTCTTTTGTGCATGGTTAAGATCATTAGGAGGCGGTGGTAGATAGTTTAAGATAACCAAATAAAATGGATATGGCTTGTGACTAAGTGATTATGAAGAACTTAGGGCCAATTGGATGTAGGAATTCAGCAGAACAATATTTTAGACAGTCTTGTCCAATACTGCTGGAGATACCAGTACAACAGATACCATCATTACCACCTAGATGGTGGCTGACCATCCTGGTAAGAGATTTTATTCCTCATACAAGCACTATCCTCTGCAAAGATCCCATTAATTAGGAGTGTTTTTAGCAACAATCTCTCCATGAGTGTCTGTGCAACACATAAAGTTAATTTCTCTTGATGTATATGCCTTCATTATGTTTCATCTACAGACGCATCAATCTGTGTTCAGCCATGTGGGTAGTCACATTTTACTTGCTCAATAGTGTTTCTGTTACAGAAATCTGTACAAAAGCTGAGGTGAAATGCGACAATCTCTCTCAGTCAGCCTTGCTGTGAAATCAAAAGCAGAGGCACAGAAAAGCTTGTACTTGACTTTCATTCTTTCTGTTTTCAAATACATGGAATTTCTTTTAATTCTTTAGTCACTGATCGCTTTAAGCAACTTACCACACCTTTAAAAAGGAATTAACTCCTCTATTGCTATAGAGAACTCGAATAAAGAACATTTATGTTTATTGTTTTCTTAGACTTTCAAAGATGGAGACAAAAGAAACGCTAGCAGAGTCAAGGTGGGAGAATATGCCGGAATAACAGCCTTTTCAGATGACGTTAACAAGCCTCCAGACCTGGAAATGGGAGAGTAGGAGAGTGGGTTACTGCTGTAAGCCAGAACCAGACTGTTTAACTGGACAGTTCATAGTTGGTTAAAAGTGAATGAGAAGACGGCCTTTTTGAGACATCAGAAGAAAAATGGGAGCTTTATTTTTATCAGTTTCCTTTGGTTAATTTTATATTGTACTGAATTATGTAATTTATTATGAATCTGTTCTATTCTGTATTAACTGATTTTTTTAGTAATTTGGTTCATGAGTAACATTTTAATGAGTTTTAACAGAAGTTTTATTAGGTCCATAATTAGTTCAGAGTACAGACTTAATGAAAGTATTACGAAGCATAAATGACCATGTGCAAGACCTACAGTGAATAAGAGCCTTTAATCCTTGCAAGATTGATCCAAATGATTTTTCTGTGTTCAATCTTAATTGGGGGGGGGGTGTCTGATTTTTAGCTAATTAGGACTCATTAACAAGTCTTTGCCTGTGGAGCATATTTACTGTTCAACATTGTGTGTTTTATAGAATCATATAAAACACATCAAAGTTTTCCTATAAGGGAAATGGACATCATTAATGCAAGAGGCATCCAGAGAATATTGTTCGTGGAAGATATACAAATTAAATGCTATAAATGTTAAATAATTAACAAGGGGAAATAATGATATCTTTTTTTTTTTTTTCCCTTGGCCTTCTATCAAATGGTAATAAGATCCAAGCAATGAATTCAAAGAATAAAAGAGAACACAATAGAAAATGTCCTGGCACCCACCACTTTGAGATTATAACTGGGATAAATCAATGCAGGGGTATACAAAAGGACAATTAGATAAGGGCCAAGTAACCATTTTTTTTTTCTGTAAATACAGAAAATAAGGTTTTATTGGAACTAATTAGAACTTCTGAGAACAGTTTCCACCTGGTTGCTTTCTGATACACAGAACATCAGCTTCCTGTTTGATAAATAAAACTGCTTTCCTAGTCTCTTGGAAGAAAATCACACAAAACACATTCCATTTCATGCACGTCAGAAATAAAAAATGTGTCAGTCATGCAGGCTTAACAATGGTTTCCCCAACCCTTCTGCATGGCAGTACTTCTTTGATTATGACTCTAACTGCAGCAAAAGGCAAACTTCAAACCCTCCTATTTTCAGGGAAATGGGAAAGAAAATAGTGTACGGCACCATCTCCCCTGGGCTGTCCAGTATGGATGGCTGTATGGAAGGTAGGGTTGCACTTTCACATGATAATTCTTCTCCAGTTTCTGACAAGCAGAATGCTGATGTCAGGGTGATCTGTCTTTCTAAGTTGCAGTATCATTTGATGTTACCCCTGGGATAAAGCCATATAACTTCACCCTTCTCTCTAGGTTGTAGTCCTCCCTAAATATTTGTGATTTAGGAGTTTTAAAACACACATTGCAAAGTGTACCCCAGCTCCAGAACCAGTGGTAGCACAGCCATGCCAATGGGATACTAAGTCTTGGGTATTGCTTCAATACCCAAGAGTATGCATCAGAGTCCATTGGTGTATACACACCACACTAGTGTGGCTGCACCTTGTCTGCTCCTTAGGGCTAGATGTTGATTTTTGTATGGTTTTGGGCTTCAGGCTGCTCCCTGCTCCTTGCTAAAACAATCCTTTCAGAGTCCAGAGCTGTGGATCTCAATCAGATGTCTAGATATATTCTTAAACTACACTATGTAAACATTTAATATAAAAATCCTCTAAGGAAATAGGCATTTATATTATGACACCAATGCTGTGTTTCTTCTGAATTCCAGCTACCTGAAACAAACCTTTAAAATTATTACTATGTGCATTCACTGATATATGCAATGTTATAGACAATACACTGATATACACAATTTTGTGTATAAATATAATATGACAGAATATATACAGGCAGTAAACAGACACATACTCTTTATTTAGAATTTTACTGCATTTGTATGATGTGCTTGGGAGGTTTTGCTAAAGAAAGCCCCAAAGAATATTCAGTTAATCTAGAAATTTCCTAGTTTTAAACGTATGCCACTTTTTAATATTTTAGGTGGAAATTACTACTCCCCCATACATATATATTTACTTATTTATTTAAAACAGGAAAAAAAAGCTTACTGTAAACATGCAGATATATCAATAGTAATTTGTATTACAGCCTGCACATTAAAATGGGTACAGAGATTTTCCTACATTTCACAGATTGGATCATTGCAGGTAATGGTAAGTGTCAGCTGTGTATGTGGAGATTTTCTGCATCCACATCTGTTTGATTCACTCATGAGACTGAAGTTATGGACACAGCCATATCTGTTTTCCATGTATAGCCCCTGGGTATGATTTCATGAAGTGCTCTTCATTGTACAGGTTGGCTGCTCAGATTGTTCTCTGAGGACAGCATTAAGATCCAGCTGAATTTTTCAGGTTGTGTGCAATTCCTAAAAAAGAATTGGCTTTCAAAATAAATAATGGTTGTATGTTAGAAAAATAGAAATAAAGTTAGCTCCTATCTGGTCTAACTATATATTGACATGACCTCTCTGAATATTTCTCCTGGATTAATTGGCTCTACGTGTGCAAAATGTTGAGATAGATATTGTAAATCAGAGGTGCATTATATCTAGTAAGAGACAGGAAATCTGATTATGATGTAGAAGGAAATACATATAAGGATGAGCAAGAAAAACTGCATGTAAGAGTTATACAGTTCTAATATTGGAAGTTTCATCTTCCTGCTTAGAAAACTAACTTTTTCTCAAAATTGGTGATGAAAAAATCTTAAAAGAACTATCTTATGCTATCAATATGTATATATAAAAATACAGGATATTTTTACACAGTTAGATTATTTAGGACAGGGACTCTTTTAGCCATAAGACCTGTCTCACAGACTAGCCTCATCCGTAGTAGATGACATTTGGCCTGGATTTCCTCTAAGCCCTTTTTGTAGGATTGTACAATCTGCATGAAATAGTCTGAGTTGCACTGGAGCCCATATGGCTGAGCTTTTCATAATGTGAATAATGTGCATTGTGGGCTCTCAGGAGGAGACTGGATTAGTCTGTTCAAAGGTAATTCCAACCTGAATTGTCGTAGGATCTCATGATGTCATGAGGTATGCCAGAATGACCTCGAGATGTTTGAAAGCACAAAGGAAGACTTGGGAGGATGAATTAATACAAATTTAGAGCAGGGATTTTTTTGTCTTTTTTTTTTTTCCCAGATTACTTTTGGAAATGGTTGTCTATGTATCTTATTTCCTGAATAATGTCTTGGCATTGTCTTGGACTGGTTGGTAGTCATTTCTGTGCCAGAAAGCACTAATAATTAAGTACTAGGGTAGATTAGGAGTTCAATGTTTTAGCTACCATCTTTACTCTTAGCACAGTACGTTCACGCATGGGAACTATTTTCTTATTGTCGTGGTTTAAACCCACTGGAAATGAAGCCCTACACAGCCACTCCCCTCCCCCCATCCCCTCTGATGAGAGAGGGACAAAAGGCTAAGATTAATTTACTGGAAACAGCAATGAGGTAAGAAAACAAAGAGTAACACCAACAACACTAATAGCAATATGTATAAAGGAGAGTGATTACATGCAAAATGCTCTCAGAGTTTGACCAATTTGCCACTACCACAGCTCACAATATATGGTTCCTGAGATGAAGAAGAAAATGGTGGACAAAATGGTCTGCACCTGCATTTTTTCCCCCAAACCCAAGACAATAAGAAACAACGGCAGACAAACCCTCTGGTCAGACAGGCACCACGCCCCCGCTCTGTTCACCACTTGCTCTCCCAAGAAAAAGGACCAAAATGGTCATGGAGGGTCCACATGTCCCCTTTTTCTTCCACCTGAAGCCACACCCCCTTTCTTTGCTGAAGTGAGAATCCCTTATTTCCCCCACTGTCACTGACCTGAGTGATATAGAATAACAACTTACACATGCCCACATGGCTCCATGCTCTGCACCCTCATGACAACTACAAGAAAATTAACTCTGTCCTGGCTGAAACTAGGACATTTATTTATCTAAAAAAAAAAAATTAAAAACAAAGGAAAAAAAAAAGAAAAAAAGAGCAATAATATAAATACTACCCTTCTCTGTATCACGTTCTTGGTGAAATGTATACCTTATAACATCAAAAGAGGCAAGATAATCTAATGGCTTTTTCTGAACTGCATACTATGAAACTATTAATGGAAAATTTAATATACAGAATGCTCAAAGTAGCTCCAATTTTGTTAATATATTACTTTGTTCTCATGACACTGAATACACTTCCATTCTTTGATGACCACAGACTTTAGGTACATCAAAAAAAACCAAGTTACTCTTACCATCATTTTCATCCTGTCTTATTTTCATTTATTCATTCTTAAGTATTTTTTTTAAAATTAATGTGTTCTTATTTCTACCAGTGCCTGTCAAAAGATGGCATTTTTATCTAAAAGGAAGATGAGGTACAAGAGAAGATGCTGTTGAAAAATCTGCTGTGAACAATACAAAGATGAAATGTTCTAGAGATATTTTTGCTTATTATCTGTAACAAAGTAGGAAGGAAAAGTGATCTATTTAAAGGGTAAAAAGGAGTTTTTCAATTCTGAGAAAAGAGCGTAAAATTTTTCAACTCAATCGGTTGACTTACAAGCAAGAGCTCTAAGAGAACTAGATAAGGAGATTTCTGAAATAAGGTTCTTAATTTGTAATAGCATATTGGTAACATTGAATTGGTAAACTGGTAAACTGAATATACCTCCAGGTATATTATATTATATATAATATTATATATATTATATATATTATATATAATATATATAATATATAATATTATATATAATTATCTTGTCTGAAGAGAATTAAACCACAGGCATATGAACTTACTTAACTGACTTAAGTACAGTAAATAAAGTCATGCTTAATTCGTGATTCTACCAATAAAGAACTGAAGTTTTAAAAAAATCTTATATCTTGTGAGCATTATGAACAGCATCTTTCATGGAGAGGTTTTTCTGCAGCAATCTGTTAGAGAGCTGTTTGCGTACATAAACCATTTTAAAATCCTTTATCTGAGTGTCTCTGCAGCTTTCAAATAATATCATATGACATTTGTATTTAAAAATTTAAAAAGAACCCAAACTGTAGTATATTTTAGGAAATTATTCACTACATACTTGATGCACATTGTTTATCTAAACTTGATATTGATTCTCAGTTTCACTTGTCAAGTGTCAATGACTTCTTTCATTGCTGAATACGTCCTGTGCAAATGCTTTTGGTCAGAATAACAGTCTAATCTAGGTGCAGGAAGGATCTTCATCCTGATCAAAATGTCCAAAATCCTAAACATTTTTGTTGCAGGGAACTTTGCTTGCTAGGACCTCCTAATATCTTTGATGTTATGAATTCCTCAACCATCAGAGAAACTTCAGAACAAGAACTGATGGAAACATGCACAAACAAGTCCCCTGTTTCTTGAGCCAGAAATCATACAATACCCTTCATATACTCATGAGACTTTGTCTGCAAAGGTTTGTGCTTTGTGATACTTTTAGTGACCCTAGACTGTCAAAAGAAAAAAAAAATTCTTTTTCTGAAGAAGCCGCAATTAGAATCACAGAATAATAGAAAATTCAAGGTTGGAGAGGATTTTTGGATATTAACCCAAATCCTGACCAGGGTCAATGAGATCAGATTGCTCAGATCTCTGTCTAGTCAGGCTTTGAATATCTCAAGGATAAAGATCCCTCAGGCTTTCACAGCCACTGTTCAAATGTTTGAACATTGCAATAATGAAAAAACAAATCCTTATATAACTTAATACATTTTTTTTGAATATGTACAATTGGAATTGTACTCTCTACTTGAGATGAAAAAACCTAATAGTCTTGTTCAAGGAGTTTTGGAAAATCTGTGTTAAAAATTACTTGTATGTCCTAGGAACATGTTTGACTTTTTCACAGTTGTATCATATTGAAAATTTATAGTCTTTCATTGATGAACTCCTATGACTAAGGCTCTTGTCTTCTAACTTTTTCTAACTAATGTATTCCTAGATGATAGTGGACAGGTCTGAAACTAGGTTTCCAAGTTTATTTTATACTATCCCCTTGCACTGTATGAATTTCTTGTTCCTATTAGTTCTTCTATCAAGGTCTTTTAGTTCCTTCACTATGATAAAGCAATACTTTTCTGTCCTTCAAATGACGCTTCCCAATGTTGTTTCTATGCCAAGATCATAAATAAAACCATTAAATGTGACTGTTCCCAAAATTGATTTTTGAGAAATTTCAGTAGTATCCTCCTTCTAGGCTAATGCTTCCCCTTCAGTCGAGCTTGTTACCAACTCCCTGCTTTTATAGTTTCTGCACTAATATCACCTTGATCTTAAATGAGTTTTAAATGTGCTTCCATGTCAAATTATTTTCTGTATTTAGCAGTAAATTTCTTCTGCTTATTAATTAATTTTCAATAAGAACTGTCTAGTGTGATATAAGCTACCCCCTCAAATTGTTCAAATTTTTTCTATGCAATGTCAGTCATTTCTCCCTCAAAATGATTGAATTGGTGGATCACTGGTTTTGTTTTTTCTTAACTTATTATATTATGGAAAAGTTGAAATTAAAGAAAAAACTCAATACTTTCAGAGCTTTGCCATGAAGAGTCATTGAATGGAATAGACACATCAAATGGTGGGACTCAGTATGAAGATACTGGATTATCAGAAACAAAACCATTGATTCAGTAGTGGCTTCCAGTCTTAACTCTGTGAAAGTGTGAAAGAAAAGCCAAAAAAGACCCTGGAAAGATGCTGAAGACATGATTAAACCAATGCAAAACCATACAGGAGAAGACATTTTGTGTCTTCTGAAAATTTGATTTGCAAATTTGGAGGTATTTTGAAGAAAAAAAAGAAACCAAACAGACAAAAAGTTTCAAGAGAGGACTGGGTTTCCTTCTCAAATTTTCTGTTTGGTCTTAACTTTAACTGCTGCCTAATCATTTTGTATTCCAGATTCAGAGCATATTCACACTTCTGCACAGCTCAGCAAAATACATCTGCCAAAATACAGTCATGAAATATTTGACCAAAGACAAAATACCTTCCTACTGCACTTTTACTGCTTCAGAAAATAATTAATGTCAATTGAACAGAATCACTCTTAGATGAGTGAGCAAAGGGACTGTGTTTTTTTTATGCTTTCCTGACCATTGCTTTGTAAGGTTGACCTGTTAACATTTTACCCCAGTTTATTGTACATACTGTACATTCCCTGTTGGACCCTCAAGATCAAGAGGTACAAATGTAGAAGGAAAGGAATCACTTTGCCTTGCTACATTTAAGGTTCTGTTTCATATATTCAGGTACAGCAAAGTGAGTAAGCAACAGAAGGCAAATCAAATTAATTTTCCCTTTATTCTGATCGTGAAATTTCTAAAATCAGATTGTAAGGATATTAAAAGAAAGAGAAAAAATCTTTGGTCTTGGAATCATGTATGCTTAACTTTAAAAAGTTCAATTCCCAGTGAAGCTAGTAAAGTTACTTAGAAAATTTTGGACTAAATGTGTGCATGTTTCTCTGTGAGATCTGTATAGCAAGGAGTTAAAATATCTTTGGTTTAGAATTCCTATTCACTAAATAGCCTCTAAATTCAACAACATTGCTCATGCTGTTGCTACACCAAACGACCTACATGCCTAACCAGTGTCACTTCAATTGCAAATCACATATTTTCCTCCAAAATACTCTAATTTGTGATTAAGATTGTGATATTGGTTATGTAAGTAATCACAATCTGAATCTGTTTCTGCTTAGTTAACTAGTACAAATAATTAAATAATTACATAAATTCCACAGTAGGTAGAAGCTGCCATACATATATGTAGCATATACACAGCCTGACCTTCAGTGCAATGGAAGTATATGAAGTGTAAATCCCACTAAACTGTAAGTCTGATCTATATCCCAAGAACAAAAAAATACTAACCTACTCACACACTGAAGTGATATGGTAACAGTTTACTCCTGAGAGGCTGTGAATACAAAAACTGGGCTTAGCTGTGTGAACATTTAAATACTATACTCTCTTTCTCGTGTATTCTGCTATTAAACTCTCACACCCACAGCAGTCCTGGAAAGCAGATTGCCTTTTCAATTTGAAGAATATTTCTTTCCCATATTAATCTCTAAAACATACCCTCACCTCCATCACCTCTTTTCCACTCAGTCCCAATTTTTCTTTTTCTTTGACCAAAGCAAGGGCAGCAGTTGCTTCCCACATCCCTTTCTTTCAAGTGGTATGTTTTGTTTCACTTCTCAATGAAGAAAAAAGGGAGAGAGACAAATTCAAGGAGATAATGCATTTGACCTCTCTGTTAATATTCAAAATGCTGGTCAGGAAGGTTAGGAGCAAATATCAGCTTTCTTCACACCTCTTAGCTCATTCCACAAATTAATAACATCATACTGGGAACAGCCTAGACCCTGCGTAATGAATGTTAGCCGTAGTTCCTGCTGGTTGCTTCCGAGGATGCATTTATTTTTCTCATTATCTTACACACAATCTCCCAGCTATTGTCTGCTACCCCTGCTCACTCAGGAAACCTCAGAAAGTGCTAAAGATGTCAAGAAGCAATAAGCCTCATTTATTTTTATGGCCTTCATCAGCACTTTCTTTTTTGCTTAAAGGCCTATAATAGAATCCACTGATTAGAATCAGCACCATACTAGAATATAGATATGATAGTCCTTTTCTGAAGGTGAATGGGCTACTGAAGGACACTTTCTCTATTTGATACTTTTAGAGGATACTGAAGCTAAACAAAATTAATTGTGTTAGTGCATGTCTTCTTTTCTTTCTCCTTCTTGCTACTTTGCCAGGCATTTGGAAATTGATTAACTAAAATGTTAAGGAAGATGATCATAAAAAGTCCAACTAATTAAGAGGGAATTACTCAACTGAAACAATAACAGACGGTAAGCAGTTGGATTTGATAGCTGTTAATAAAATGGCAACAGAGAAACTTAGATGTTAAGAACCACATTTACCACAAAACTAAACCAAGAAGCAAATAATTGACTTCTGTTAGACTTTTTTCACTTTAACTTCATCCACATAAATAGTTACAGGCCAGTATATGACAATTAGGTCCTCTGTTCTATTCCCTGAACATATCTGACCTGAAAAATGTTCTGTTTTCAAACCCCAGATATATAAAACCTATATAAACATTTAAAAAATAATTAGTTTCTCCTTAGTGCAGATCTATTCTCCACAGACAATCAAAACTAGTGGAGGTTTATATCTATAAAAAAAATTCACCCAAACACTTCCTCAGTGTCAGATGGCAACATCCACGCAAGCTCTTTATATGGAACAGGCAGTGTACTTTCTATATATTCTTTGTATTCTGCTTTAAGTTTCTTTGAGAGGCAATACCTCCAGGTCACATTAGTTCCAAGATGTTCTGAGTGCTTGGAAATCTGCTCCCTGCAGATTTACTGGTGGCACAGGAAAGTTGATGCTTTTGAGTATCGACTTGTTTTTGAATAAGTAAGGCTCAGGGTAGTACAGGGACTAATATTTTAAGAATAAGGTTTCTTCAAAGAAAGAAAGCACTCTGAATGTGAAAAATTGAAAAATCTTCCATGCTAGGACTGCCCATGTAGAAGTGTACAAAGACTATTCTGTCTCACTGAAATTGAAAATCTGCTGGGCTATTTAAGTATGCCACTTGCCTCTTCTATATAAACCCTGTATAATGCATTTTTACAGTCATGAAGTGTTGTTTTCTTTGGGTGATCAGAGCAAGAGGAAAAGTTGCTGCAGAAGAATAATGGAACAGCAATCTTATACGACATGAACAGATTTACTATACTTTCACAGAGATTGCTTCACATTAAGACCAAGATTCAAAAATTAATCAAAAATCACACCCACAAAAGAGACATCCTAAATCCATCAGGGAAAGACAGAAGAAAAATATGTTACTGTGCTTAGATCATCTAGTATAAGTTTTCATTCAAACAGAACCAATCACCTATGAAAAGAAAGAAAAAAGTTAATTCTTCATGTCCACAACTGTTTTAAAAAACCCATTGTGCTATAATCAGGATTTGTTGCACTAAAATTCAGCTCTAACTGTAATGAGCCTTCATAATTTTCCTGTGTTCACTATAGGTAACCAGCTTTGTATGTTCTAGATGTGGCTTGGGTTATGCATGCTTAATTGCAAGTAAAAGTTAGTAAAATAGCATGTGAAAAGCTACTAAAATTCTGCTGACCTGAAACAAAAGGAAAAAAAAAGAAAAATAGGAAAGCAGTAAATGCAATCACTCTTCATGAAAGATGTTAGAGGAAGTTGTACTCAGCATCATAGCACAGGGGAACCATTTCCCCCAAAATCTTGGTTATTCTTCATTACAGTTTTCACAAAATGATACAGAATATTTACAACCAGCTAATGGAAGCAGTTAAGCACACACAATGTCCTGGTCCCAAGGTGGTGGTCCACAAAGATGTCTGCCCGCATCCCTGGCATAGAGATAAGCAGTCCAGACAAAAGACTCTAAAAATCATGTTTGGACAACTCAGCCCTTAGATGCAGATATAGAAATGCAAACCTACCCTCATGCACACTCACATAGATAGTAGTACTGTGCATAGACCATGATGAAGAAATACAGTCCATTGCTACAGTAGAATAGGTTTTCAGGGAATATTATCTATGATGAATCTGAGTTATTTAGCATGTGCTAAAATCTCCTACCTTGCTACATTAACGAGCCTTGCTTCTAAAAATAGCTCCTATTTCCTTCCTCCAGAGAGTTGTGTTACTCAGACCTATTGAGGCTGTTGAACTCTGCCCCTCACCTGACTGTTTCTTTCAGCCTTTGATTCTAATTTTTGGTATAGTTTATACTTTCATTGGTGCTCTCCAGCATGAGATCTGTGAAGATCATAGATTCATAGAATGGTTTGGGTTGGAAGGGACACTGAAGATCATCTAGTTCCGATTCCTCCACCACCCACTAGACAGGATGTCACCCACTAGACCGGGTTGATCAAAGACCCATCCAACCTGGCCTTGAACACTTCCAGGGATTGGGCAACAATAGGTTTTCTGAGCAACCAATTTCCTGAAAAACCCACCACCCACACCATAAAGAATTTCTTCCTAAAAGCCAATCTAAACCTACTCTCTTTCAGTTTAAAGACATTCCCACTTGTCATATAATGACATGCCCTTTCTGAAAGTTCGTCTCCAGTTCTCTTGTAGCCCCTTTAGGTAATGGAAGGTGCTAGCAGGTTTCCCCAGAGCCTTCTCTTCTCCATGTCGAACAACTCCAATTCTCCCAGCCTGTCCTTATAGGAGAGGTGCTCCAGCCCTCTGAACACCTTCATTGTCTCCTCTGGACTCACTCCTCTAGGTCTAGGTCTTTCCCATGTTGACATAGCTGATGTTTATACCTAAAGAACAGTGATTCCCCCTTCTCTTCCCAACCTCATAGCTATAGTGCTGGAGCTTTGGAAATTGCAGATCATGGCCTTTCAGGTTCATTGCACATTTGTACAGTCAAGCAGGTCTTGAGAGCAACCCAAAGCACTCCTCAAAGACTGACACTACGCAGTTCTGCAGTGAACTCAACCTCATCATGCACACACGGTGCATTTGGGGGAATTTTAAGGGAAGAAACTTTTCTCATTGTCCCCCTGCTCTGTAACATACATGGTCTCACTAGAAGCATGCTGTCACTGTAACTAATCTGTTTGAGTTAACAGCAAAAATTAAATGCAAACTGTGAGTGCTAAAGCCATTCACCTTTCTTGAACAAGCTATCATTCATTAGTTAGGAGTAACAAAAGACTGTAAACATTCTACTTGATGAATCACCAAATAGAAATGAGAAGCCAAACTTCCAGCATGGAAACAATATTATAGTAGAAAAAAACAAGGTTTGCAGCATGATACAATGCAACCGTGCTACAAAGAAAACTGTTTGAGTACTTTTAACCAGTAATTTTCTAATTCTGTGTAAGTATGTTATCCAAACTTTTCATAAAATTTGCAGAGTTTTGGCTAATTTCTGTTTAAATAGAATTTTATTTTTTGTTTCCTTACAAGTTTCATTCTAGACAGATGATTAGGGAGAAGTCAAAACCAAACATCAAACAGAGTTTAAACTTTTACTATTCATGGCTAAAAAAATCACAAAAATCTTACTACTCTTACCTAGTAAATGCTTTCTTAGGCAGACAGATAGAGAGATGAAAAGAGAGTTTTCCTGATATACTTAAGCTGATAATAAATTAAACAGATTGGATATTTTTAAATATAAATGCAAGTGAAATAAAACCAATTGAAATACAGTACATTCTAAGTTCCTTATGAAGTGTAACCATGAGATTTCCAGGCCCCGTGGTGCCACAATCTAGAAGGGAAATTAATAAATAAAGGTGTGAGAGTCGGGAGCAGCAATTTTTAAAAACTGTACGAAGGACCCATATCGCATGTAAATCACTTGAAAACACAGAGAACTACAACTTATGTCAGCCATCTCTTTTGTATTCAGAATCATTAATCTCTTGGACATGACAAATCTTTTTAGCAGAGGGGAATAAATTTGAGATAATAAGTTTTAAAGTAATGAATAACTCTTGCCTATGAAGTGCTTTAATGACTCTCCTTGTCAGAATTCAGATTTTATTATTAACTCTACAGAATGGCAGCAGCCTGAAGAGATAGAGTTACAAATCAATTTCACTGCTTTTTCATAACGAGTCACTAATTGACCTCAATTACTGATGAAGTCACATATTTCCTTCTATACTTTATTTTAGTGATGTGTATATCAAGGATTTAGTGACTGGTCATAAAGGAATTTATTTTAACTCTATGTTGCCTTGCACAGGCTTTTAATGGTAGAAATATAAATCACTTTGAAAACATTAACTTTAATAATTGGAATGTATTTTTTGAACTCTTATAGTTAAGATGATAATTTTCTTAAAATATGTACTTGATTTATCTACTTTAAAATAAGGAAGAATTGTAGTGAAGAAAGAACATTCAGATTTTCTATATAGCACTAATGATTGCAGACTATAAAACATTTTACTTAGCTTTCATGGTCTAAATTTCTAAAAAGAAATTACATTAAAATTAACAAATTTCTTTGGTAAAACAGTGCTTACTAAATTCTTTGTAATTATGAACAACATCCTTATAAATTTTCAAGGTATTTGGAAAATTTTTTAAAATCTTTTTTATTTTTTTTTACAAGAAGCTCAAACAATTTTCCACATTTCCTCGTGTCTTTGAACTACTATAAAATGAAAACATTTGACTTGTCCTGAACTAGAGGAAATCTAATGCAAATGCAGTTGTTTTAAATAGAATTGTTGTACCAGTCACACCTGAGTTTGTAAGCTAAAAAAGCTAACATTTGAAAGATACAAGCTTTCAGAAGTTCTTCGAGGGTGTATATTCACTTTAGATCTCATTCTGGGCATAATTTAAAACAGAGAAGGGAAGAATGAAGAGAGCTGAAAAGAGTAAGGTGGTTGCAGGTCCATTTGCTTGTCTGGACAAGCCTTGCACCTGATGGCCACATAGGTGGTCTCTGTAAGTCTGGGGGCCATCAACAGGAGCTATCCATTAGTATGTGTCCATCAGCGAATACATTGTTCTGCTGGACCAGATGTGGTGCCAAAAAAGTACTGATTTTGGTTTGTTCTGATCTCATGGCCTGTTATGGCTGTATAATGCATGATCATATGTGTGTGTGGGTGTGTGTGTGTGTACTGGGCACATCTGTTAAGCACTGATGCTAGCTGGACCTGTACAAACAGTACCAGCTGGACTTAGGGAACTGCTGCAGAAGGAACAGCAAAAGTCTGTGGAGGACAAGAGGAAGAATTGCCTGGATGCTGAAGTGTATCAGTGTGTTTGGAGACCAGAGCTAAAGTGTTAATGAAAAAAGTTTGCCTGCACTTGCTATACATTGTGTCATGTAAAGAAACTATAAAAGTAAATATCATACAGCAAAAGTAAAATTGCACTAAATGCTCACATTCAAGCCTAACTTCTGTACACAAATCAAATACTCTAATTCAACCATGAACTTTCAGTGGTTATCATTTTTTACTTCTATTACTAGGAAGAATCAATTCTATGGATCATAAAAATTTCGTTCATAGAATCACAGAATCATAGAATTATTTGGTTGAAAGGGATCCTAAATATCATCCAGTTTCTGTGCCCCTACCACAGAAAGAGACATCTTCCTCTAGACCAGGTTGTTCAAAGTGCTGTCCAAACTCTCTTTGAACACTTCCAAGGATCGGGACAGCCACAGTTTTTCTGGGCACCATACGCCTTGTTACATGAAGTCACACATATAATGATATATTTTAACCATCAAATCTATGTAATTACTGCTGCAAGTCAGTTTTTTTGACTATGTAAATGTAATGAAGAATAACTGAATCCTAAAAAGAAGGGGGATAGGGGATGTGGAACCCAACACAGAAATAAACACATCCAAAACCAAATGCAAATATAACATGCATGCAGGCATCTTTAGAAAAAAAATATTAACCCTTTAACATCTTGTCATCTCACAGTGACACCAACACACATCTTGGTATTATCCAGATAAACAGAACCATATTTATTCCCATAAAAATTCAATGATGGCAGCAAACAGCAGAGAAGGAAGTAATTCACATTCCTTATTTCACATGTGAAGTACACAACAGTGCTATGTTTGTTGGAACAAAGCTGCCTGTCTTTTTCTAAGCATTAAAAGAGATATATATTTTTAAAAATAGCAGTACCTCATAGATGGGGAGATAATTCAGGTTTGACTGTCATATGAACAGATTTAATGTGGAAAACCTTTGTGAAAAATAGGAAAATTTAATGTAAAGAAAAAATACAATAAGAAAAACATAAAAAGAACTCAATACTGGTGCCAGAACTTCTAGTCCTAAATTAATATAAGGCAGTGTGAAATAATGCAGAGGAACGTGGGAAAAGCTAAGAATTGCCTCCAGAGAAAAGAAAGAAATAGATATGAAAGCTCTTTGACTTTAAAGAATCCTAGAAGGGTAAAGACTCTACTCAATAAAAATTATTGGGCCATTTTCATATAAATACTTCTATATTTTACGGGACAAAGCAGAGAAAGAACATGTTTTTGTCAAGCATGGTAAACCTCTTCTCACTTTTTCTTATAATACTGTGTCAAAGGGCACACCGTTTCACACACTGATGGAAAAAGCAAAATCATGCCTCTCTTTCCTTACACTGATGTTGGCAATGTGAAAAGCCACGACTTAACCCAATACAAGCAAATAAATGTTAAGAGATGACCTGTACTGAATACTGCGATTATAGGATCATAGAATTTTAAAGGTTTGAAAAGGCCTCTTAGATAAAGTCTAACGAATGATGTTTTGGCTAAGCAATTTGAATTCTTAAGTTCAATAGGTGTTTGCTCCTAGCTGGATTGAGCTATAGCTTAGATCACTCACTGCGGAATATGCACAGCTAAAACACACGAAAATGTGCCATGCTTTTCCCAGGTTGCATCCAGCCTGGAGCAACCACTTACGCTCTGCCTTTAATGGAATTTAAAATTCTTTTGATGTGTCATCTCTACTCAAAGTTGTAGTGCAATCAAACCCTAATTGTGAAAGAAAGCAGGGCCAAAGTGTACCATTTTGCTGGTTTACATGTTTTCTAAAGATGCTTTAAGGGCTTGCAACTAACCTGAGATGCAGTCAGTTGAGGTTGGTATTTTGGTAAGTATTATGTTAATTATATATTCATATACATACACCTACATAACTGCAACATTAAAGGTTCTTAATTTTTTTTGTAGAGGTAAACTTTGTTTTCCTTTCCTTTTCTGTACCACCTTGCCATATGAATTAAAAAAAGGTGTCTGAACAACACTGTTTCATACACACATCACTTAGACAAATAATTGTGCTTTTGTGCGCACGTGCCCAAAAAAATCAGGTGGAGCATCTTGTTCGAAGGATCCTTGGGTACTCCATCTAGAATATAGGCTGTCTTATACAAAAAACATTAGCTTGCTTTGCTCCACACTCCACTATTCCGCCTTGTATATTAAAAATGTATTAAGATGTTTAAACTACAAACTCAAATCACAGAAAATACATATAACATAAACCTCCACTCAGCTTCTACAACTGTGTGCATTTGTGTGATCTCAATTCACACATTCACAGATTTCTCCCCATAGGACTTTACCTCATTTAAATAACAGCCAGTTTCTTTGTTTGTGTGTGTATGTGCCAGACATTATTCAACACAAACAATTTAAATCTTGCAACAGTTCAGTGTCATTAGTTTCTTAATGGATGCAGGGGTGGATGACAGCAGGAGAAAGGAATGGTATAGGGCAGGGTGATGTTGGCGGTGCCAAAGTGATGGAGCAGAAGAGCACTGCTGGAAACATGAGGGGCTTCATGAGGAACAGAATAGAATAGAATACAATACAATACAATATAATACTTCAGTTGGAGGGGACCTACAAGGATCATCAAGTCCAACTGTCTGACCAATTCAGGGTTGACCAAGTTAAAGTATGTTGTTAAGGGCATTGTGCAAATGCCTCTTAAACATTGACAGGCCTGGGGCATTGGCCACTTCTCTAGGAAGTCTGTTCCACTGTTTGACCACACTCTCGATAAAGAAATACTTCTCAGTGTTCAGTCTGAACCTCCCCTTGTTCAGCTATAAACTATTCCCACACATCCTATTACTGGATACAAAGGAGAAGAGTTCAGCATCTCCCTCTCCACTTCTCCTCCTGAGAAGCTGTAGGGAGCAATGAAGTCACCCCTCAAAGCAGATCCTGGTTGAAGCAGGAAAAACAACTCCTAAAAACAGCCAGGTGAGTGACGTATTTTTTTCTTTGTGTTTGAAGACAGCCTATGGACAGTTCATACTGGTTTCAGTGGCGATAATTCTCCTTTAAGCGGTTTTAATCACACATACACACAAATTCTCATGCAAAGTTGCAAAATGCATCCTATGTATTTATTTTAGGTTGTAATTTCAGAACTTATGGTTTTCACATATTTGACTTATGATTTTTGAACACAGGGAGGTTTTTCAGTACTTTCTGTTGACATCAACGCAGATGACAAATTGACATCAACAGTTTATGTAGCAATGGAATTGCCCATGAACAGTGCCTGGAACAAAAATCAGTTACTCACTTAAACAGCATTATTCTCAAATATTTAAGACAAATTATTATCAAACAAAATAGTTGTATTAAGCATAGCTGAACATATTTAAATTAGTGTAAAATTTGAGATCATACCTATACATTATAACCTCAAGTAAAATAATTTCTAGAGAATTTTTAATATTTAATTACTTAATTACATGAGGAATTAAATTCTTTCTTTCTTTTTTTCCCCTTTCTTTTTTAATTTTTTACTCCAAAATAAGGGTAGTAGAACTTTTCATCTTTTCTCTTGCTGTCTCTTTCCTAAGGATTTACAAATATTTAGGGATGTTAATTAACATGTTTTGGATTTTGATGTATGTATATTTGCTTGTTTTTTAATTTGACTAATCCTTAGAGATAATATTTTTGTGGATTTTTTTCCAGTGTCTTTCTTGAGTACTTTCACTGATATACACCATGGTAATATAATTTGTATTAAAGAAGAGATGTTTCACAATTTTGATATTTGCTCAAGGGAATATAATTTAAGAGGGGAATATAAAATATGGAATACACTGCCTTGTAAACAAATCTGTGCTAACCTGGAGTTGGTGATTAATCTGGCAAAAACTATAAGCACAGTAAGTGGGATTCATCTCAGTTTTAGACATGTAGGACATATCCATCTTGGAGCCTTCTCTCATCATCGGGGCAGTGGTACAGGCACTTTCAAAGCAAGTTTCACCCATCTTCTGCTGACAGATACATTAGGATAAGCTGAAGCACATCTTACAAAGTCTATTTCTCTCCAAAGAAGAGATTCCTGGGAGACTGCCTGAGATGTAGACATCTGCATTATGGTTAGATAGATGAATTACGTCCAGCATCCCTAGAGTGCTTTTGAATTGTTAGAATTTCTTTTCTCTAAGTGAAAAAAAAACCAAAACAACTAATTAAACAACAAATAAACAAAAACACAAGCAAACCTGAGTTTCCCAACTCTATGCTTTTGGAAAGTTTTCCAGTGTGTCTTCACACACAGCAAGACTTACAAACAAATTATCTGTTAGTATGCACAGAAGCATTTTGGATCAATTGCTAGATCAACCTGTATTTAAAAGGCAGTACTGGGTTTCTGGATCCACAGAAAGCTGCAGTAACCATTAGACCTTCCCTTAAAGCCTCTGCCTCTAATATTGATAACAGGTATGGACTTTGTGCTTATAAACCATTGAGTTTAGTAAGTCAGTAACCTCATGCAAATTTAAAGTCAGCTGAACTTCCTTTGGTTTGTGGAGCTACTGATTTCTGTTAAGTCAGAGGAGTACTGTCTGGTGTCCTGGTTCTCTGCAAAAAGCACTGCTTGACTGCCAGAGAGGTCAGGTTGTCCTCTGGGACAAGGAAAACTCCATGAAGTTGCTCCTCTAGAGAGTTTCCTGATTTTTTTTTTTTTTTTTTAAACCATGTCACCAAAGATCACCCCCAGGGTATTTGCTGAGGACACTGTTCATTGACAGGACTCAGAGGAACTGCATGAAGCTGTGTCAGGAAAGGGTTAGGTTAGACATTAGAGAAAGGTTCTCCAAACAGAGGATGGGGGTTGGGCACTGGAACAGACTCCTCAGGGAAGTGGTCACAGCACCAAACCTGACTAAGAGTTCAAGGGGCATTTAGATGATAATCTTGGGCACATGGTGTGACTCTTGGGGATGGTCCTGTGCAGGACCAGGATTTGAACTCGATGATCCTTGTGGATCCCTTTCAACTCGACATATTTTGCGTTTCTGTGTAATTTTCTCCAGCTTCTTCCTGTGTTTCATCTGACAATTGCAGTGTTTTGGAAAGACTAATGACAGGTCAGAGAGAGAGAGAGAGAAGGTGTACCCCCTGGTCATGGTGTTTTGGTTGTACATTGACCATCTTGAAAACATCCAGGACAAAAGCAAAAAAGCAATACCTGCTCCCACAAATATTGCTTCAAGAATGCACCTTGTGTAACCAAACTTCAGACATGGGTAAGCAATCCCACCTAGGCGGAAAAACAGAATCATAGAACCACAGAATATGTCAAGTTGGAAGGGACCCACAAGGATCATCGAGTCCAAGTCCTGGTCCTGCACAGGACCATCCCCAAGAGTCACACCATTTATCTGAGAGCACTGTCCAAATGCTTCTTGTACTCTGTCAGGATTGGTGTTGTGACCACTTCACTGTTCCAGCATCCATCCACCCTCTGGGTGAAGAAATTTTTTTCTAATATCCAACCTAAACCTCCCATGACACAACTTCAGACCATTCCCTCAGATCCTGTCACTGGTCACCCCAGAGAAGAGATCAGTGTCTGCCCCCACTCTTCCTCTCAAAAGGAAGTTGTACATGAGATCTACAATGATATCTCCCCCCAATCTCCTTTCTTCACACAAAACCAACTATATTCATATTCTGACAGGATAGAATAAATTCAGTTCCTCTTTAAACATATGCTTTAGCTGTGGATCAATGAGAAATCTAGCTGCAACATGTATGTTTAAGTTCCTGCCAAATGTTGGCCACAGGTGTTATACAAATTTCCTATTTTAGCCAAACAGATCACAGGAAAAGGATGGCTTGGTATGTCAAGGGTACTGAAAACTACTTGATTCTACCGACAGAGAAACTCACAGACACTTCTTATATACGCTTCAGGTATGGCAGGCATGCCTGGGAACATGCTTCTCTATCATTGAGGCTGGCTGACATAGAAGAGTCCAGGTTTTATGGCACTACTAAATTCTCAGCATGCAGACAGAGTCTGCCTTGAGAGTGCCTCCTGGGTGAAATCCCTGAAAGAATCCTCCTTCAGAACTGAATTCAAGAGATATTTAAGGCAACATGAGCTGGCAAGGGCAAAAACCCTGCAAGGAACTGCTTGAGCAATTTCCCAGTCTGTGCAGTCACATTCATATGCTCAGCAATGTTCTCCAGCTCTGTTTAATTTACTGACACAGATAGATCCAGACCATCTTTCATTCTAAAAAGTGAATCAATCTTTCATCACTGGGGCGTAGATACCTGTGTAGCTGGAAATGCTACCCAGACTGTATTATAGCTTCATAAAAATGCATGATGCTGAACACAGAGCTCAGTTCTATGGTACTATAAGACGACAAATTTTAATGGCATTTCCAAAATAACATAAGTGACTTACACCAGAGGTTTAAAAGGTCATATCAATATAACAATCTCTGCCTTCTTATATTCACCTATCACACTTATGCTTATGACAGAGAAGAAGGAAAAGAAAAACGCTTTTTAGTACTTGCTTAGGGTTAAAATATTGGTGGTTTATGAACTGAAGTTGGAAAAGAAGTATCAAAGTTGCAGGACAACAAAGGAGAAGTGTTTGTGTGCACTGGTAACTCCTTTATATAAAAGCAGTTAGTACGTGCCTCAGCTGGCCATAACTCCAGCAACAGGGTCAGAAATAGATATATAATTTTTTACTTAAGCTACTTAAAAAAAAAAATTGTGCAGATTTGATTGGTCTGCACAAAATAGATTCTTAAATGTACTTGATGAAATAATTTCTGAAGGAGTTGCATGTTTTCCAGTGCTCCTACAAGCCCCATCACATTTGATCCATGATATTTCTCACTTTAAGTTTTCTTTGGAAATGTTTTTGTGTAGACAGGAAAAAATGGATTTAGATTAATTCCATGAACTTTTTACTATTAGTAAAAATCAGACTGAGTTGATTTATATCCCATAAAATCCAGAAATTGTTGCATTGTCTCTGCAAGAAACTGAAAGTTAAAAAAAAAATTAAAAAAAAATGAACATTAGAAATAAACAAAAATAAAACATAGGAGTGATATACTGCATTATCTATTCCATTTACATATCTGAAAATAATGATTATAGTAATTTTACGGAGATTAGTTTCTGGAATACCAACATCCAGCCCTTCCCCTCCCTTCCTTTTGAAGTGCAGTTATGGAATTAAATGCTGAAATTACAGGAAGTAATATACCAAGTGACCAAAAGCAATTGGTTGATGGATGTTTGAAGATCTCAACAAAATTAATGTTCTACAGGAGATCTCAGTATATGTAAGTGCATTATATTCTTGCTGAGCAGCACTGCTTTATATCAATGTGTGAAATAAAATATCATAGAAGATTTTCTTGTATAACAGGGCTGACCTATTAAAAAAGAAACCTTAACACAATTTTATTTGTTCTGCTGAGGCAGAAAACTTCATTAGGAAGCAGAGAGTAAAAGCAGTAAAAGAGTAAAAAAGTCTTGGTATGAGCTGTGAGGTCCAGAAGTGCTACCCACCCTCCTGGTGCTGGATTTATACTTGGTGAGCTCCGGTGGGCATGTCAGGTACATGGAAGATGCAGGTTCTGAACTGAGTCCAACACCAAACACACACCACAGAACACATCTCCCCCATGCTGCCTTCTGTTTTTTAAAGTCTTTCCTCCTGAACTCCAAATAACCATTGTATTCATTTCATTCTGGATACATCGCTCTCTTATGACAGTCTTACTTCATGAACACTGCAATGAGAGCCCAATAATAACATTTAGATAGTCTTGTCTTCTCCATTGTAAGACACGACCTTGTGTTCTGTCATGTAAATGTTTTTCAGACTTTGGGCTGGAACTTCAGAATAAGTGGTTAAAACTTTCAGTAAAGAGTATTTTACTTCTTTTTAATACAGTATCCTAATTACTTTACTAGTCCTCTAAAAACAATAACTTTGTCTTTCAGGGCTTTTTGAACACTAAAACTGGAAAGTCATGGTTTTGGATATCAAAGAATCATAGAAATTTTTATTTATTTATGGAACAAGATTGCCTATCAATGTAGAGGTTGTACCCAAACTGAATTCGTTCTAGAATAGAAACAAGCCTGTGACTCATGAAAATCAAACTACAGATGAAGATATGTGCGTAGGCATGTGAGTTGCTTAACAAGAGTGAGACCCTATGGGTTTACATGTCATGACTCAAGAAGACCTTGTCATTGAAGTTTTAAGCACATTTTTCTGCCTGCTGTGTGACATGGAAGAAGCACAAAGTTCTGATACATAACAGTGCATGATAAGATAAATTATAAGAAAATAATAAAGGATGTTTGTTTTCTTATTCCTTTAATAGTTAAGACTTACTGCTAAGGATAAGTACATTTTTCTTAATATCTTAATAAAGGTTTTGTAGCAATCCCCCCAAAAAATCTTTATACTTTTAACTTTTTGAGTACAAACAAAGGAAGAAATCTTCCACTAAATTTTCTAATAGCTGCATTTTGGCAGGTGTCTCTTCAGGCTGTGTTACTATAACATATCAGCTACAGGCTGGTCTCATTACTCAGGAATATGAGAGATTATCTGAAATGCAGCCTCTGTGTCTGAAATGTCTCCCCATTTACAGGCAAGCAGGAATGTATAAACTTCTGTGGTCTCCTGCTGGTTGAGCAGAGTGCTCAGACTAAAAGTTGCCATGTAAATTTTCATCCCATTTTAAAAAAAGAGAACACTGGCCAGAACTGGAGGCGAGATGTTCAGCAGAGCTGTGCCGCAGACTTGCTGCAAGCAGCTTTGCAGAAACTCCTGCTACCACCCTGCTGCTCTGCGGGTAATTTTCAGGGCTGTCGGTTGGAATCCTCATTTGCATTATTCACAGATGTCCCTGAAAAGCCATGTATCCTGAGACCATTTTTATAACACAGGATGTGAAATGAATGTTCTGTAATTTTAAATTAAACATCTGCAGGTTTTCTTAGTTATCTAGATTTCAAGAAATCCTGCTTCCATTTACAAGTTAATTCAGTTTAGTTCATTCAAATTCTACAGGAACATTGAAGATCTTTGCATCTTGCAAAAATATAAAACACCATAAATCAAGTGCAACATACAACTTGTCTCTTGCCATTTTGAAAAAGATCAGGAACTGCAGTAGAAAAATTAGAAAAATTATTTCAACATATATTCTGTTAAAATCAGAAACAGAACAGGTCTATAGTTTTCAAATTGCTATATAGATTTATTAGACTTATTTTTTATTGTCTTTGTAATAAATTCTAATGTTTAAATTTCCTAGGTTGTCATTTAATTTGCATGAGTACAGTTTCCACACCTTAAGGCAGTAAACAGGCTTAAACTTATCCTTAGTATATGGATTAAAGTAATTAGAGTTGGTACACCCGTGTCAGTATCTCTAGAGTAGAAAAAAACACCGGTGTCCACTTATTTTGTCTTAAATTATATATTTCAAAGACAAGTCCTCAAAAATGTCCCCTTTTTCCTTCCAGATTCACTGCTCAAACTTCTGTATTGAGATTATACCTATTTATGCATATTTCAATAAACTTCCAGCATTCATAAATATGTTACAATGAGGCTTAAAGATTGCGTTATTCATATCATTTGTAGTTATACACAATACTTAGCAAACTAAAACTCGAGGCACATTAGTGTTGTTTTGTTATGCCAAAAAAAGCTCTGGTGACTGCCCTAATTTGACTATAGGTAGAAGATACACTCATTAAAAACTAATGTCAGAATCAATTTGACTAGGAGGGCTAATGAGGGTAGAAAGATACCCCAGATGTCAACAGAAAACCATATATATCTAACACAGTCCTTCTTAGAATTTCCCCCATCTACGATAAAGATTTTGTTTTCTAATATTGGAATAGTTGTTAGGCTGAAGAATCAGGAAAGCAGAGAAAAAGAATAGAATCTCAGACATAATCTATTCTTAGTTTAATTGTATATTTAATGCTATTGGTTTTGTTTTTCTCAAATTGGTCCATCTTAGGCAGGATCTCATAACTAAGAATTGACTGAATAAAGGAAACTGATGGATGGATTTAAAGTTCCTTCCACTGATTTACATTCCACAGAATTAATTCTTCTGCTTTCTTTAAATCTGTATTCAGAGGCAGTCATAGTTTAAGTAGACATCCACAAAAAAGAGAAGATGGAGCCTCAGCAGGTTTGTGCGGTGTTCCCAGTTCTGCTTTTTGCCTGCTGATGACCTTAAACCAGTCATCTTACCTTCGAATTAAATATTCTTATCAATAAAACAAGAATATAACCAAGTAAGTGCAGAAATGATCTCAAGAGATTACCCTGTTCATCTTTCCATTTTGAGAAAACTGTAATTATTCTTAGAAAGTCTCCAAGAGATATTTACTTAAGATGTTTTTTAACCTACAGGATTAAAAGGTTCCAAAACTTACTTTGATAGTCTGATGATGATAGAACTTATTTTCTGTTGGTAAAAGCTGTTCAAAAGTTGGTAATTAAAAAACCCGTAAAATCTTAGATGTCATAATAAAGTATATATTGTACAGTTTATATTATAAAATGCTGACCCAAGTGACTACTGTTAGACATTAGAAAGACTGAAGACTTTGGAACAGAATCCCAAAGTATTCACTATCATCTGCAGACTTTAGTATCTTACTTTTATACTTCCTCAGTTGCTGGAAAAACTGAGGAAAACAATAAATTAAAAGATGTGGTGAGTTTCAGAGCAACATCAATTTATTGTACTACAGATTGCGATCTTGGCAATAAGGCGTCACTAATCAACATCTGTTTGGGATAGCAGTATAATAATGATGGAAAGGCTTTGCTCATGTCTCTGTTTGATATTTGCCTTGGGAATGTGAGAATACATTTGCATATTCTAGGAGGACCATAATGTGAATAAAGAATGTTTTTTCACTAAGCAGAGT
Organism: Corapipo altera; assembly: GCF_003945725.1. NCBI lineage: Eukaryota > Metazoa > Chordata > Aves > Passeriformes > Pipridae > Corapipo > Corapipo altera. Next base: position 85,880,097 of record NW_020884872.1, on the reverse strand, counting down.
TGTAAAATAAAGCTTAATAAGGGGAAGACATTTCCTAGCCATGGTACCTATCAGCATGCAAGTGAGCTAGTCTGCTAAGGAGAGGTGTACAACTCGTGTCCAAGCTATCAAACTATCACATGTTTAATCTGAAACTTTATTACAAATCTGGCATAAATTGCCACTCTGATGAGATATGGCATGACCTCCATCTCCTGAGAGCCCAAAATGAATTCATGGGCAGCCATATACCTTCTAATTATTGCTGTAAGAGGCTGTAATTTAGGGAGCATTACAGTTTGTGGTAGGCAGCATGAAAAATTAATCTGAGCTTTTAAACAAAAGTTAAGATAAATCAGTGTGAAACCAAAATATTGGAAAATATTAACATTGCTTTTGTAGGCAAGGATACTTGCCAATTTTCACAAAATGGTTTTTCATGGTTTTTGCAATTAAAATATGCAAAATATTCTGAATACTGTGAAAAAAGAGACACAAAACTGAAAGCCAATAGTGATTGATAATTCTAGTACTGAATTTCTTGGTCACCTTTATTTATGTAAGTCACAGTTTGATGGATACTTAAACAGTATCTGATGGTATGCAAGAATTAAACTGAAAAAATTTGCTGAAGCACTAGAGTATACCTCCATTCTAATTACAGCAGCTTTATTATGAATATATGGAGAATCAATATGAAAGTACACCCCTATGTGTTATTAAATGTCAGCTTTTCTCATAAAGTAGAATTTAAGTCTCAGTTTAGTAAAGTACTTAAACATATACATAACTTTAAGGAAGAGTAGTTCCAGTGACTACATAACAAGAGGTAAGATAATCAAATTTAAATATTAAGTAAAACCTGTCCTAAGATATGTAATAATAGATTACATAGCTTGAACAGAAGATTGTTAATTGGTAATCTCTAGTCATTTTGCAAAAGAGAAAAGTACAGTTATGACTGTTAAAAATGTAAGAAGTCACACAAAGACGAAAAGTGATTTGGCCAAGGTTATTTCTCTCACTAGTAGAATAGTGGAAGCATATCAGCTCCATTTGTAAGGCCTCGGTCGGTTGACCCAGTGGGCCATGATTCTTAACCAAATTATAACACAAGTACTTTATATCTCTTATTTTATCATAATTTTTTGTTTTGATTTGGTTTTTTGGGGGTTTTTTTGTAGATTACTACATTGTGAGAAGTATATCTTACCAAAGGGCAAGAATATACAGCAGATGTAACCCTACTTTGTCTACTATATATAGAAAAACAACTTCTGATTAATAATTGTGTATATTACATATAACCCCTAAACTATGAGAGATTTTATCAATATTTCAGTAAGGACTCAGGAAACCTAAATGGAATGAAGATGTAGTTAAAACAGATTTCTTGCACTTATTATCATATCTATTGTAGCCATTTAAACTCTCAAAATCCCAGTGAGATAGAGAAATAGTGTTATCATTTGAAAAATACATAATTGTTTAATTTCCACAGAAGACAACTAAGTTATTTAGGAAAAAAAGAAGAAAAAAATCCCTGATGTCCTAGAAACTTAGGAGGAAAGGTAGATCTCTGTAATTACTCTGCTTATGCTGGACTTCTTATGGAATTCATGGAGGAGGAATAGTACTCTATGAGACAGAGTGTCTCATTCTAAAATCAGTCAGTGAGACTGACCTCTATAAGGATCTGTTTCTCCCAATTGAGAACAAAGCAAGCTCAAAGGGAAAACATAAAAATCTGCGTTGTATATATATTTAAATGTAGGAGTAATAACACATTTGACTTCTATTGATCAGGTCAAGATGCAATCTCAAGGTTTTTTCACAAGCACTTAGAGGTTTCTGAAAAGCACACCCGACTTTCATTTGCATTAGAAATAGGTTTATAGATTATAGAAATGTGTACATTCATGCAGGAATTTTGAGACAGAGCAGAAAAAAGTGTCCTAAATCCCAGGTAAATATCATCATCTTTGCCACAAGATGAACCGAAGACTTGTCTCCTCTCAATAAGAAGTCTGACTTTAAAAATAAAATATTGACTATAGAGGCATATGTGTAAATTAGAAACTAAAAACTTTATTTTAAATGACAGAATGGATTAAAAACCCTTACTGGAATTCTGTTTCAAAGTTTTTTTCTCTTTATAGGACAAGATAAAATACATTATCATAAATACTGAAGCTGTTTGGTGGTTTTGGTGGAAAATCAATGTTTCTTCCACTTCTGTAAATATTGCTAAAATGGGAGAACAAATAGAAGTAAGACCAAAAACATCTCTTTTGAAATCTGCTTTGGTTTTACAATGAGATCGGATAAACTCTGATAAGTTCCCATGGAGGTTGTGGAAGCTACGTCATTGGAGATTTTTAGTATTTGCCTAGATGGATCCCTGAGAAACAGGATTTAACTCTGAAAGCATCTTTGCTTTGAAAAGAAGCTTGAACAGAGTGTTTTCCAGAGGTTCCTCACACCTTAAATTACTCTATGATTATTCTTATTCTGTGATTGTCCCTCTGGTGGTCACATTCAATACCTTTCAACACACAGGAAAAGAATGAAGATGGCAGTCAGAGATGTAAGGGTGTGCAGAATGGAAAGATACATGGATATCTTGAACATAGGGACATCCAGTTTGTGAGATTGACAACAATTTTAGTTGAAGTAAAATCAAAAAGAAGAGACAAGAAGAATAAAAAAAATAAACACCGAAATGTAAGAACCATAACAAAATTGAGGCAATGGAGATGATCTGAAGGACAAGAGCTCTCAGGTCACAGATGGATGGGCCAGTGAAGGAACCACTTAAGTGTAGTTTGACTGCCCTGGCACTTCTGGGAAGAAACGCAAGCTTTATTTGGATATAATCACAAACTATTTTGGATGTTTGAGGAGGCTGGTAGGATACTGTAAAATTTGTGCTAGGATGTTTTGGGACTAAGCCAATACGCCAAACTTCTGTGATGTTTAGTGGAAGGACCAAATGCAGGTAAAGGGTTGGATCAAAGAGATTTGTGAAGGAACAAGCATGGAAAAATGAAGGAAAAGTGGATTAAAGGGAGTTAGTTCTATGTGAACAAGCTGCAGATCAGGCCAAGGTTCACCCCTGATTACCATCTGAACTATCTTATTTTCCAGGTGACCTTACTCTCTGTTACATATGGGCTGACTTGCCAGTGAATTCAAGAAGGATAGGCAGAGATCAGAAACCTGCAAGACCAGAGTTGAGGGCTAGAAAGGAGACAGAGAATTTTGACATGGATTCAGAAAGGACTCATGATGTGGTCTAGTGTCAAGGTACTCATGGATACACATACATCTGTGGATCAGGAGACTGAGGATGTGTGCACGTCAGAAATCCTGATCAACCAGAGCAGAGAAATAAGGTTAGCTGTCTGTTTTGTCCATGTCTGTGCAAGTGTTATTGGTGTTTATGTAGGTTACAATAAAGGCACTGCTCTCTGTCTGTGTTAGTCTGTGCAGCTGGACATATGTATATTGCACATCTCGGTATCTCTAAGGTACAGTCTCAGCCTTGCTTCTGTCCAAACCTGCAAACACAAAGACTGACGTGGAGAAAGCCCTCGGCTCTTAGAAGCGCTCAGATTTCTGTTCCTTTAAAAACAGTACTGTAAAATAGTGGGAAGATTTTTTCTTTTTTTTCACTAATACAACCTTCTGATAGAAAGCTTTACAGCCTTTAAAAAGCAGTAGCTTACATGCTTTGTATATTCTGGTAGTCTTGGCCACATCTCTAATGAGACCTGACGTTTTCACATTGTGGTCTACAATGGCAACAGCAACTTACCTTTGTCCTGTTAACAAGACACCTGAGTGACACCACTTCCAGGCTGAATCAATATTAAAGTTGCTTCTGTTAGCAAGAAAACACACTTCAGTGACTGCTAAAACTAATGAAGCTTACCTTCCTCATTACTTGTCTGCTATATTCCTATATTTCTTCTAAGATGTTTCAAACTTCACACATTTTCTTAAGAACCTGTTTACTTCAATATCTCCAAATTTATCCTGGAGTCCAGCACATCTAGTGGCTTCTGTCATCATGTGGGCCCCATGCTAATACAGAATTGGATTAATGCTGATTTTCTATATGGACATTGCCAAACATATATATATATATATATATATATCGTTGATTCACACTACTTGTTATTCAATGGGAGCAGGAGACAATCTCCTATTTGATTATTAGTTTTCTTGAATTCATAAAAATATGTATCTTAATGAACTCTAACTTTCCATTAAATTTATCTGAAAATTATTAAAGAGCTCAAAAATTGGTGAGGGAGAAGGAAAAGGAGATAAAGAGGCCGACTTGGAAAAAAAATTACATGGTTGTTTTTTTGGATGTTGTGGGGTTTTTTTGGTTAGGTCGTTCTTTTATACAATATTGTTTATAGATTAAAAATTTCCACAAATGAGGTATTCTTTTAATTTCAAGTATCATGTCAGATCTCTCTTCCTAAAAATTTTAGAATCAGATATGTCTTAGCAAATGTTTTTTATACATGTGCCATTTCATAAGTAAGTTTTTTCATAGCTGTAAATTCACCTAGACTTGTCTTACCCCTAGAATGACATGAAATTTTTAACCACTGATTTGTACAGAAAGAGAGTGTCTACTTTCTCTTTCTAGCGTTCAGGAATTCATCCAGCCTAACTTATTCATCTGGTGTAGTGTCCTTGTATGCACTGACTTTTGAGATAAGAACTGAATTAAATTTCTGAGTAGAGGAAGGGAATTCTGTGGGGTTTATGCTGTACTTTCCAGAGCAGCATTGCAAGTTATTATTTAGGGGCATCACAAGTCAGAATAACTCACAACTCATGGACATGAGTTCACTCGTGAATTCACAAACGCTGCCAGACAAGCTTACACGACAAGTTAGCGATGCCATAAACTTTGCTAGCAAAGTACTGATCTGCTCTTACTTACATTCAGATATTCTGTTTTTGGTACAACACCTACTATCAGAAGTCAATGAGTTTGAACCTACGGGCTGAAATACATTGATGCAGTCACAGGAGGTTTAGTTTTTAATTTGTGTCTCCAGTAGATGGGAAAATGTTTACCTTCTTCATATATGAAAGGGGTGTATTTCATTTTTTTGTATATACATTAAGTGAAGTTTGGAAAGAGGCTGTGGGATATAGTAACTTGCTTTGCTAACTCCATCAGGAAGCAATATTGAAACAATTCCTTATGACTGCAAATCAAATGTGCTGGAAGAGGGCATGGCTGCCTGAGTTCTCAGGTATGCATGCAGATAAGAAAGTAACTCACATTTCAAACATAACTGGAAAACCTAACCCACTGAGTATCTGCTGAAGGGACAACACATGGTAAAAAAAGCCAAAACAATCTGAGAGGTTTCTGGAGTACACTGACATGCAAAGTTCCTAACACAGATGATCAAGGAGCTGATGAGGAGAGGTGCTCTACAAGACCGTGCCTTCTTTGCTTTGGTCTGTACTGGTAAGACCAGTCTTCTGGAGGGAAAGTCTGGAGCAAGGTAGACTTACCTTTGTTGAAGAAGGATGAGGTTAGGGAAGATTTAAATCAATAGGACTTGAATAATCTGGGGAACCCCAGTAGGATGTGTGCACAAGTGCTGATGGAGCTGGCTAGCGGCATTGCAAAGCTACTTTTGACTATCTTTGAAAGGTCATGACAAATGGAGAAGGTTCCTGAAGACTGGAAGAAAGTAAATACCAAACAAAACAAAGATAAACATTTGCTTTGGTAAACAAATAAGATACCAAGAAACTTTCCAAAACTGACTTTTTGGTTCTCATTAGTGAGAATTCTTTAGGTTATGTCTTGATACATTAAGCAAGAATTTTATATGATAGAGAATCCTTTGTAATAGATATTACAGTTTTATCGACATGTATTCCAGAGGAATTTTTTTTTCTCTTTATGGGAAAACACCATGAACCTCTTTCTTTCTTAGCAGGAAAATACCACCTGAAATATTTTACCAGGAAGAACTCATGGTTTAACTATTAAAATAAATTAAAAAAATTGTTTATCAAAGAGAAAAGCCATGATTAAGCAACAGTAGTAGAATCAACATTTAAAATTAAAATTTAAATTTAAAACCCAACCAACTAAGCAACCAAACAAAACCAAACAAACACCTCACACACACAAACAAACCTCCAAAACCACTACCCAAACAGATCCTGCATTTTCACCTTGTCAGTATTAATAATTTCCATTTTTCTGGTGGCACTATGCTGTCACCTACTGGTTACAGAGACACTTTTTAAAGTATTGTCATTTGAAATAAAATAAGAAGCAATATGCTTTGCTTTGGAGGATCTGGAACAACTATTCAGTTAGTGCAAATTAATAAAATTTTCTTTAAAGTTAGTGGAATTTGGATAGTTTACAGTAACTGAGTGGCTACTGCTGGTTCCAAGAAGGAAGCTTTGGTCTCCTCTACCACTAAAGCCCTTGTTAAAATACATAATTGGTAAAATCACATTCAAATGGCTCCCATCCACAGGTTTTTTCCTTCTGTGAATCACATTTGCCTTGATGCATGGAAAAAAAGTCCATCTTGGTACTGTTACTGAAGTGCTGGCTCTAGTCACCAACAGCAGAACTAAAACCTCTGCACACACCTTTCGCAGTTACCTCACTGTTTTGCCAACCACCTTTTTTATTTGTGTGTTCTCTACTATGTAGGATCATAGACTGGCTGTCATCTGCGTATTTCAGCCCTGGAATGCAGCCAGAAGCTATCCTTGGGTTCATCTCTTAGGGTGATCACATACTGGTGCCATATGTTTCTGATTACCAGGCAGTTGTGCCTCATGTTCAACATGGTCCTGTACTGACAGTCTGAACTTGCTGCTTCTCTGGAAAAAGGAATGTGAATCAGCCCATATAAATTCCAGTCGCTCCAGTGTTTACATGTGCATGAGACTCCTTGAGCAAGGCAAGGGGAACAGGTTCTGCCAAAACTCCAGACTATGGCTATAGAAAACAAAAATATTGTTGGGCAGCCTATAATATAGGTGAATATGTGAGGAGTTTGCAGCTACTCTGAGAAGCCTAATCATGTATTTACTATACACGATCCTGCTCAGCTACAGTACATTGGGATCCACATCTCTGATAAACTGCCACTGCTAGGAAATAAACTTGATGAGACATATCCTGAAATCACGTTATGGAATTACAAGTGTCCATCCTCCTATCTGCATATAATCACAGAATAATTTGCGTTAAAAGCGACCTTAAAGATTATTTAGTTCCAACATCCTTGTTATAGGCAGGGATGCCTTCTATTAGACCAGGTTGCTCAAAGCCCCATCCAACCTAGCTTTGAAAACTGCCAGGAATGCAGCACCCACAGTTTCTCTGGGTAACTTGTTTTAGTGTCTCACCACCCTCACAGTACAGAATTTCTTCCAAATATTCAATATAGACATACTGTCTTTCAGCTTAAAGCCATCCCTTATTACTGAAGTCACTCTCTCCTCCCATTACATGTTTCTCAAAACCACATCTATACTGGAAAGGAGGAAAGGGACATTCTTTTTTCCTTTTATGTTACAAATATACATCCATCACTAGAAATATTTTTTTTTTTTTTTAATCCCCTTATGCACTTCCCTACTACAGAGTTCATCCTCTTCTTGACTTTCTGGGCATTTCTCTAGCCAGATGGTTTCCAACTGCCCCATATTGATGACAGTACCACACATGGAGACTGGCTGAAGAAATAGCATTTTCAACAGCAGCAGGGTATAAAAGATGCAGTATTAGAATAGTTTATCCAGGTCTCAGCTTCATTTACATGATGAGCTTTGAGCCAACACAAGATACTAGGTACACCTGCCAAGTCGCACAAACTTCCGAAAGGAATACTTAAGGTATTAAAATAATTCATCTCCCTTTGTATTGCTAAAAAATTCTATTTATTTTTCAGCTCACTTTATGTTACTCCTTAGGTGTTATAAAAGAAAGCTAAAGCCCAAAATAGAGCTGTAATCTGAACAGAAATGGCAAGGTAGTGATTCCCATTCATCAGCCAATATCTGTTGTTCACTACTTTTTTTTGACCATCTGCTATATAATTTCCTAATTTACACGGTCAAACAGAAGCTGACTCTGTTTTTGGAGATGTACCTTCAGGTACAATTCCTTTAAACAGTGACAAAAATGTACATACAGTTGTAACCATTTTTGGATAGAACAGCAGGGCTTAAATACTACCTGCATGTTCAGTATCTGAAGGAAGAAAAGGGACACAGCTTGTGGTTTGATGTATAACAGTTTATCCCACCTTTCAAGTGTGTACAATGGGTGGACGCTTGGAAAAGAGGAAGGAGAAAAAATCTGGAGAGTAGAAGGTGATCAAAGCAGATGAGGAGTTAGTTGCTTTGCCTGGACAAATAAGAGACTTCTTAGGTGATGACCATGCTCTAAATTGTGTTTTTGGGGTGTAGCCCTACTCATACCTTTCATTGCAATATGTTAAAAAAAAAAAGTGGTTAGTCTGCTATTCCCTTTCCATAATTCACCTTTATGACACATTTCTTTGTTAAAAACTTCATAAAATATTTCCTGATCTTGAAATTGGGCTATTCCTTTTATCTTCCTTGTCTATTCTTCAAGAGTAATAAGAAATCAAGCATTTTGCAAAACAAAGGCTAAGAAAAGAGGGAGAACTGAGGGAGAAAAACAACTACTGACAAGAAGTGTTTGACAGGTTAAGTCCAGATCTCTAAGCAGAATTTTCCATAGTATCAATGGAGGAAGTGATTTGAACCACTGATTATACATGGGTTTGTACTTTTTTTTCCATTTCTTTTCTCAGATCATCTACAATGAAGAGTCTGTCACAATTAATAGCAATGACAAAGAACCTGGTCACAATTAATAGTAATGACAAAGAGACAGATTGAATATGAAAGGATTACGTTTTGGTGTGGTTAAATATGTTGGATGATTTCAGAACAATTGTTATGGGTATATTTAATGGTCTTAGCTGATGGTATCTCAGCACTTTTTAGAATTTAGCAAGTATAGGATAACCACTGGAAAAGGAAAAGGATGAGTATGATCACTAGCTTCCAAAAGAGGAGAAAACAGACAAAATAAAATGTAAAACCTCTTAGCTAACCTTCAATTCACATGAAATAATTACATAAAGAGAATTTCCATGTTGTTTTAATGATGCCTGGAATGGAAGCCAAGCATGAGGTTCATGAATGACTTCAAGACAAATCAGAAAGCCCAGCTATGAAAAACCATTAACAAGTTTCAATTGCATTACCACAGTTATGTCCTAAGGTAAGCATATCTGGCTATATATACCTCCATAATGGCACTTAATGCCTTGGTCTAGTAACCACGGAAGTGTTGGATCAAGGGTTGGACTTGCTGATCTCGGAGGTCTTTTCCAACCTGGCTGACTCTATGATTCTATGATTCCATGATTCTATAAAATAGTTAACCTTTAAGTGAATAAAATCTCTATGCTGTCCAAATTCTACCCATGACTTTGGGAATGTAACAACTACTTATTCTCTATATTCTCTGCTTGGATCTTTGCAAGAGAAGGTCCTAGCAGGTTATTTAGCAGTTCTTAACTTCCGCTTATCAGAAGGAAAGATCTCTATGCATCAGCATCTTACATCTGTCAGATAATCTCAGAATGCCTTAAGAACCTCTGATTCTTATTTTGATATAGCAATATTTGCATCAGAAATTAACATCCTAGTAAAGGAATAATGAAAACAGTGTTTCCATCTTCATACCATCTCTTATGCATACAAAATAAAATTACATCAATCAATCAATCAATCAAATACCTTATAACAGAAAAGGTACAGAGTTATTATTTTATAAAAAACACAATACATGTTATCAATTATATTTACAGAAAAGTAAAAATAGTTGAAGGGTAATGTATGGTCAATTCATACCCACAAATTCTGCTAACCAAACCAGATCTATAAATAATGGTATATGTGATATAGAGTCTCTATCCTCCTCTGTCAGATGACAATATTTAAAGATTACCACAACTCACTGGGTTGGGCTGAATCTGAATAAAAAATTGAAAACTCACACCAAATTGTATTTTGTGCAAATGTTTTACAGTGATGAAGATGGACTTCAAATTTCAAAACAAACCCTATATCTTGGACAGACATAGATCCATTGTCTTTATATATTTTTCCAACATTTCTTTAAATGGAATGTCAATTTTCTGCATGCAGTACCAGGTTGCAATGGTGGATTATTTTATGGCATCTATTTCCCTGCTACATAATTTCTAATGGGGTTATATCAAACTCCCCTACTAAGAGGAAAAAAACTATTCTTGTTGCTGATTTTCAGATGTCTATTTGAAGCTCCAGATGGCAAAATGCTAAATGCAGTAAAACAGTCAGTAAATTCAAAATTTTTCTTCAAGTGCCCTGTTCCTGGAGCAGAATCTCTGGACTATCAGTCACTCAAACTCCCTAAACTAGAAATGTGAAATTCCCTATAACAGAGCTCACTGTCCCCTCAATACTCAACGTACTCAAAATACCATCAGAAAACCACCTTACTTATGGTACAGCTAAAATCTAAAGCTGTTCAATAGGGAAAAGTTAAACAAACAGGTCCTAAATACCATTTTTTGAGTCATTATCTGATCAAATTGTTCAACTTCATGGAAGAAGTACTGGATGAAGTAGTACAGTCTCTTTCACTAAGGAACTCAAAACTAGATCAACCTTAATGGGTGCTTCTGGCTTTTATAGTCCATAAATCTGTTACATGAGGCAAAAATGTTTTAGTTCACATCACCTGATAAAATATTGAAGTCCTTTCTATTAGCTCAGCAACTTTGGAACAGGAGTTTTTGTGAGAGATATGAAAGATAAATGGATTTTTACTGAGGTCATGACCAGGTTTAAAACTAAAAAAAATGTTTATGCTAGAGACAGGTAGTATGAATCAGGGTTTAGCCTTTAAAGTGTTAAGCTCAACTTTCTATTTATAAGGAATATAAAACAACTATACTTTCATTTTGAAATTATGTCATTCTGGGAAAAAATCAAGGGAAGAAAAGACAGCATTTATAATTTATAAACTATTTTAAAAGTAACTGATATGAAGACATGAATCTTTAAGAAAGAAAGTGAAGAAATTTGCCATTGAAGAGCTGTAAAACTGTTATAAGAATTAGTCTGAAAAGCTTTAGTATAGAAAATAATGTATCTATGAAGAGGATGCTCTTTCCTGATGTCAAATGGGGCTGAAAAATCCAAACATCTTCAACGCTGTATTGTCAAGTAAGCAAAAAGATCAGAAATGTTGAATTACTGAGAGCGGGTCACTGAGAGAAATAGTGGACATTTTGTTGGACTGACTCAAAACCAAGACTTTTAATTAACAAAATGTATTGAGGTTTGAAATTTGAGAAGGCTTTAGACAAGATGAAAGTGGAAGATAGGGGGGTAGCCCAGAATGGACCATACTGAGAAGCAAAGATCCAAGGTACACTTTCTATAGTACCTGATCAAGAGCAGGACTTGTTTTTGGAAACATGCAAAATCCCATGTGAACTCTATAATCTGGGATATATTTAGGTTTATCCATGTGGTAGATATTCTACTCTTGATTTCAGAATGGGAAAATTTATCCAAACACCCCTTCTCTCCCCCAAAGTATCCAGTCCAAGAAGTCTATTTTTTTCCTCTCTGTAGAGTAGTCTGAACAATCCTTTCTTGTCAAAATGGCTTGAATAACAACAGATGATATGTTAAGCCTATGAGTGTACTCAGCATATATGAATGTAATATCTGAAAGTGCCTGACAAGGTCTTTTGCCCAAAACTGATAACACTGAGAGGAAATTAAAATGACAAAGTTTGTGTAAATCAACCACTAATCATATTAAAACAGATAACCAAAAGTCTTTCAAGCAAAAAATGAGTCTACTTGACATCTGAAACGAACATGAAAATGTGTGACTGTGGAAAGCTAAACTGGAGTATAAACAGAGTGGCAGTCAAGACTAACACTTCCAGATGTGACATTGGTATCACAACCTCCACCCAAGGACTGTTGGAGTATCGTCCCTATCAGATGCCATGAAGAACCTGCATTCTACTGGTGGGCTGACAGTGTCGGGACAATAAGCAGGGACCCATACCTGGAGGGGTTTTCTTATTAGAGGGTAGCTCAGTAGACTGTTGGAGCAGCACAGGTGGATGTGAACATGGAGAACCCTCAACACCTACGGAAGGGGTGAGCAAGTAGGAGCTGCAGTTCCAATGTTTGTCTGCAACCTGCACTTTTGCTGGGGTGGTGTGCAAATAACTGTGAGTGTGTGATTAAAAATTATGGGGATTAATTACAGAATGATATTTTGAAATCTGTATGTGCTTATTAATACTTTTTAAGTATCTGTTGAAATTATTTATCTGCTGTATTGCTGATACTAATCCTGAATATATAGTTCACTGATTGCCAGTTAATTACATGTTGTTAATATATCACTACAGAACTTTAATCCTGATTTAATACAAACCACAGGAGTTGAGCACTTTTGACTCTATCACTAATATTTGAAGTGCACAGAGCAGCCAGTGCTATGACAGTCTTAACAATCTGCTTTTCCTACAGTTGCAGTTTTGATGTCTTCCAGGACATTAAATATACTTATCTTCGTTGTTAAAAAAAGTGGCTGTTGGTTTACTTGCCTATCTTAAGCCCTTTGGCAAGCTCTTTTAAATCAGAAACAGGTATTTGAGCCCATTCTGAAAGCCATAACATCCTAAACCAGATTTTGTTTGGTCTTTTTCTTCCTTTCAAATGGTGCAACACAAAATAAGATGTTGGGAAATTCAGACTCCTGTAAAAGCAGTGTGCAGTTTGCCATAGCATTAGAAGAAGAGTTAACCCACTTTGGCAGGTAATGTAGTACATGTTTCCGTCCGATAATTATTCTTCACATAGTTATCACCATCTTCTCTTTCAGAATATGAATGAGGTTTCACTTCCAGCAATGTTTGCACTAGTCAAGAATAAACATACTTATCTGGAGACATGCTAAATACCTGTATCTCTTTCGAAGGATCTGTGGGAACTCAATATTATAGGAAGAGAGGACTCTTCTTTAAGATATTGACTTAAGTTAATCAAGTTCATTGAAAGTATTGTCTATAATTTTCTATCTGCTACAGATCAAAGGGGCTGCTATTTTTAAAAATATTACCACTGGAGTTCATATATTTATTTAAATCTGTTGGCTTGGGCCAAACTGATAGTCTGTTATTCTGACATACTACTATTTTTTTGTAAGTAAAATAGAAAGATGTAGATCTGTGCACTAAGAAATGGCAGCTTTCTGACAATAGTTTTCATTCTCTGCACCAGGCTTATTACACTCAGCACTTCTCATGGAAAAGAGCAGATGGTCAAAGGGTTGATGCACAGAGACCTGACACTATTTGGTAAAATCTCTGAATTAATAAAACCTTAATATTCTTCAGTGAATTTAATGCTCTGATCACAATATTACTTCTACTGCTTTTTTTTTGATCAGTTGAACGTCATCATTGGTCTCATATCAAATCTCTGAGTTAGTAACAATTTAGCTGGACTGCCAGGACTAGGACTAAAATATGAAATGGACATCTTCTTGCACTTATGAATATCTAAGACTGGAATTTGCCCTTGCCATTCTCTGTGTTTTTTTCCCTGGCTTAACAAACTTGGACTATTAAAGCAGTAAAAGCATTGTGACCTCAAGTGAACCATCTGTGAAGAAGCCACATGTCAGGAAGTGTGAAGACAGCAGTTTACATCAGTCTCACAACTGCTTTGTTAGCTTCTTACTTTAACTGATAGTAGTTACCATATCATATATCCAGCCAGGCTACATTACAGGATACAATTAAGTACTGGTCCTCTCTCCTCTGTAAAACTGAAACATAAGGCACTACAGAAAGAGGACTGAAGGATTTATGTTGTTATATTTTAAATTTATCATATAAATACCATGTGTTCATATTTCTTATTCTCATAATTTTTATTATCATTACTTTAATTATCCATGAAACTTTTAAAAAAAAAAAAAAAGATAATTCCACGCATGTTCAATTTTATATTTGACCTATCTAAGAAATGTATTAATTTTGGGAAAAAATATTAATGGACACTCTAGAAACACGATCTGCCTCTGCATTTAACAATTCTTGAGGTACTATTGAAATGTTAAGACTGAGAGAATCATGATGGTTCTAATACAATATACAAGCTATTTTGAAAAATAAAATGTTTTGTGTTAACCTCATGCCATACCCTTTGGAGCATATTCAGCTGCAAATTATTAAAAATAAACACATTATGCATCACAGATTATGAAGCTGATGTCATTGTGGAGTCATATCCTCTGAACAGGCATCTATCCTCTCCTTTCATGGCTGCTATTTTTTCATCCCAGATCTGGAGCTGCTCTGTAGTGAGACATAATTGTACTCTGCTGAGGTTGCCCTGCAACTGTGCAACCTTCTGTTCCTTGACACCCAATGTGTCTTTCAACATGATGTTTGATGAAAGACTAAATCAGTTGTCACAGTCACGTATATGAAGTGAAGAGTTATAGGGGACTAGTTTATACTCCCCCCAGATTATCCTGCAATTTTAGGCTAATGGAGTGATCAACTATGTAGTCCGGTAAATGAAATTTATTTTTGAATTACTAGTAAAAGACCATATAGTTTGTCTTAACCTTGCAGTGCAGGTTCTCAGGACTTTGTGAGATAGTCTTTGTCTTAACTGTTTTCAACTTGTTTTAACTATTGCACCAGCTTTTTAGCTGACAGGTTTAGGCATGTTTGGTTTTAGTTCACACTGATAATAAGGAGCTAATCTGTGCAGACTGAATTATCTATGATCCTAGATTAAACTGTTGTTTTCAAGACCATAAGCTCAAGACATTGCCAAAGGTTTCAGACTGTTATTACAAATCACAGTAGTCAACGAGTAGCCCCTACAGGAGCATAGACTTATTAAATTGGCTTAGATATAACAAAGAGAACAAAAACCAGATTAACTGAGAGAAAGCTCATATATGCAGAATGTGGTCATTATGTGTTCACAGTCCATCACTATGAACTAGTCACTGAATAAATCAGAATTCAGAAGATACAGAAGTGGATTGGATCTCCTTTCTTGTCTGCATCGAGATATTACTTCTGCACAACACAGAGTAGATGCTGCCCCATCCTGGGCAGCAATTCTTCTAAGAATGTTGAGGAGATGGCAACCTGTACTGGAACCAGTAGGAGCTGCACTGGGTTCACTGGAGCTTGCAGGTGTTTCTAGAGTTCATTAAAAAACTTGTGGAAGTACCAACTGAAGAGAGGTGGAAGGAACAAATATTGAAAAGTAGTAAAGTGTATTAAGCGCAATCAGAAAAATGAACTTTTGTTCTTGAGTAAAAATGGCCACAACTGGAAATATTTGTAGTTGCAGTTTCTCTGTTTTAAACTCACATTTATTTTACTATGCACTGAGTCCCATATAATTAATAACTTTCTCCTTTTTCGTTTTTTTTTTCTTTTTTTTTCAAAAACAAAGATTAGAAAGCTACTTAAATACAAGGTGGAGAACTCTTATCTCTGTGCCTTAATAAAGGAAAAGCTGTCATCTCAAGTACACCACAAACCAAAGAAATTGACCTCAGTAACCCATAAGATAGCAAAATACTTTCTAAAGAGATAATGATTACACACAAGGTAGTGTGTAATGACTAAAAAATAGCCTTGACAAAAGCTGCTTGTACAGACTTACTGAATAACATGGATAATTACCATATTGTTGAAACATATTTTGTTTAATATTTTGATAAATGAAATCCAGGACATCTAAACTCTTTAAAAGGAGTTAACAGAAAAATATATTTATTAGGAAAGGGCAAAATGAAACTTTTAGTAACATAAAGAACCAGTTGCAAAGAAGAATAGAAAAATGATGTTGAAATGGTAACTTTGGTAAAAGGGAGATTACCAAAGAAGCTCTCAAGGATAATTTTTTTTCTGGTGATACGAGTATAATATACCAGAATTACAATAAAATTTGCAGATGATGACAACCTGTGCATCAGTATTTCTCTGTAAGAGAAAAAATGGCAGTGATACAGAAAGTGTTGAGGCTTGAGTGTTAGTTTGGTGTGAGAACTCATTTAATTAAATTTATACTTGAAATCAAAGAGAGATTTACATCCAATGGAATATGAAATTGAAACACATCACTTCTTTCTACAGTGTACGGAACCAATTGAGTCCATTGCACATCATACATCAAAAAAACGGGAAAAAAATAGCATTTGTATTTTAAGGTTTTACAACTGCAACTCCAGCAATAATCCGTCATTAACACTAAGCATCAGACTCTAAAATTTCCAATCAGTGACAGACTGTTTGGGTCATTAATTACCTGCAGATTGTAAGAAATGTAAGCACCTGTTCTTGTATAGTTCAATTTAAGTTTATGGTTTAAAACTAGCACAATTGCAACAAATTACACAATGGATAAAAAAAAAAATAAAATGTGGCTTTGCTCCCCTTATACTCTGACATGAATTCAAAATTTGCTTTCCTTACCTCACCCCCCCCTCTTAAATGCAAACACTTCTCAAAGAAGAGGAAGAAGACATTTAAATATTTGATGATCTACAAGGATCATCACAACAAAATAAAAGTCTCAGGAAGGAAGAAATTGTATACAATATCATTGGATTCAATGGCCTAATCAACCTTCCTGGGTTATCCCAAGAGCATAAAGGATAGTGGAACTCCTGCCCTAACTCTGCAATAAAAATATAAACTCAGTTTTATTGTCTAATCATAATTACTTCATATTATCGAGGTACACTTTTTTATGTGGAGCGTCTGTTTCACAGGCTGAGGCAAAAATTAATCCTCTCCTGTCTTGAACCAGGACTTTAGTTCCCAGTTTCAGTTCACTCTTCTTTTCCTCTTCTACTTAATTTTGAATTTCTCTTCAAATATCTAATAATGTATTTCTAACTCTGAAATTTTCTGGGGTTTTTGTCTGGCTAGACATAGATAGGACAGCATTCCACCTATATCTTACCCTTTCTTCATTCAAATGAAACCTCCAGACAGTTAATTATATACTAGGTCCTATAGTTTCCTTGCTCCATCTCCTGTGGTTTTAGTCCAAATTAGGCAGTGGTCCAAGTGCCTAGACATGACATCTGGGAGAATTCCTAGGGAACTAGCCATAAAGCTTTACAAGGTATCTCTGAAAATGGTTTTAAACTGGTTTCTAGCAACTTCAGATCCATGGAAAGGAGTTAATATTTATCAGCTCTTCAGTTTCTGCATTGCACGGCGCTCTGACTTCATATTTCTTGTGCTGCTCCTCTCATTTTCTCCTTATCGATCTCAGCGAAATAACATGAAAGGCAAAAGGGTAGGGACCCTTCACAGCCATTTCCATTTTCTCTCTTTTTTTTTTTAATCTCAGAGTACTTGGTTTCTCATGATTCGTATTCCCCTTCCTATTGCTCATCGGTGTAAAGTAAACATAAAAATACCAAACACTTGAATGTAACATCTACCAGACAAAGGAATAAGCAAACACATCTCTTCACATCCCTGTAGTATGTGATTCTACATCACTGCAGTTAATTGCAAGGTTTACAACTTAAATTCAAATTTTTAATTAAAAGTTAAAAGATGTTTATAAAAATTATCATCCTTGAACTCTACCATGTTCAGGTTGGCAATGTTGTAAGATTTAATCACTGATAAAATTTCTTGTATTTTTTTTTTTTTAGTAACAGCTGGAATTAACAAAAACAACATCTCCTACCAACTTATTTTCAGATGTTGTTCTGCCCAGACATTGAATAAAAATTCTGTATCAGCTTAAAACCTTCATTTTAAATACAATTCTAAACCTGGAAAAAACTATTGATTCTTATTTTCTTTGCATGTATTTTTATTTGTTTAAACAAGACAATGGAAACAAACTCTTAACACCATAGGGGTAGAGGAGACGTTCCATTGACAGAAAATCCAGGGAATGTGGACTTCATATTTCTCAATCCAGTGCAGGAGATGGCACATGACAATGCAAGTTAAGAGGCACTGGGGCATACAATCATACAGCTCTCTCCTCATATGAAAGTACCTGGGTTGGGCACTCAGAAAAAAGCTTCCAGTAGCCCCTCTTGTATGTGTGTCTCACTGCAGGACACCAGCTTCTATTTAGAGCTCTGTTGTTATCATTAGTGGACTACCCCATGCAATGTCTACTGCAACATGGAGCAGGACAGACACTGACATGCATGCAAAAAAACCCAACACTATATTTGGATCTCTAGAGCATTCAGTACTCTCATAAAAAATTGCAGGTGCCATCACCTTACACCTGTTTTGTCATTTAAAGTATGAAAATTAGGAAACTAGTTGTCAATATAAAACCTGAAAAAAAGTATGAAAATTAGGAAACTAATTGTCAATGTAAAACCTGAACTCTGATCAACTTATTAAATTACTTTTTTTGAAACCAAAATAATTCTCCTTTGGTAGTACCTTGCATGGTTGTGTGTGCATACATACACACTAGATTATATCTACAGGTATATAATATTCAGCATAAACTTTTTGGTATTAGTGTGAGAACCAGTAACTAAGAGAATCACTGGGTAAACTAATTGTAAAATATTACATAAGATGAGACATATGCATAATACTTGAAAGGTGCTATATTATAACCATTATTATGTAAATTATTTCTAAGATGTGAAGATCTGGTCAAACTAATTTTAGTGGGATGATATCATAGTTTCCAATGCCCTTAAAAGTACAGGAGAATTTATGGAAAAGTTGATTCTTGTGGCAATGAGGATCTCACAACTTTGAGAGAGAGGAAGGATGAGGATGGGATATGAAAGAAATTTTTATTCAATTTAACTACAATAGTCAAGTGTAAAAGTATGAAAATTCTTCTTCTTGCAATCACAGCCCAATATTTTCAAACGAAGTGTTATGCTTTTTCCTTTTGAGCTCACTTATTTGAGCAAAGATTTTGCTTGTTAGGTTCCAAGTTTTTTAAAAAAATGCATTCCACTAATCTATTTGCAATTGAATGCAAAACTTCCTACAAAACTGCAGTGCATCAACCCAGAACAAACAACACATCAAAATCCATAAATATGGCATGATCCCAGTAATGAAAAATGAGCTTTGCAACAGCCTGTAATTAGCATAGGAATGACAGGTACATTCTAAACCTTTCCCAACATATGGGTAATTATTGAAGAGCTGTGACAGCAATGCATCAACAAGCCTATCCATCTTACTGCTGTTCTACACCCTGGCTGCCTCTCAGTGGCTCTTAACAGGCCATTCAGTAATTTGGTGGAAACCTCATCACACAAGAGCAATGATAAGGTTCCACCCTTTATAAGAAGAAAAATCAAAACAATCATCACTTAAAAGGAGTGTTGAGATTCCACATAAGCACCCTAAAATATTTTGTATTTCCAGCCTGCAATCTCTTCAATCTTATAATTGTTTGGTGGGAATTTTCAAATGTCTGTAATAATGAGTATAAATTTGGCCCATAATTCTATAACAAAAACGTGGAGAAGGGGAAAGATAGAAGACTTGTACAAAATACGTCAAAGGAAGGTGACTCTGGACTTCTACAAGTTCCATATATTTGTAAACCTGTTGCCCCAGAAGCATTCAAATCCCCAAAATATGAAAATGGTTATTAATATCTTACATTATGGTAGTAACTTAAAGCTTTCCCATGGGGAAAGAAGAAAACTCATTGATGAGCACATTGCCTAGAAAGACAGTTTGGAAGCTCTGAATGAACCAAACAAACAACAGCTAGTAAAAAACTACAATCACTATTACTACCTATTCATAAAAGGAAAACATTCCTACTCCTACAGGAGTAGGAATGGACACTGATCTTTGTGTTAATAGTTACAGGAATAATCATATCCTGCTATCAGCACTCAAATTTTTATTTATGTAACAGCTAAATAGGGTTTTTTTGCAATAGTCTCAGAAGATGGAGATGAAACATGATACTGAACAAGAATCTCTAAGTCTAATTACTCAGGCTTTTCACCCTAAAATCCCCTTTCTACATCAGTCAAGCTTGAAAGTGGCTTGCAGTTCGACTTTGATTTTAGATATACAGAAATGGATGTGGGGACAGAGGGAGAGAGAAAAGAGAAGGAGAAAGGTTGGGGATAATATTCACCTTCACACTTAACCAGTTCTCCTAGCCTAAGTTATATAATGGAAGAAAGCACAGGAGTAAGCTGACATCAATCACCCTTATGGATCTTTAGTTTTTATTCATTGTTCTATTGATCTCTTTCAACATTATTTCATAAGTAGATTGCAATAAAAGTGATTTCTTATTATGTCTCTATTTTAAATCACAAAGCATATGACACAATAGTTTTTGAATGAAGGACAGGTACCCTAAGGTAAAGAACAAAATCCTGCATAAAAGCACAGATTCATTGATCTTTTCTTCAATAATAATGATTAAAATCCAATGAAGTACTATTACCTTAATAAATTATTCAGCTCTCCTTCCCTTTTCCAGATTCCAAATGGATGCACTTCAAAAAAAAAAAAAAAAATTCAAGCACAAAATACTGAAAATACTGGATTCTTCAATCAGTGAGCCATGACAATGTTAAAAACATGGTAAATAACAGTATCTTACAGATAAGAAATAATTTGGCCCAAAGCCCAGCTGACCAGCAAATGAGGAAAGAGAACAAAATGCTATGAAAAGGAGGGAAAGAGATTTTGTCAGCTTTTCTATTTTCTAGGCAATTTTAAAGGGCACTGTTTTCCCTACTCAGCCACATTTTCTCTTGCAGTGGAATAATGAGGACTGTCCCAATAACCATACTTCTCTCTTCTGTATGAGAATACATCCCCTAGGAGTTAAGCTGAAGGTTTATACTCATCTATTGAGTGTCTTCACCTTAAATCACAGGAATATTTAATTGTCAAGGCATTTTCTGACTAGGACTGCTCCTGGGATATCCAGCTCTGAACATTAGATTTCCAGAACAGGATGTGAAATTCACAGAAATAAAGTTGGTAAAGCATGCAATTTTTTGGTTAGCTTGAAATCTTGTTCCTTCGTTTTAATTTATTAAAAGTTTTGAGTTAATGTTTCAATCAAAGTTTCTGATTAAATTAGTATATACTGTATGTTCACAAAGTATGAATTATATGGCACAGGAAACAATCCATTCTCCATATACTTGCACAAACTGTAGATTTGAATATGTCCTCTTTTTGAATAAAAACTTGATGAAATAGTAGAAACACCAGCACAAGATAGATAATATTTTTAGGTGATGATGATGCATTAAAAAGAAATGTCTCATATAACCATCCTCAAATTAACCTCTATGCCACAGCTATAGTACATAATTATGTATCAGGATTGCTAGGGAAACACTTGTCAATCAAGATAACTCTGACTATAGATAGGAGTGCACAGAGGTGTCAGTCACTGAAAATAAGATTAATTATTTAAACCATAAAGATTTCACATTAACTTTCCACAAAAGGTCAAAAGAATCATATAAGCACCCATTTTCTCTTGTTAATGTAACTCGTAGTTTTCAGTCAAGGGCAATGTTTAAAAGTGTGCATGCCTAGCTTGATATAACCTGCTCATGAGCTTTTTAATGAGAGTAGTTTTCTTTAAAAGAAGTTACCTAGTTTTACAGAAAGAATTAGCTGGGATTGATAGATTACCTAGGTGAGATGATATTTGTACAAGCTTACATAAGTAGAGAAGTTCATTGAGGACTGTTTCCCATAGGAGGGACCCCATGCTGGAGCATGGGGAAGAGTGTGAGGAGTACTTCCCCTGAGGAGGAAGGAGCATCAGAGACAATGAACTGACTGTAGCCCCCATTCCCCAGCCTGCTACATCACTTTAGGGGAGGAGGTAGAGAAATCGGGAGTGAAGTTGAGCCTGGGAGGAAGGGAGGGGAGGGAAGAAATCACAGAATCATTAAGGTTGGAAAAGACCTCTAAGTTCATTAAGTTCAACTGTTAACCCAGCACTACCAAGTCCACCACTAAACCATTACCCCAACTGCCACATCCACGTCTTTTGAACACTTCCAGGGATGGTGATTATTCCACTTCCCTGGGCAACCTGTTCCAATTCCTGACCACTGTTTGAGCAAAGAAATCTTTTCTAATATCTAATCTAAATCTCCCCTGGTACAACCTGTGGTCATTTTCCCTTTTCCTGTTACTTATTACTTGGGAGAAGAAATCGACACCCATCTTGCTACAACCTCCTTTCAGGTAATTGTAGAGAGTGATAAGGTCCCCCCTTGAGTCTCCTTTTCTCAAGACTAAACACCCCCAGCTCCCTCAGCCTCTCCTCAACAGGCTTGTGTTCCATACCCTTTCCCAGCTTTATTGTCCTTCTCTGGACATGCTTCAACAGGGTCTTTTTAATATTTATGGATTTTTTTATTTCTAATTACCCTACTCTGATTTGATTAGTAATAAGTTAATTTTCCCCAAGTCAAGCCCATTTTTCCTGTAAAGGTCTCTCCCTATCCTTATTTCAACCCATGAGATTTTCTTTATATTTCCTCTCCCCTGTCCAGCTCAGGAGGGCAGTGATAGTGAGGTGCTGATGGGCATCTGATGTCCAGTCAAAATCAACCCACGACAGTTCAAAACTGTCTTGTGTGATTTGAAATCAATGTTATCAAATTCAAGCACAGTTCCACACTTCAAGGATCAAACAAGTCCACAGATAAAATCTACCTTTCATTGTTTAAAATACCTAGAACCTACTCCTTCAAGTCTGATCTAAAATAAATTCAAATTCATCTTAAAGCAAGAATACGTGCAGTTTTAAATTTCTCCTTTTGATACAGTCTTAATACCCTTATGATATCATCAGCATGATTAATCACCATGGTATAAACAATCCCCTACCCCTAAAAAACTGTATTAGTGTGTTGCTATCTGTTGTGATGAATACTATAATAGCTTCACTTAGAAAAACAAGTATCAAACATATATCAGGTATTTGAATTTCACAACAGGTAAAGGAATAAAGCACTTAATTTTCATTTTATGTACACAGTGTTACACAATGTGAACACGTGCTTCATGTGCAACCTTTACTGACCATTAGGTCTGTCAAAACTGATCACAGCTTTAAACAGAGGATTCTAAAAGACCACAGGTGGCCATGAAAGACATGGCCAGCTCTAATTCAGTATAGTATGTTCTCCTTTCAGCTGGAGACAGATATCAGATGACCAAAATAAAGAGCCTACTTGCACACTATCAATTTTCACAAATACCCCCCAGCTAATCCCATATAAGTATCATCTCTCATTGAGATAAAATGTGCTACAACCAATTCCAAACTGCTCTCCAGCTTCATTTTTGGTGGAGTCAGGGAGAAGTGGTGACTTTTTACGTTTGTAATGACAGAAACTGGGAAAAAGAAAATTCTCAATATAGTTGTTCTTTTCTTTAAATTCAAACCCCTTAGAATCTTAGATTTTTTTCCCATATTCCAACCAGGACCAAGTGTCTTTGCAGTGCTATTGTTACTGGGTTTTTGTGACAGTCTCTCTTACTCAGAGTAGTAGGAAGAAAATATCTGATTGTCAGATACTACAGAAATCCTAATTAATCAGTGGATTATACATGTCGTATTTTAAGACATACAAAATGTTTGCCTCTCCTGGAGCAAACCACACCTTTAAATGTGATTTAAAAAAATAAAAAAAAAGAAGGCTTAGCCATCAGAGCAGGGAGGATCCATTTTTGCAGTAGTGAAAGCAGGACAAAAAAACCCTCTGCTTATAAAATGAAATTAGTTTCATTTATAAATGGGAATATAGGTTGTGGTGGTCTGTGATAACAGGGAACAAGATGTGTTGAATTGTAAGGCCTCTTGTTTAAAAAAAGCAGCTCTGGTTATAGTCTCTAGTATGTACCTGTTATGTATCATGTTTTTGCTGCAACTCCAAAAAGGTTATTTCCTATGAACCAGGGCATATTCAAAATTTTGCAAGCACAGAATCAATTAGAATGACATATTTTATTTAGAAAATAATACCAAAAATATCAATATCCAGTTAAAAGTAACACTTAAATTACAAGTTTCCAGTAGGAGTTCAGAATGACAAAGCTGTTGGGTAAATCTTCTCTAGTGAACATATTAACAATACAAAACATTCTACTTCTACACCTAGTTTTATGTCTGTTATTCAAAACTACCTCATCCCCCAGGAAGTTCTTTCAAAACTGTTTCTAAAATGCATAAAACTGCTTTTTAGATATTCTGAGCACTGAAATACAAAATACAGCCATGGAGAGATACTGGCTGGGGGGACTCCTCAGGGAAAGTGTCCAATTATCCAGTGTGAAAAGCAGGGTAGGAAGATATTGAGAGACATAGACTACTGAACTTAGGAGTAACTGGGCAGGCAATGATATTGGGGCTCAATAAATTTTCACTCAGGGCAAGATTTAATCTGTGAGAAAACCAATCCTAATGTAAAAGCATATAATTTAAATGTTTGACCAACAGAAAACCTCCAGGAAGAAGAAATAAAGTGAACATCCTAAGCCTCATTAAACAAGCACAGGTTTCTCTCAAACACACATCTCAATATATGTCTTTTTGTCCAAGAGTTAGGTCACAGAACTATAAATGGGACTTTGATTTCTGCATACAATCAGACACCTCACAGTAAAAATTTTGTTTATATTTGTTTCTGAGAGAAAGAATTTAATAAATCAATATTTTGGAACTGAAGTATGTATCAGGTTTAAACACATCTTAGTATTTATTTATTTATATTTATTATTTATTTATAATTTAGTATTCAAATGTTTAAAAGGACTGGTTATCTCATGTTGGAAAAGAGAGAAAATCAAAGTAAAGCTGCTTGTCAAGGATAATCCTTCAGGTTTGTAGTGGTGTTAGGAATGAAGAATTGACCTTTTCAGTCCCATTCAACCCTACAGTATCTCTGCATCCCAGAATAAAAGGGCCAAGCTTCAGAAGAGTCTTTCCTCTAAAGCTGCACAACATTTTACACCAAAAAAGTCCCATTTGACAGTACTGATATAATCTGAAATTACAAATTTATGCATAGCAAATGGCATTATATTTTCAAAAATGATTGATCAATAAACATAATATTTGGGAAACTTTCCTTATGTGGTATTGGTGTACACTACCTTAGAGTAAAGGGACAAGGAGCCATTTAGCAGAGCTCACTGTTCTTCTAGATTTTGGAAGGGGGGAGTTAAGTACCCAGATGCTGAGTGGAGTCACACCTAGTTGAATGTAGAATGCTAAAGAAGGGGTAGAGTCCAAAATGCCATATTTGCATTATGTATTAGCTTTAAGGCAAAAAGTAACGACATCCCCAAAGCAGCAAGTTAGTTTCTATGGATCCTATCCTTAGACACCCCATTTTCTTCATTAGCACTGTAGAGAATTTAAGCATCCTTGGAAGTGTCTTCCTCAAATACAACAACACTTCAATGCCTAGGTCTGTTTGTAAATCTCAGGTAAAATGTTTGGCTCAATGTTACACAAGAAAGTTGAGGAAAGGAAATTCTTGAAACAAATGATGAAGAATCATTTGAATGGGTAACTATATAATGTCACGTTGTTGGACCAGCTCTTTTTACTGCATAGATTATTTCAGAAAATAAGCAGTAGTCAATAAGACTCCACAGCCAGCTGAAAAGTTATTGGGAAATGTTTTGGAAATTTCAGTGATTCATAAACTGTCAGTGTAAGGAATCTAAATTTATTATGGAGGTCTAGGCTGGTTCCTACTCAGAAAAAAAACCCCTATTTTATGTCAACTTGAGTTTCGGAACCCTTAGAGACTCTTTATTCAAAAATTGCTTATTCACAAAGATATATTGTATACCAAGAATGCCTACCAGAATAAAAGCCTAATTCAAAACAAGAAAAAACAATTTATGGTAAAAACACTGTGTGATGGAAAAAATATCTTGCACTGATTAAATATAGCAGGTTTCCAAGCCAGGAACATGCCTTATGTTTTCCAAGCTTTTGTTTTGTTTTGTTTAACTGAAGCAGAACTTTATGAAATTAAATTCAATGGATGTGTGGAGAAAAATAATGATATATGCATAACCTCATCATTCAAAGCCTAATATTCTCCTTACTGTCTCCTTATAGGAAATAGCTGTCTTCTATTGCAAGGAACCAAAGCAGTTCAGTGACGAAATTTAAATTTTATTCAATTGACTAAATAGGAAAAGAAGATCTAGAAGACCTCATTGAAGTGTTTAAAAGGACATAGAGAAGAATTAAAAGGGATCATCTTATCCACTTTTTACAGTCCAGTATACAAAATAATTTGGTATGATTATTCATTCTATTATTAAATTTGAAGTAGAGAAAATATTTATTGATATATTGAGAACTTGGTCACCTTGGAGACTTTGTCATTTAGACTGGTGAGAAAAAAAATCTGCACATGGGTTGGAAATTTAGTTAAATGAAAAGGTGTGAACACGATCCAAAGTGATTCAGGAAAAGTACCTTCTTTCATGAATATTCTTTCATGAATACTCCTTTCTTCTGCCTCATGTTCCTCAGTGAGTCTTCACAGATAAATAAGAGCCAACTGCCTCCTCCAAAAGCTGATATGTCAGTTGTAGTCATTTAGAATAGTATGATTCAGGTCTAGTTAGATGCAGTACCAAATGACTGAGCTACATGCAGTTGATTTGAATATTTTACAAATGTGCACCTCAGGTTTGTTTGCACATTACAGGGCAGATAAGTCTCTGAAAAACTGAGTGTGCCTCATGCATCACTTTAGCAGAGACCACAACCTCTGCTAAAGAAATATTTTCAGAATATAGTTTGTAGCTCTTAACAAGTAAAGATTCTCTACCTTTCCTACTTTAGAAAATACTATTAATGTTTAGGCACATTTGGAATTCCTGAACGTATGGAGGAGGCTAGAATGCAGCTATGTTCAACAGGGAACAACCAGAAGACCGAAGTAACTTTCAAGGGAAAATTTAATCAGACCTCACTGGAAAATGGGATTCTCACTTCAAGTCTTCCAGAGTTTGTTTTCGTTCATTCACTCCATTACAGAGACCATCATTATGAGTACAGTCTTACATTGTAAACTAGTTCTAGGAGAAATTTACCAGTTCGACACTTTCTAAATCTGAAAAGTTCTAATATTTACTTCAAATGTCTTTATCTGAAATTGGTGTTGTTCTATTTTCTGCAGTTGTTAAAAATATATTAAAGAGGGAATTTTGAAGATTAGATCTTTTGAATTGATCATTTGATCCCTCCATGTTTAGATTCACAGTGATTTTAAAAATGGAAACCGTGAACATTTGGACATTTTTTCCTAATGTATTGGGTCTAGCTGAGATGGAGTTCATTTTCCCTATAGCAGCCCTTACAGTGCTATGCTCTGCACTGTTAGCTAGATGGGTGTTGATAACACATCAGTGTTTTGGCTACTGCTTTCAGCACTGTCTCTCCAACATTCTACCCTCCCCCCCTCCTGGGAGGGGACACAAGAAGGACAGCGGACTCAAATTAGCCAAAGGGATATTCTACACCATATGGCATCAAATATGAAATCTAAGGAAAAGAGGAGGAAGGGGAGACATTCCCTATTTACAATGTTTGTCTTCTAGAGCAACCACTACCCATACTGAGGCCTTGCTTCCCGGAAAGTGGTTGGACATCACTTGTTGATTGGAAGTAGGAAGTAAAATCTTTTTTTTCTTCTTTGCTTGTGCTTGTGCAACCTTTAACTTTTGCCTTAGAAACTGCCTTATCTCAACCTATGAGTTGTTTTCCATCATGTTTTCTCTCTCCTGTCCAGCTGAGAATGGGGAATGATAGAGCAGCTTGGTGGGCACCTATTGTCCAGTCAAAGTCAACCTACCACATCTAAAAATAGGTTGAGATAGTTTAGAAGAGGGGTTACTCTCTCGAATAGTGCAGTTTCCCCCAGAGTTATATTTAGTCCTAACATAATGATTTTACTCATGATGCACCTAATTTCTTGAAAGATATTTAAAACTGCATATTCATACTGGATATTGATCTGCAGAAAGGACCAGTTAAATATGTTGCTTTCCACTTATGCACATGCATAGTCTCTTTTCAAATGATTGCAAATTAAATATTTACAGCATATTTTTTTTACCTTAGGGAGTCAATAGCACCATGGAAACAAACTTAAATCTTTGAAACTAATAATGTGTTTAATAGAAATAATCAGTCTTTTCTAACACTAAATATGACCTGCAATTTGGAATTCAGAACTATAATCTCTTCTTATTTTGTGGGACAGTTCCTTATTGTTTAGAAACATTTGCTGGAATTATTTCTATTTCTACAAGGACTACTGACAAAATAAATCAAATAAAATGGAACTGTACAGGTACAAATGATGATACAGCAGCCAAATGCATAAAGAATAAAGCCTGTGGCATCTCAAAAAGGATAATTTAACTTGCCCATCCAAATGGAACTTCCAAAGAAATTCTATTCATGCTCCTTTACTGTGCAAACTTCACTTGAATGATAATTTAATCACTGGCAAACCCTGTTCGTTTGCAATTCAGTATCTTAGCTTCATGCCATATTACTTGGTTTCTCTGTGATTTATGTATAGCAAGCCAAATCATGGCTTTTCCAGATGAATAGAGGTAAGAAGGTTTAGAGATGTTTGTTTTTACACTGGAGAGATAGGATGTTGGTTTATTTGCTTCTCACATGTGTAGTGGAACTGTGGTTATCCAAACAGAACTCCAGCATTCATATGTGGCTATGCCCAACGCTCCAGAGCAAAAAGTGTGGAACGTAGTCAACAGCGAGGCATCCTTGCATGGCAAACCTTGAAATATTTTGCCTGAGTGCATAATGCCAATCATTTATTTTCACTTTCTTCCAGCTGAGATCAGGATAGTTAGCACGGAGTGAAATCAGAAGGTCAACTTCTGCTAGTCATAATCCTGGAAGCAACTCTCCCATCACAAACACTGTAGGATATTATCTTAATCTTCAGCAATTAGTTATCAGATAATATGTGAATAATTTGTATAGTGTCTGTCACAGTGTGATCCCTTCTTCAAAGAAGAAAAAACTTACATTCTATCAGCTCTGGTTTCCTTAGCCTTTAGGAATTTGGCTTATTTCCATGTCCAACATAGAAGAATACAGGGACTGTGCTAGACTTCATTTTTTTTCTAACATGGGGTTAGAAGTAAATTTACTTCACAGTCCCTCTGGTGTGCTCCACTCAGGAATGCACATTGTTTGGATAATGTTGGGTGCCTTGATGTTCTCCCTTTTCAAGGACTTAGAAATTCTTATGATGCAGACTCTATTTATTCTTACTGCATGGTCAGTGAGGTGTTTTCATCCCCCTCTTTTTACTTGAAGATTAGAGTTTAGAAAATTTGATGAAAAATGACCAAACATATCAACCTTCTTGGGTTACAAACTGAAATTTACATATTTCTTTTTTTCATCAAATGTAACCTTTTTGCAGTATGACTTTGGTTCAGAGAACTATTCCAACCACATCTAGATGCAGCTATGTGTACACGACCAACATAGACACAGAATATCAGACTGGGTGCCTGGAAAAGTAAAGATCTTTTTGTAAGAGCAAACTTTGGTTGGTTTAAAAGTTTTATCAGCAATCGATGGAAATTTTTTTTCACTTAGGAACAGAAATAGCTCTTTAGATGGCAATGTCTCCTTCTATTCTTCTTTCCTTTGTTCACTATATGTCTTTTAACCTCTGGATGAATGAAACAGGGACTTTGCAAATTGGCTTGTCTGATCACCTCAGATTATCTACAGAGCAGATGTAGCCTATAAACCAAGCAGTGATAGGACAGGGTAAAAGAGAGGGGAGAAATTATTATCTCATAATCCAAACACCCAGTGGGGCCGAGAAGAGCACTCAGTTACACATGAAAGTTAAAAAGAATCGTGAAGTTGTCACACATCAGCTCTATGCAGGTGAAATCTTTTCAGATGAGATGTACCACAACTGTCCATATACTTTTTTCACCACAGACGGGATCAAACAGAACCACTTTACATTTAACAGTGATTAATGCCTTATGAACAAATTTAGCAACAGGTAAGAAGATATACAGTAACTCGTTAATGTCATTAGAACACACTTACGTGAGCATATGTCTAAGTTGGTTGCATAAGAAATATTAAGAATTGTGAAGCTTTACTTTGGGGAGCTTGGTGTTTTTCTGACTTGACAAAAATACATATTGTACATTCACACACACTTATTCACTACAGCTGATTAAATGACACCACTTTTGAGAAGCAAAGTAAATCAAATGCAATTTAAGAATTCATCTACTTCTACTTCATTGAAACCAAATCAGTCTGTTGAGAATTGCAGTGATCATATGGATGATTAACATTGTGATTTTTATATTTGTTTCTTCATGAGGCTTTAATGTGTTGTTTGTTTCTCCCCCTCTTCTTCTTTCCATCTTGATATTTTAATATGAATTGTTTAGTCAAAAATACTTTAGTGAATCTGTGAGAGTAAATGAATTGTAAACTATCCACCCACTTTGTCTCTTTTTTCTGTATTATTAACTATGATTGTAGTTGTTAATACAGACTTTTTATCTGTGAAGGAGGATGACCGATGTTGCAATAGCATCATTAGACACTGAAAAGCTTTAGTGCAATATAAAAAGTGGATACAACCCAGAGGAGCTTCTAGTGCAAAGAATAAAGCCACAATATATCAATTAACTGTGTATGTCACACACAATTCTGACCAATAGCATTTTTTACTTTTCTTTCAGAGCTTCTGGTGTTTTCATCGTTTAAGTCAGGAAGAGTTTGGATGGCTTATCCTCTTGACTTACTGCAAAAGAGCTATTTCATAACGTGGAAAGTCTTCACTTTCCCCACACATCTTTCCACAGTTGAAAAGCTGTTAAATCTTAATATTTTTTCAAACAAAGTTTAATTATGCAAGTGTAAAACTGTCAGGAAAGTGTAAGAATATGAAAACAGATAGTCTGAGTGGAATTTGTTTCCAAGAGAGCCACAGGACCCTGATTTTGCACTGTGAAGCCTACATGTTCTTCACTGCTTCAGTTCTTGAATATGGTTAAAGCAAAGGGATGTGTAGTGAGGCAATAACACAAAATTTTACTAGGTCAGGTATTTCTTTTTTATGCTGAATTAGTTTGTCTGACTACTATTATTTTAATTTGGCACAAGTGTTGTGTTGGAGCTCACTTTAAAGACTGAATTCAAGTTGCATTTCACAGTTCTCCAGCATACTGGGTATTAAAATATATCTGTATAAAGACAGGAAAAATTACCTTCCTTGACTTTAGGCACATGGTCATATTTTACAAGATACAATATGATTTGGGAGTAAATTCATATGCCGTTAGGGTCAATGACACTTCTGTTCAGACAACAACCTACTAAGAAGAAATAGACTGTAGAGACTTCAGGTTCTGGTCACTTTTGAATGCTCAGATATTTCAAATTTAAGTACTGAAACCCTTGTTCTTTGTTCAAAACTTGACACAACTGTTTTAAAATGCGTGAAAGTACCTGAAGAACTTATGTTCACTCCTGAAAACAAAATAAATGATGCAGTCCCCAATGGATTTCAATTAATTTGTTCTGTTTTGATGGGATTTTGAACTGACAGAAAAATTTATAAACTTGAAATCATTATTTTTCTTCCCACATCTTCAGTGTTTTCATGTTCATAACAATATATTTAGTTATGACTCTTGTATTACTGAAAGAAGTCTGGAAGAAGCAAGCAACTTATAGCATAGGATATTTATGTCTCTTAAATATGAACCATTACTAACTAACTTTTGATGGATGCTATAAAATTATCAAAACTAAGAATTTTGCTTATATGCTTAAAAATAAAAAGGTTTTAATTATTTCAGCAATCAAACATTGTAAAAGTAAAGACATTTTTCACATTGGACCATTTTACTTAAAGATCTTACCATTCTCTTGCACAGTTAACTTCTGATGATACAGAGACCACCAGTAGTTCCACAAGGAAACAGCAGCAGTTATAAAGCTGTCTGGTTTTGCTCAGAAGATGCTTAATCATGTTTCTTTCCAGGATCATACAGAAGAAAATAGAACTGACCAAGTGCATTAATAATAATTAAAAAACAAAACAAAACAAAAACGTAAAAACCCAACCACCAACAATAAAACAAATGACTCTTTGTCAAAGGCAAAGCAAGATATGGATTTTGATTGAAGAATGAATTAATAAAAGTCTGGAAAGCAAATACAAATGTAAAGCAAGACTCTTAATTCAAACAGTTTGTATCCTAAAATGGAAAGAAAACTCTGTAAGAACTTGGACATTTATCTTTGTAGGAGCTGGTCCTGTCTAACAGTGAAAGCAAGCAATGTAAAAACCTGAGAGCAACTCAGTAGGTTAGAGCTGCACTACAGTCAGCCCTGCCAAGCCCCAAGAGTGTCTCATTCAGCTTATTTTACTTCCACAGATAATCTCTGATGCTCCTAGTCATGACTCCAAATGCTCCTCTTCTTTTTTTTTTGTTTTTCACATGATCATATAAATACTTTTATTCACAGAAGTCCAGTTAAATAAACAAAACACTCACAACACCGAAGCCCAAAGTTTCATTTCATCCTTCATCCCTTCACTAGGATGCCCCTACAGAGCCCTATAACACCCCAGGTACACTAACATCTTTTGTAATGGTTTGAGAACTATTCTCTGTTTTGCCATTGAAACTGGAAATTATTCTAACTACTCAATACCAGCAGGTCCCTATTGTGTGTAGATTTAATGTTGGCCATTCTTGCCCAAAAAGCTAAATGTGTCCCTCATTACAAGTCTTTCTCCTCTGTGCTTCTTTCCTGTTTGTACCAATGCTGCCTTCTTTCCTTTTTCTTTCTGATTTTACCAATAGTTGGCTGCAATAAGAAAAACCAATACATAAGGATATCATACATAAGAGCTCATCACTGTCTTGGCAAAAAAGTCTGTTTTACCAGTCTGGAACGATAGGCCTGCATTTTCTGTAGCCATGGAATTTCACTGCCAGTTTTCTTAACAACCAGCTATATAGTATCATAAAAATTCAGTTCAACAAATTTCATTAAAATGCAGTTATAAGGCAGTCAATAATCATATGAACTCTTAAGTATTTATTTGATTTTTACGGGAAGGAAACAGGAAAAGATGTTTACAGAAGCCAGAGTGTAAAGGAGACTTTTGTTTCTCATCAATTATGTAGAGATAACATGTAAATTTACCTTCATGCAGAAAAAAATCTGAACAAAACACACATCACTCTATCACTTAATCCTATCTGCAGTAATTATTCTTAGAATGATTTTAGACCATCATATCTCAGCTTATGACACATTTTTAGGATGCAGATAGAACCGCTGTTTACTAGAAAAATATTAGTAAGCCCTCTGGTAGTTATTCCTCCCAAAACTACAGAAAATTTTGATTTTTCAAGTTTTTGCTCACAGAAGTGCACAGAGCATCTTTATCATGACCAAATATTGGACTAAGATCTCCAAAGTAGAAAGCAGGAGGGTCTTCAACTTAGCTGATGTAAAACATCTAAACTTACAGAACTAAACCAATGCCAAACCTCCAGCAATTAATATATGCTGTCTTATGGAATCCATTGGCAAGCTGAGTAGGGATGAATCAATTTAAAATGAGGATTGACCAATTCAGAACCAATTCAAAATAGGGCATGACGATCTCTCCCAGATCTTCTGTCATCTCTGATACACAAGTATCAGGTTTCCCTTGGAAACAGGAACATGAATCAGTCCTTTGTTACGGATCATATCTGGAAGACAGGAAGGTAGCCATTTCTCCTAAACTAGTAGTCAGCAGGTCACCTAGGTTGCATGTTTAACACATGTCTATTAGCTAGATTATTCTAAAATACTTCCTGTCTTGGCTAACTTCTAACTTTTTGTTTTGTTTTGTAAGAAGTAAATCTTCCATGAGAGACTGAAAAGTAGAGGAACCCAGGAAATACTGGGTATTTGTAGTTTTATTTACTGAACCTGAACTGACCTCTAGATCTCCTTTCCTATATGCTTTAACTCAAAGGCTATAGAATTAGCAACACTGCCATGTTGTCTCTCTTCATAGATGTGGATATATACTGCTAGTCTCAGGCAATATTTTAATTTGGAAGGAACGAGCAAGTCAAATATCAGAATATTGATTAAATCATTTACCTGGTTGATAGCAGATAAAAACACAAATGCCTCAGTTGGAAGTAAGCACTGGTTCTAGACTGTGTCAGGTGAATTACCAATCACTAGGACACTGGATGGTGGACATGAGAAAGGCTTTGCTTGTGGTTTACCAGTGTTCAGTCCAGATGATGCAACATGATGCTAAATGGTTTGCATCCTCTAGGTACAAAAGCTGAGCAAACAGCTGTCTAGTGCCCAGAGAACACAAAGTAGAGTTGTCTGTTGCAAACATTAGACATCTCAGGGTATGCCTAAAACAGACAGGTTAAGATATATCTCCCTGGAGACACTACCTGCCTCCAGTTTTAGAGTATGCAAGAAGACCAAACTTTTGGTTTTGTTATCCATGGGTACAAGTAGACAGTTCTTCACCCTGAAATACAAATCACAGCTATCAAATGTAATGGGAATATTCCAATTGTTTTCAACAATTCACATGGGATTTCAAGGTTCTTTGAGCAGTTCTACCTCTAATATATTCATAACAGTAACTTCAAAAAGAGTCTTAATGATCATCAGTTTTTCTTGATGAAAAACCAAAAGCCCATATGAACTACAAGATAAACCTTCTTGGAGCTGTATTATCTTCTGGATAGTATCATTGATTTGGATCAGACAGCAAGACACATTGAAATTTCTCTATGACTGATACGTTCCATTCAGTTGAAAAGGAAAAGGTTGCATTTACTTAAAAAAATATACTAGCATTAATAGCCACAACTTTGATGTTGGGCTTATTATATCACAGATTTATTAATAATTTGAATTAGAGGAGAGACTGCAGTAAGTATGCTTTCTAATTGTAGTGACAAATAATGATGTGCTTCCTTTTAGCTCAATTAATATAAACTTTTTTTTTTTTTTAATTAAAGGATTACTGAAGTGTCTTTTTGAAATCATTACCCCAATTAGCATTCCATTAGTTCACACATACACCTTGAAATTAAAATAAGCACAAATTCTTGGCCATAGAAAAGCCTACGTTTATCCCTAATAATGGAAGAAATAATTGATGACTGCAGAAGTGAGGTTTATTCGCTAAAC
The DNA here is from genome assembly GCF_003945725.1 of Corapipo altera. Classification (NCBI taxonomy): domain Eukaryota; kingdom Metazoa; phylum Chordata; class Aves; order Passeriformes; family Pipridae; genus Corapipo; species Corapipo altera. Next base: position 85,844,640 of record NW_020884872.1, on the reverse strand, counting down.
GCAAAGAGTATAATATTCTCAAGACTGTAGCTTATTTGTCTGCAATAGTCTTGTAGTCCTTTGTCATGCAAAAAAAATCACTCAGAAAATCTTAATGCATATCAGAAATCAAATTTTGTATCTTTTAATCTTGGAGATTATAATGCTCTTTTTGTTACATGAGGTGGACAATACTTAGTGTTATGAGGCACTGATCTCCAGCTGAAAGCTGTATATATTTCTATAACAGAGGTTAAAGATTGTTTTGCATAAAAACAAATTTAAGTGGTAAAATATGCTAGGAAGAAGGTGAAATGGTGGTTGTGGAGATAAAATTAATAACATCAAAATGCTGCCCAGTTATTTCTCTTCTTTATAAAATAGAAAATCACTCATCTGATTTGTTTACTTACTTTTCCAGAACTAAATGCCTGCTTTTAGTAACGTATGATTTATTCTGCATTTAAATAGACGGACTCTGTGAACCACTAGAGATATTTCAGGGTCTGTTAGAGCACAGTTGTTAAACAGTGTTTCAAATAGGAACTTGGATTTATTTCTTTGAAATACACCTTTTGCTCTTGGTGAAATTTGAAACTTAATTTTCTTCTCCTGACTAACTAATTATTCTTTTCTAATTTTGTCAACAAATCAACTTAATAATAGGCCTAGCTCTTGGTCAAACCAAGGATGTGGTTCAACAATGTCTCTTAAATGCTGCTCAATTTGGAACATGTGAATAATAAGGACCTTAAGTATAGTTTTACAAGAAAATAAATTCAATGGGTAATAAAGAGAGTGTGAAATTTTGCATGAAAACAAAGAAGATGAATTTTATCTCAGAAGAAATAAACAGCATATGCCTAGCAGATGAACAGGGTCCATCTCATGTTTTATTTTGATGAAACTAGAGGAAGTAATGACAAAAGAAAAATTCAAATATGTCCTTTGCATTGTTTTTGTTGAATTATGAAAGTATTGATGAGTACATGGTATGCCTGTTCTCAGGAACTTTGCTTACAGTAGTGTGATTTATTTCACAGAACCACAGGGGTTGGAGTACATCCTAGTCGTCATCTACTTCAAATTCATGCCCAAAGTTCATGTAAGGTTGCTCAGGAACTTGTCCACTCTAATTCAGGAAGTCTTCAAGGAAGGATATACCATGGCCTTAGTTATATGAGCTAATATTTTGGGGTTTGAAGGCTGGGATTCACTTCATTTCACATATATGTGAGATGGTTAATGGGAATCCATAATCAGTATAAAAGCCTAAAAACTCCAGCATTTTATTCTTCTCATTTTAAGAAAAAAAATACTGCTGCAGGTCATCAGATGAGTCATGCTCTGTATCTTCCCTCTTTTCACTGATCATAAAGCTACCCTGGGTTACCGGTTCAAATTGAGTGGCTGTACCATAAAAATCAAAAGTCAGCTAGGATATGTCTTATGCAAATAAAAGTAAGTAAAAATAATTTATTTTTTTTTAGGAATGCAAAACTATTGTTTTAAGAAAAATCATCTTGTTGAAATTACCATCAATTACGAAACATTTTCACAGATGAACTAACAAAAGAGTGCTAGTAATTCCCAAATTACTCCAGCTACCTTAAAGAACATAGAGTTGGCAGTAATATTGTGTTGTCTCCATGGAACAATCTGCTTTGATACTGATCACATAAAGTCAAATAAAATAATCTTGGAGGAGGTCCAATCATATTTGATGACCTAGTCACTGAAGGATTTTAACTTGGTTACCTCTTTCTCAAAGCCTTGACTGCTGCAGTTTACCCATATGTTGACTACTTGGGTTTCCATCACTTTTCTTAGGAAATACCATTGGGAAGATTTGCTTTTGAGCAAAGGTCCTCCCTCTTTTCTTGCAACTACAACCCTCATGAAAGTCTCCTTTTCTGAGTTCATAAATGTTAAAATTATATCTGGTAAAGTGATGGTAAAAGTAATGGTAAATAACTTTCTCCTGAGGGCTAATACATCTTCCTTCACAGTTAATGATTAAACTCTCAATGACCTCCATCATCAAAATTAAATGTTTAGTCATAAATTAGCCTTCTAATTACTTCTCATTATTCAGTCATTTCAGCCCCTTAATCATGAAATTTTTCCAGCCCCTTCCATGAACAGCTGCCAACTTTATTAAGGTTCTTTTGTTGTTGTTTGATTCCCTCACTGGTTATTGACAGGAACAGTCTATACACAGTATTTCAGATGCAAAGTACTACCCAGAGAAACCCAAAGAAACCTGATCAAGGACATGACACTTCTGTATACAGAACTTTCAATCATCTTTTCTGGAATGTCACACTACAAGCTACTGCTCAATCTAATTTACTGCTGATAGGTTTTGGTCTCCCTTGGCAATACTGTGGCATCTAGATTTCTTTGTGTCTCTTATGCAGTGGAGGGTTTTCCTGGTTTTTTTTGGCAGACTTATTACTGTCTGTTTTTCCAAACTAAAAACACCAATTTAAGAGACACCTGAGGAGCTGCACACATAAGCACAAATCATAGAAACATAGAATCATAGGATCGTTTGGGTTGGAAGGGACCTTAAAGATCAATTAATTCCAACCCCCACACCGTGGGCTTGAACACCTTCCGCTAGACCAGGTCAAATCCAATCTGGCCTTGAACATATCCAGGGATGGGGAAGAGAGAGAGAACTCATCTCTCAGCATGAACTTCAAGCAAATGCCACCACACTAGTGGTGTGGCACTACTGTGGTGGCATTTAATAGGCACCACACCTATTAAAAGTTCATAAAATTTGTGATGATTCAGCCTTTTTTGGCCAATTTTAGGGCTGGATTAAAAAGCATTTAGGATTTTGTCATGTGTTTGCAACGGAGGCAAATAGCTGATTTATTTATTTTATTCACCTTTTTTTTCATGGTGTTACCATGTTATCTGCTTAGCAGTCATATGATTTAAGTTAGAAATAGCAATTAGAATTAAATCTGGAAGCCTAGGAGCCTGCCTAAACTCTTTCTTTCTCACTGGTACACATTCTGTTTTTCAAGGTCTGACAGTGTTTTTAATTCATGTCTTTTTTTTTTTTATTTGTTGGAAAAGAAGTAAATTCTAATTTTCTGGATTATTCTCCTCTTCATTTTGCACTAGTGGCACGATCTCCTTCCCATCTCATTCTTCAAAACATCAGTGAAAGTGTCCTTATGACAATAAAAATGGGACTGTTCTCATGTTAAGAACTTTTATCCCAAACATAAAGACTCATGTCTCCCTGAAATGGAAGTACCTTATCCATAAACAGTGAACCTACACAACAGGTTAGAGCAGCAAGTTAGGAATATAATGTCTAATTAAAACCATGGGTGAAATTTAAATCAGCAAAATGTAATTATCTGAACGGAAGCTCTTGCAGGACACCTGGGTTATCTCCTGCCCTTGCAGAGCTGGGCATAGGATCATTAGTGACCACATGTAGTCAGAACCTCATTTTCAGTCTCATCTGAAAGACATCATCTCCAGCAGTACAATAGCCCACACACATGCTGGGGCACAAATTGAGAGACAGTCTATTAATGGAAATATTGACGGTAGCTCTCAGAGCACCTTGCTGTTTGCTGGGTGCCTCTTCCAGCATGACCCTGATTATGCAGCTGTAGGTAAATAATTTATGTTCTGTATTGGATTTCCAGGCCTGTGCCTGCAGCAGCTTCTGACTGTTCTATTAAAATAGTACCTCTTCCTTAAACACTCTGCTCTGTGAGTTCTCTGTACTGCGCTGAAGGAAAATAGGAATCCGATCCTTGCAAAGAACTTTAAATGAACTCCTGATGTGTAAAGACATAATATAAATTATGGTTTAGCCATAAAAATATGGCCAGAATATGGTGTTGCTAGGACATAATCATTCAATTCAAAGCTGTCTTTAATCAATAGATAATCTATATTCCCATTCTTCCAGGAGATTCAACATCCTCGGGCAACCAAGCAGTTAAATATAAAAATTAAAGCCAATTTTTTTCAGTCATCATAACCCTGTGTATTCTTAATTCCAGGCTATAGCTGTACCATAGTAGCCCAGTTACTTGACAAGTCATACATGCCACAGTGTGATGTTTAATTAGAGGTATTCAAACTATTGGTTATTTGCACAGGAAAGGAAAAAGATTAGAAACAAAAAAAATGTGCATGCAGTCCCCAAGGTAGATTGAAAGGGTTCAATGAAGCACATATTTTCCCTAACACACTCCTGTGCTCCTGTGAATTTGATGCAGTTGTCAAACAATGTCACTTTGACACATGGTAGCACCAGCTAATCAGATTACAATGAAAAACAATAAAATGGGAATTGAACTGGGTCATTGTTGACCCACTCTTGTCATTCACCCTGAGGATCTTTCAAAGGTATCTGATGACATGGCAGCCAGAGAGCCATGTCCTTGAATAACTCAGCAACTGCACCAAATAAATGTCAGGTCTGCTCTCTTCCCACTGCAGTATTTTCCATTCAAATCTCACGTCTGCTGTATATTTGTCCTTTTCTGCCATTTTCCTTTCGTTAATCTTAAAGAGGAGCAAAACCAGAGACGTGAAAGCACAAAAAACATAGAATCATGGAATACCCTGAATTAAAAGGGACCCATAAGGATCACCAAAGTCTTAATTATTTTTTCTAGATCTTTCTTGGCACGTTCAGAACTTATGTTTTGCTGGCAAGGAGCATCTCCAAGCCCCCATTGTTTCCTACCCAAATCTCCTGTGCACTTCAAAAATACAGCTCTTTTATGCACAGCATACCTGGGAGATGCTTCAGTTGAGCCTTCTCTACTTAAAGATTTCAGTGAGAAAAAATGGCAGATACACCAGGAGAGATTTAGTAGCCTCTGGAGAGCCTAAATACCATTTTAATTCTTGTTCAAATTGAAATCCAGTAAAAATTTTGAGGACTTAGGTATTTGGTCAAGCCTCACAAGTTTCTAATTTTCCCTTTCTCAGCTTATTGAATGAGAATATATTTTTACATTACTAATTACTAACTTTCAGCTGGATTACTTTAACAATATAGTGTGAACTGTAGATCAGTAGAGACTGTCTTCTTCATGGAGAGATGTCAGTTGTACTGGGACACAATCATGGCTTGCAAGTTGTGTCCCATGCTCAACACGAATCCTGACAAAGGTACAGTTTCTGGCCAATGTTAGATCCTCTCAGAGGCACTTATAAAAGTTAGTATTGGATAGGAGGGGCATTACTCAGAGGGTCCTTTACAGGCTTTAGGAGAGGGTCCATGTAAACCTCATGAAATTCAACAATGCTAAATGCAAAGTCCTGCACCTGGATTATGGGAATCCACAATATCAATACAGACTGGGGCATAAAAGGATCAAGAGCACCCCTGTCCAGAAGGACTTGGGATACTGGTGGATAAAAAATAGGACCTGAGCTGGCAATATGATCTTGCAACAAAAGAAGCATGTCCAGTAGGTCAAGGGAGGTGATTCTCCCTCTCTAGTCCACTCCCATGATATCCCACCTGGAGTAGTGTGTCCACCTCTGGGGACCACAAGTAAAAGGAAGACACAAATCTGTCAGAGCAGGTACAGAGGAAAACCACAAAAATTATCAGAGGGTTGGAGCAACTCTCCAGTGAATACAGGTTGAGAGATTTGGGGCTGTTCAGCCTGGAGAAGTAAAGGCTCTGGGGAGGTCTTATTGCAGTCTTTCATTACTTAAAGGGGTCTTATAAGAAAGACTGAGAGAAACATTTTACCAAGGTTTGCAGTGACAGGATGAGGTTTAAACCGGTAGAGGGTAGGTTTTTGTTGGACAGAGCAAAGACTTTCAGGGTGGTAAGACACTAGAACAGGTTGCCCAGAGAAGTTGCATATTCCCCATCGGAGAAAGTGTTCAAGGCCAGGTTGGATGGGGCTTTGAGCAACCTGATCTGCTAAAAGATGTCCCTGTTTATGGCAGGGTGGTTGGACTAGATGATATTTAAGGTCCTTTCCAAATTAAGCCATAATATGATTCTACGAATAGTCTCATAAACATTTTCAAATATCTTTTAAAGTTTATTTCCTTGCTATTCTCTGCCACATGAACAACAATCTTAATATTTGCACACCTGAAAACAACTAGTGCTTTTTGAGAATCATTATGATGAAAAGGAAGAAATTTCATGTTTTGTGGTGCTTTAAGATCTTATCTCCTTTCTCTCATAAATTGGATCAGGAAAGAATCAGGATAAATTCATGTATAAACCTGTCCACACACTTTCAGAAAGGAACTCAGGAAAGATTAAAGTGAAATGAATTCCTTGTGGCACAATTATATATTGATTGACCTAAAAGATCCTAGTGTTTCCTGGGAAGCTTTTATGTTTTATTACACAAATCTACGAATCGTTGACCAAATAGACTCTTTTGAAGCTGCTATCAAGTCAATGAGCACTTAGGAATCCTTCTACATGTGCACAATTGTCAGAGCAGACAATAAGAGCTTCTTTGGAACACTATTGTCTATTGTGCCAAGGGATGTGTATGCTCATACCTGTATAAGTTATCTATTTAATTTGTTCTTGCATTCAAATACTATCCTTTCTTAGAAATTTGTTTTTATTTTCCATAGCCTAATAACTCAACCCACTTTCATCTGTTTCTTGTAAATTATCAACAGAGGAATGGCTTGATACAACCCCATTTAAACAAAAATACTCTTAGAAACACTGCTAATTCTCTTTTCTCACAGCAAATCAAGAAGTTTCAATGCATGCACTTCAAGAGGTCCAAAGATGATTTGATGATCATATCAAATTATCTAAGGATATAGTCAAAGTATTCAGCATGCTAAGCCAGAAGTGTCAATGGTTTTACTGCTTTCTCTCTCATATGGCATCTTAAAAGGTTAATTTACTCCTTGCTCCTTGCTGCAAACAGAGTAGAAAATGGGGTTAAGTACTGCCATGAGACTGTGACTGTGCTTCAAAGAGTTCTCTGTTTCCTCTCAGCTGCTTCACTCTGGCTCAGACGGAAAGACCAAAGACAGGAACCCTCCCCATCTTCATAAAGGCGACAGAAGACGCTCAGCTGGGGGAGGATCTGTGGAAGGTAGAGTTTGAGAGAATATGGTAAAGAATAAAGTGATAGTATGAAGGGAGATCAGGAGATGCTGACAAGACTAGGCTTCAGATGGACTAAAATGTAAAATCCTTTTCCTAAGGTTGCAGAGGGAATTATTAATAATTCGTTGAACAGGTCACCTAGAGAGGTTGTGTACCAAACACAGTCCTGAGTAACATGCTCTAGGTAATGCTATTTGAGCTGGACTAGATGGCCTCCACTAATCCTGTCCAACCTTATCCATTCCGCCTTTCTATGACTGAAAGAGTCTGAACCAGGTAAAGGTGTTAGTTTGAGAACAAGCCTGAAAGGAGGAACCCACCTTTCATCATTTTTCCATGGTCTCAAACTGAAATGAAAAAAAAAAAACAAACTATTAAAACACAGGAAAAACTTTTTTTTGTTTTAACAGTAATTGACCATTGGAACAGATTTCCCATCAGGGTTGTGGGGGTCTCCATCCTTGGAGACAAACACAGTCTGACTGCACATGGGCCTGGGTTGAGCATGCTTTCTTCAGAAGTGTCCTCCACTGTCAACTATTCTGTGATTCTGTGATTAGCACATCAAACTGAGGCAAAATATTTTCCCTTGAATACTAACCTGTCCCTGCCCTATTTTTTCTATGTGAAGGATTTGCAGCTATTTTTTGTCCCAGTAAGAGTTAGTTTTAGAGATTCACAGCTCTCTTGGGAACAGTTATGTTAATTTCTTAATACATTATACTGTTATTTAGAATATTTTTTTAAAATCTGCTTTGGGGTTATGCATATCTGTTTTAATGACCTTCTCATTTAATTACTTTTTGTACGGTACCGATGTGTATTCTAGGACTGTAATAGAAAACAGCAACAGATCCTAAAATGCATCAACATTATCTGGCACCTATAATTAGCTACCACAGGGACTTAACAGCATTATCGTTCCTTTAACTTATAAACTATGTTTTCTTAACTGAGTGGACAATGTCCTCTTGCTAATGCCAGTACTGTTAATCTGCAACAGCCACATGGGTGTTCTTTCAATATCTATTGTAACAAGGCTCTTCATTGACTCTGCTGTGATTGTTGACATGCATTATAATGCCAGCTTAATTGCCAAACTACTAAAATGTACATACTCAAATATGCTTATTACTCTGTATTGCTTCCTTTAGGTGTTCCTGATAGCAACATAAAGCAAGTGCTTAATATGTATTACCAAGAGAAAAGGAAGGGGAAATTTGAAACTTTCCTTTCAGTCACTTTCTAGCATTTGATGGGGTGATATTTTACACAGTGAACTCCAATTGAAGAGCAGTTAAGATTTATTTTTTTTTTCAGGATAAATCAGTGTTTCACTTAGGAATTGCTTCTACAAGTCCCCTTCTTTCTCCTACATTTTCATATTTTGGTGCTAGATATATCAACTCACAAATGCAGATAGTAGAGCCAGATGTTACCTCTTGTTCATATTATCATTGCTGAATTAAAAACAAAGCAAAGAGCACTTTACAGGTAATGACAGGATATTTACATGTGACAAGGAGTTCAAGTTTGATCAAGATAATCAACCAAAGGCATGAAAAATACTTCCTGTTCTATGCAACTCATTTTTTTCTAGCAGCATCATGCAATTATTTTGATATCAGGAGGTCCAGAGTGACAAACTTTTTGAAAGACGATGGGTGCGTTGACTTTTACCTTGACTCTGATGTATTTCTAAAACTCTTTTGCCTCAGAAATATACTCCTAAGTAAATAGATTTATAACTTTCAGGTTAAAAACATATAGACAGCTATATGTAAAGAGACAGAAAAATATGATCTTTGTCTGAAAAAAAAGTATAGAACTTATCCACATGGTGTAAATGAAGACCTGGTGTGAAGGTGTATTAAACGGGCAAACTCCTTAGTGGATGCACTACAACTGTCAGCAACAAAACTGACAAATGCTGCATGCTCTTCGACAACATATTAAAGTTCAAAGTATGAAACAAAACCAATTAAGACACTGAAAAGAGTTTTGCTGAATGCCTGGTGCTGTGGATTTGGTATAATAAATTTTTCCCTACACTTTGGCTTCAATGGTAATTTTTTCAACTTCAATTTTTATTTTTCATAATCAGCAAATTAGTTGAAGAGAAGGAAAAAAAGTCCATACAGGACCTTGCAGATAATTTGTCTAATATGTACATACTGTATGGGAGTGCTACCAACTCCATCGATCGGGAGCATACCAGGCTGATTTGGCAGGTACAGGTGGTTAACACAATTTGCCAGTTCAAGTCACAAACTCATAGCTCTACAGACTTAACCCAATGGCTCATCTACACTCACATCAATGTGAGAAATCTTACTGAGCAATGTAATTACTGAATGTTGTGTTCTGAACATTCAGTGCAGGTTTGTGTTCACACACTCCTGAGATGTACTTTTTGCTTCTAAAATGGGTCCATATTTTCAAACTTGCTAAGTCTGGCAGTTTGCTATATGTTGTGCTCTCTAGAAATAGGATTGCTGTAAGCTGTTTATCTGCACTCTTCATGTAGTTACACTAAAGGAAATGGAGCAGCATCAGTGCACGTCTGTGCAAATGTAATAATTAGGCTTACAGTCACAGTTTGGCAGTTTAGGACAAGTTTCTGCTCAGGAAGAAGGGTATTTTTGTTCTTTGAAAATAATGTTATCAACTACTCAAATTGGTTGGTTGCTTTGTCCTTGTCCACACGGCAGTTTTGAAAGCAACCTTTCTCTTGGTCCTAACAGAATATGTGTACACGGATGACACTCATGTCACTAACTAAGGGTTCTTGCCTACTATTTTTCTTCTGTTAGATAATGATGATATCTAAGGTACAGTGAATATGAGTAAATTATATTTTTCCACTGAGAAAGAAAGGCACTTAGGGCTCTAGGTCAAGTGGAGATGTCTGCAACAGTAGCTTCTACATTTATTACCTGTGTTGTCACTGAGTCATTAGGCACCCAGTTTTTCTTCAGTATGTTACCTCCCAAGATGGGTATAACAGATGGTATTGTTTTTTTGTCTCTGTTATGTTGCTATTCTATCCCTGTCAATATACACACTTATGAATGAATTTCAGCCTGTCAGTCTTGGAGAACTGTGAAGAACGTAAATATTGCAAATAGGTACTGATACACATTGGCATCATTCTCTCATTTATCTCAAAGCAATCATAGTGTGTTTGCCCAACATGTGCATACATAGCAAATTAATAGGCATCCTGCCACATGTCAATCACAACTTTAATATATTGTTCCCTCTCAGCTATTCCACTCTTCCACAAATCTGTTCTCTCACTTAAATCAACTCAAGGCACAGACACATCATGGAAAGGTATCTCATAGTGAACCTAAGTATTTGAAGATCTCTGTTGTACTAATGTCATTGTACAGCATGCTAAGGTTAGCTTTTTTCTAATACTTAAAACATACTCAGAAATAAATCTTTTTATTGTGCAGAAAGAAACAATGATGGTCTGAAAGACAACTGCCTATTCAACAGTATAACCATGTTCTGTTTATGTACACAGTTCTGAATATTTTATTTCTTTTGTCCTTAGCTGAGAAAACAGATACAGTTATACAGAACATGCCTTCCCTAAAATCCTGTACTATATAACCAAAGATCTTGATGATGCTGAAGTATCACAGGTAACTTCTGTAGTTCTAGGAGCAGTATTGTGATCTGCCATCTACTTTCTCCCAATATTTCTTAGTAGCTTTCCCCAGAGGAAACCAGAGCTCAAAGAATTATTGATAATTTCCTTTTCCTCTCTATTTGTTTCATATGTCCCTGCTCAGTGGATTTTTTTTTCTCTGACCAAACGATAATTCCAAGTTATTATTAATTACATATATTGTTATTATAATTATACATAAATATATATATACTATCATATATTATATGGTCCAAAGTATTATAAGATCTTGAAGTCAAGGATCCCCTTACTTACCATCCCCCATACTTATCGTAACAAAAGAAAGGTATGTAGACATGCATCAAGCTGGTTGTAAAGGATTTAAGTACATGATTCTTATTCTTCCTCATGGTCTTGCAGAAAAGTTCTATTGTGAGAGTGGTTTTGATTTGGCTCCAGATACTTTTAAAAGGTTTTTTGGCCATCTGGCTTAACCTCAACCCAAGCTTCAGGAGATATTCAATGGGATTTAGCTAATCAGGTGCAGATTTATACATCTGGGTATAGTTGTCTATGGAGATCTACAAGAACACACAGAAGAGACTAACTCAGACATAGTCAAAACATTGCAACATAAATCCCAAACCTATATTTTCTCAGTTTTGACTTAAACAAGTTTCTTTGCCCCTGTATGTCCCCTGTAATTTGTAGCACTATTTTTGTTCAGTATGTGGTCTCTGTTCCTCTGAATTTTCAACCAATAGCACCACCATAAATAGCTTCAATGCCTTTAATCTAGCCATGTCTTGCGGAACAATGTATAATTTTTTTTTTAAATTACTATTTATTTAATTTTCTTCAGGAAGGGTCCTGTGTTTATTTACCTTGTTTTGCTCTTTGTTCTGGTGGTAGGTAAGTTTTGTGTATCCTCCTGGATCAAAAATCTCTTCTGTAATCAGATTGCCTTTCAAGGAGTCAAATGTCTTGGGATATTTTCTTTGATAAATTCCTTCCTGTAGCATTAATAGACTGCAGCTTCAGGCACGATTGGTTCCCTAGGCCTTATTCTAAGACAGATGCCAAAATAATAATAGAACAGCTTCTTATGTCACTTTTCCTCATCTCTATTAAAATGTTATCCAAAACCATGTGCTTTTTCCCCCTTGCCTATCCCTCTAACTTCTTCTCTATTATTTACCTTATGATTAAAGACTTCATTAATTCTGAGTACATTGTGTTTACACATTGTTTTGTTTCATTACGCCGTCTGTCTTGTTCTGCTGGGTGAAGCACTTGGGGACAAGAGCTTTCATCAGAATCCACAGTTCAGGAAAAGGTTGTGTTGTGCTGGTGCAATATAGAGCTTGTAAGATATAACATTCTACACAAGTTTTACATTTACCAAAAAAAAAAAAAAAAAATTCTTGTTAGTGTGTCCATTGCAGGGAAGAGGAGGAAGCTGACAAAAATGCAACCCTCTCACTTATTCTTCAGGTCATTAAATAAAACAAGGATTTTTAAGAGCATCGTAAGTGTGGTTGAACACGTTCTAAATAATCCTCTTTTTGTTACTGACTTTCAACCTTTAATGATTTTGTCAAGTTTTTCCATGACATGACAACTTCCCCTACACCTATTCAGATGCTTTTCCATTTCTAGGTTTGCTCATTATTGCCCTGCTGACCTTTAAAAAGAGCTAGATTACAGGAGTGCATTAACAGCTTATATAAATATGTGCTGTCATTCAGTTGTGTGCACTTCTAGTTCTTTAGGAAGCCATGTGTAATGAAATATGTGATGGATTAATATTGCTGATGATACAATTTAAAGAATTCTCTCCTCTTTCATGCTCCGTCTCTTTTCGCTTATAAAAATGAAGACAAGGAAAAGCTTTAGTCAGATATCATTCTGTCACCACTGAGAGAAGTTTGACTCAAGGATGATTCCTTTATGGCTAGAATTGCTTGATCTGACTTTCTGAGCTACATATCAGTAATGACCCATGTAGAGGAAGACATTCCCATGTTCAAGTCTCCAGAAGGAAGCTTTTTTTGATAATAGAATATAGAATAGAATAGAATAATAGAATCGTAGAATGGTTTGAGTTGGAAAGGGTCTTAGAAATCATGTAGTTCCAACTTCCCTGCCATAGACTGGAACATCATTTACTAGATCAAGTTACTCAGTGCCCTATTCAACTTGGCCTTAAACACTCCCACGGATAGGGAATCCACAGCTTCTCTGGGCAACATATGTCAGTGCCTCACCACCTCACAGTAAAGTATTTCTTCCTAACTTCTAACCTAAACCTACTCTCTGTCAGTTTGAATCAATTCTCCCTTGTCTTATCACTACAAAGGAGGTCCAAGCTTCAAAAACCTGTGTTCTCTTTTTGCCACTGGAAGGTAGTATAGCCACAGGGGAGACACCTCAGTTCTCAACATTTTTGCACTTCATTTTTACTATAAATCCTTTTAAGCAGGAGGCAGTCATAGAATCATAGAATCATGGAATGGTTTGGGTTGGAAGGGACCTCAAAGATCATCTAGTTCTTTATAGCCTTTGCACTGTGCATGTTTGAATGGTACCTCTGTGAGACCACTGGCAATATACATCAAATGACAGCCAAAAAGAACACATATATTTCAATTTTATTTTCTCTTTAAAATCTCAAAGGCCTCAGGAGCAGTCAACTATTGTTATTTGTTTTTTTTAGAGAGCATTCAGATTGATAACTGCCATGCTCACACAAATCATTATAGAAAGCTAGTATGACAGTTAACCAGCTTTGTGAACCTCTCTCAAGTTTTTCATCAAAGCCATTTGTGTTTTGCACTTGCAGCCTGGAGATATTAAGTGTTTGGGGATTTGGAAGCTGAGGAAAAAAAGTGATTTTTATACAAATAACAGCAGATTTAACCTTTTTCATCATGGTTGTTTGACTGCAGCAGTAGGCAGGAGGAAGGAAATTAAGGATGAGATAGAGTATACATTTGGGTTAGGGCAACAGTAGCCTGGAACTGATGAGAATATGCACAGCCCTCTTGCTGTCATTAGCGTGGGGCTAAAGGAGATGTTTCAAGGAAATTGGGCAGAATTAGAACAAAATGTATGACTGTATCTTCCAAGGGAGAGAACTGAAACCTGCCTTTCCCATAGCTTGAGCAGTTTTAAATAGTACGGGAATGTTCATATAAAGAAATACACTGGGGCAGAAAAGGGAGAACACCAGGATCAAGAGAAGATGTCTAAAGCAAAAGACAGTCTTTCAGACACTAGCAGACAATATTTGTGGCAAGTTACTACAGTAGAGAATAAAGCACTGTCAAGGATCAGGAAATGTGTAAATCAGAACGGAAACAGACAGCTCAAGGAACCAGAGAAAACCACAGCTTAAAACATGAATAGCTAAAGAGAAATACTTCAGGGAGACCACTTGTGCAGGGCACTCACAAGCTGCCTGTACTGGTGTATTAAACAAGATCAGGGCACAGATGTAAGCACTGATACATTATTGCATGTACCCAGGTCTGTTTTTCTTTAAGGACAGAGAGGACAACCAGCATGTTAAGAGTAATGATTAATAATTTCGCGAGTGATCTAGAAAATAATTAGAAAAAAAATTTCAATGGGAATTTTCAAATATTAAAACTAGAAAGAACCTGTGTGGAAGAATTGGGATAATTTGATAAATCAAATTCCACTATTTTAATCTATATATCTGAACTGAAGAAAGTCCTAACACTAAGAAGAACATACACAAGCCATCCTTGCCAAAAAAAAGTAATTGTGTTGTGGAAGTGAATGACTGTGGATTTATTTTGCCGGTATCTAAGAAACTAATATGGTTTCCTTCTGTACTGCCATAACAATTGGGGCTAATACATTTCTTAGAAATGTGAGCAGAATTTGACGCAAATATGTTTTATTGTAGGAATCAGTAATTCCAAGGGAAACTTTGCTGACTAAGCTCTTCAAAAATCTGATTTGACAAAATAATTCTTTCTATTTTTCTTTGCACACCAAAGTAAAAATATACTTTTGCACAGCTATCCAAAGAATAATCAAAGTTAGAGTTATTTCACACACTGTGATAAACATTCTTCAGCCAAACATCAGAGGATTTTTCAGTAAAACATGCAAGATTTAGTGCTGCACTGAGATGATGAAGAGAAGGAATTCATCTTGAAGAATGCTATTGCAGTGGTAGTTCTTGGTAAATGAGATGAGAAAATGAGAGTATATGATATATATAATACATGGGAATAAGTATGAATTGCTATCAAGTTGAAAAGCAATGTGCTTATGGATAGAAATAGAACTCGGGGCACAGAAAGATGTATACTCCTTTTTATTTTACAAGGGGAGGATGCGGAAACACAGAATGGTTGTAACCTATCCAATCAAAAGAAAACTGAAACAAAAGGAAAGACCAAGAAACAATAAATCCAGGAAACAAATTATGGCAAATGGATTTTACCCTTGTCAGGGCTTGATTATTTTCTGATGAGTTGGGGTCTTAGTCTGAGAGCAGATTTATAAGATATTAAGCTCAAGAAAACTCAAGCATCAGAGTCTAGTGAATACCATTGAAATCCTTGGCCTTGACTTCCTGGTATTCTGTTCATTCTTACCAGAGTTCTGTAGCCTTCAGCAAAATCTTTAGAAGTCTTATTTCCCTCCTACCCTTAAGCACAAGCAGCCCAACTACTAGCACTGATCCCAGCACCGTGACATAACAGTGCAGGAAGAATACACTAGAGCAGAACTTACGCTTCATTTGCAGAGTAGCCTTCAATGGGGATTTCCTGGGTTATCCCCAAAGTTACAGAGAGGCATAGTGCAATTCAAACCAAACACAAAAAGCAACGCACAGAAGTCTTGATATTCAACTCCTCTGTGATTTCATTCGTGAGACAGCTTGGCTGAATATAAAAAATAGATGTTGCAAACTCTTGGTAAAATAAGATGAGAAAATGGGAGTGTATGATATACACGATATTGAAACCTTTATGAGATTATGATTTTTTTTGTATGTCTACATTTTCCAACCCATATGAGCAAGATGAGAACATTTATCTCTTAGTATCTTCATAATAGATAACCTTTACTACCCTGTTTGGTGCTTCCCCCACTAGCTAAAGAACATCAGTGCTGATGCTGTACTGAATTGACACTGTCAAACCACCATTTTATTGCTAAGTATTAATGATATCTGTAATCCTTCTAACTAATCACAAGAATCTGTAGCCATAAATAGCATTAGATCTTTTTCTGCTACAGTGTAATTTATAAAATGCTTTTGAATTTTCTTTCCTTCCAAGCTTTGCTAGTTTGGGTCACGTAGCCTCCTCTTACACATGAGTATAGTTTAACTGACTTTATTGGAATTCCATCAAATCCTCTTATCAGAGAATCTTCCTGTGCATTTGGCTTTCATTCATCTGGCTACTCAGTCTAGCTTTCATTGACTCTATTTTATGCAGGGTTTTGACATTCAAACAGTTAAGCATTTGTACCTCACCCTCTTGAAACTTCTACCGATTTCTCAACTTCTGGACTGTAAAATGGACAGTATTCTATGCTTAGCATCTCTACAAATGTTATAAACTGAACAGTGTGAGATCAAATCATTCAGTATTTAAACAGATTTTGCTAGTCAATTGCCCAGTAATAATAATGGATTTACATTCATACTGGAAGATGGTCTATAAATACAGAATTACCTTTATGCATAACAGATGATTGAAAACATTAGGAAAATGTAAAATTCTTTCTTCATAAGTTTAAACATGGAGACCTTTGTTATTAAAAAAAAGAAAAAAGAGAAAGAAATTTGAATGAGATTATGCATTTCAAAAAGCTTTAAAATAAACTAGAATATATTAATGATATCATTCAATTAAGGTTGCTTCCATTGTAGTAAGCAGACATCCAAGGTTGTCTTTGTACCAGTTCCACCAGATTATATAACAGTTTCTACACAAAGTGGAAACTCAGCCCAAGATGAACCAAACTGCTCTCCACTTTTCTGGACATCTCCTTGGAATCACATCAAAGCAAACTTTTCTTTTGCCGTCCTTTGCTTGTGAGGAGCAAAGTACTTCTTTTTGTTGCTGCTTTTTTTTTTAACTGCATGCAATCTGTTCCTTTTATATGATCCTTCTTTAGAGACATCCATTTTATTAAATAAGTTGGAAGCTAATTGCAGTCATTATAATCTCCTTAGATTCTTAATAGTTTAATTTACGTTTGTGCATGCAGCTGTTGGGATTGAAGGAAAAAGTACAAACCCACATGGCCTTACACAGCACTCTCTTGATTAAGAACCAATGTCTCCTAAAGTAATAGTAACGGATGAAGCTGGGGGCATCTACGGAGAAAAGGTCATATGCCTGAGAAGCAGGCAATGCTCAGAAGACAACAGAAAGGTTTCTAAAGTAATGAAGGAAGAGGTTTGCTGTCAAATAATTACTTAAGAGAGATGAAAACAAATCCATGTTACTGAAGCAAGTCAGTCACTCGTGAGACTAAGTAGGTGTAGCAAACATGTCCTTTCTGCTGTTTAATAGGAAGGGGGAAAAAAACGTCCTTTACACAGGGACAAGCACAGAAAAGATAAAAGAAAAAGCAGCAAACAGCATATGTAGTGTAATTAGGAAAAGTTCACATTGTGCAGACAGTAAGCCAATTCTACCCTTAGTGACAGTCATGAAACTCCCCTGGAGGGTAGCCAACAGTAAATTTTTAATGCCTCCAACCTGTACCTCCTGTCTCAGGCTGCAGTACTGCTTAGTCATGGAAACTTTTCCCAAAACATTCTTATCTTCTAAATGAAAATGGACCCTGCACTCTGGAGTCTGCTTTCTGTTGTCTCCTTGTTATATAACAGCCTGTCTTCTATTGGTAATCTCTCCAAATTTCTCTGCTTTTTCACCTTCTCGAGATACCTAAGTTTTTTTTTCAATGTTTAATAGTATTTTCTTAAATAGTTTGAAGCCTAATGACTACTGATATAAAAATAAGTCAAGCAATTGATGGTCTTTAACAATTGTGGGTTCTCTTACATTGCAAACATCTGGATCAAAACACATGCTTGACTCTTTCTGTCTTCTCACAGTTGCTTTAAAACCTTTATTATTTTGGTTCAGATTTTCTTCTAATGTAAACTGATGGGATCTCCTACAGTCTCATTGGGTGATTTCCTTGTAGAACTTACTTCTTTGTGACTCTACTGTTACTCTTATGTCGTTTATGACTGTGAAAATAGGATGGTCAAATAGTCAGAAAAAATTATAATCTACGAGACTCTGTGTCTTGGTTCAACCCCAGTTGGCAACCAAGCCCCACACAGCCTCTTGGTCCCCCCACCCCAGTTGATGGGAGAGAAAATCAGAAAAGTTAAAGTGAGAAAACTCATGGGTTGAGATAAAGACAGTTTAATAGGGAAAGCAAAAGCCGTGCACACAAGTAAAACTAAACTAGAATTAATTCAGCACTTCCCATGGGCAGGTAGGAGCTCAACCATCTCCAGAAGAGCAGGGCTCCATCACATATAATGGTGATTTGGGAAGATAAATGCCATCACTCCAAATGTCCCCCACTTTCTCTTTCTGCCCCCAGCTTTACATGCTGAAAATGTCACCATATAGTCTGGGATATCCCTTTGGCTATTTGGGGTCAACTCTTCCATCTGTGTCCCCTCCCAGCTCCTTGTGCAACCCAGCCTCCAAACTGATGGGGTGGGGTGAGGAGCAGAAAAGGCCTTGACTCTGTGCAAGCACTGCTCAGCAATAATGAAACCATGCCTGTGTTACCAACACTGTTTGTAGCACAAATCGAAAACACAACCACATACCAGCTGCTCTGAAGAAAATTAACTGTACCCCAGTAAAAACCAGCACACTCTGAAAAATAACTTTACTTGTCTATGCAATTTCTTAGGAGCATAAATAATCCTAGCAGAGACAAAGCAGTGCAGTGAATTTAGATGTTCCTCATCCACTGGCCAGATTAGCTCAAAACTGTTTCTTCACTTGCATGCCAGGCTTGCTAACCCTTCTTTCTGCCTGTATCCCCTTTATTTTTACCATTAGGTCTCAGAACCCATCCCTTGTTCAAAGACCTTGATTTCTGAAATACACTCTACAAGCACACTAGCACTCTCTTCTGATAATTCACTTTTAGGTACTATTTTGGTTAAATCTCTTTCACTTCTCCTCCCTTTCTTGATAGTCTTTCAAAGTGAGTTCCCTTTTTTTTTTATATCCCCCCACTTTCACTGCTTTTATAACTTCACCAATTTCTCCCTTTCAATAGGCATACAGTTTTGGTATCATTTGTGATTTCCCTCTGTCCTCCCTATTGATGCTGTCATTACCTCCATTTATTTCTTTCCTCCTCTTCCACTTTCATATTATCTCCAAAATAACTACATTCCAGCTGTAAATCCTTGAGCAAAATGCACTGTAAATGTATAACAAACCTCTACTTGTAAACATGAAGTCAATATGAAGAACCAAAGGATGGGAGGGAAAGGAAGCTCCATATAGCATGAGAGTGAGTGGTGGTAAGAAGCCATTAAATTACTTCTACTTAGTAGGTGATACTTAAAATGCTCCATTAATTGACTATATACAATTCCATTTCCTTCTCCATTCTTCAGTGTCCTCACTTCCTTATATCATGGTACTAATTGCAAGTTTAGACGCTGGTGGTAATATTTAACTCCCACTAAAATCTGGATCTTGATGAAAATTCCTACATTTCTGTTCCCTTTTAAACTTCACCCAATCCATATACAGATTGCCCAGACAACAGGTGGATTTCCCAAGGCAACCGCTCCAAGTGTGGGTTATTATTTTGTTGGTTTGAATTGTTATATTCTCGTAAGATTCTTTAGGACTCCACAGAACCATAACAACATATGTACTTATTATGATTCGTGTCTTAATTAAACATTTCCAGCTCAGTGAATGAATTCTGTATAATGTCTCTAGGTAATTGAGCTCTACATCCTTAATTGTTGTGCCATAGGTCAAGCAGATGATAACATATTTTCTGTAGTGGAAATAACGAATTTACTCCTTATTCGTAGCATTCAGCTTGTCCTCATATACTAGTGTAAAAATCTCGACAGTATTAAAACAATAAAATTAGATAATTGTTACATTCAAAGCTATATGCCTCAGATTAAATAAAATCCTAAATAATTTCAGTTTCTGTCCCTGCTAATCAGCAAGTTTTTTGTGTTTCTCATTTAAACGTAATGCTAGGACCAATTCAGTACTTTCACCTCTGGGACTCCATTTGTTATGTACTGGTTCCTTAGAGACCTAAAGCAATTAAAATTAAATTGAATTTATAGCTTAATCCATCCCTGAGAAGTACAGGAAAAAAATTATTAGAGCTTTCCAGAGGTTTTCTTTTTTAGAACAATCCTGTTCACTGGCTCAAGTAAAGCTCTGCTTGCTTATACGAGCAGTAAATTCATTCCTCTCCACATAAATAAGTAATTATTTCCCTTTCTTATCGTCAACTTTACAAAAATCAGCCTACCAATATTTTTAAAATACTGACTTTGAAGAGTACAATGAAAGTAATTATATTGTGTATATGTATAATCTTTCTATTCATGTTTAAAGTGGATCTACACTAAATAGTTAGATTTTAAAAGGGATTATTTTTCTTCTTTAATTGGTTTGCACTTGATGAAAATACAAAAAGGATATGATTCACATGAAATACTGCGTTGTCAACCATCTTGGTCTTCCTTTACAATCAATACAGAATAAATAAACAAATTAAGACATAATTAATCTAGCCTAATTTAGATGTAAATATCAGGATGAGACCAGTAATGTAACATGCTGCGGAAGTGGTTGTGTCATCATTCATGGAGTTATTTAAAAGATATGTAGATGTGGCACCTGGGGACATGGTTTAGCAGTGGACTTGGCAGTGTGAGGTTAATGGTTGGACTTGGTCATCTCAAAGGTCTTTACCAACCTAAAAAATTCTGATTCTATTCTGTGAATCATGACCCAGTGGAAACAGCTGCATGGTATCTCTAGGTCTTCTGGTTATGTCTGTGTTTAGCAAAATGAATGCCATTCATAAAATTTCAAACTCTAGTAAATGGAAGTAGAAATGTTATTTCTCCACTTGTTCTAAACGTAGCTTTCATCCAAGAAGCATATTAAAACAAAGGATGTAGTATGTCCTTGTTACACAACCTCTTAGGCAGAACTGAAGTAAAGATGTATTTATGTGTGACTGTCCTACCCTAAGAGGATTCTACCATCTTTTAATAGACTGATTTATATCAATGTAGATACTAAAAATGCTTTTACAGAAAAGCTTTTGCTGTTTGAGGTGTCACCTACCCTTCAGAGGGAATTACTGAAATAATATCAAATTGGGGGGAAAACATGGAAGTTGATCACAATAAATTGTAGATGAAAATTTAAGCAATGCAGAAAAGTTATGCAGAATATGAATCGTATATCTGAAAAAGTCCATAATGAATCAAGTGATTAAGAATAAAATGTCCATCTTTTAACTACAACAGGAGCAAAATATTTCCTGGCAGAGGCCTGAGCTGAAGGGGATAAGACAATGAGAAGGCAGAAACATTCTTCTCATTGTGTGCTTGACACTTGATGTATTTGGCAGGAGGGTGGGTAAGGATTTCATGCAAGTTGAATCATTTCATTTTCTTCCAATGTTAGCTAAAGAAAATTCTGAAAGATAACTACTCATATTATACACTGTAGAACTGGCTTTAGAGATAATTAAAGCCCAATAATTTAAAAAAAATACTTTGGAATGGTAATGTTAATTTATTGAGATTAATTGAAAGAAAAGACACTTTCTATATACTTTTAAAAGATCAGGTGGGATGATTAGAGCAATTAGAGGCTGACTAACTTAAAACATTTTCTAAAAAAAGCCACTGGAACAGAAATCTTGTCTAGGCAAAGTCAGTCTGCATAATATGTTAGAAATAAGTCACTGAGCAAACTTCTCAGGGATTTTCAAAATGTCGCTTATAAAGATAGTTGCAATAATATAATATAATATAATATAATATAATATAATATAATATAATAT